>NC_137461.1:86805581-87405581 GCF_964235325.1 Thermobia domestica
GTGGTAGAGCATTCACCTCCGGTGCTTGGGGTTCCGGGTTCGATCCCAGCTCGTGCTGTGTGGACTTTGTGGTGGACAAGCACCGTGCTCGTAGGTTTTCTCGGGGTTCTCCCGTTTCCTTCCACTTTCTTCATTCCACCATTTCATTCATTTCTCATAATCACCGTCTCCTTTAGCCTAACCGGCATAACCGTGGGACGTAAAACTTAAAGATTTCATTTCATTTTTCTTTCCTGGCAACATTTGCTCCCTCCTCCAACACCTAAGGGGCAGATCGCCGCCTATATGTAAAGAGCTCCATTGCTTCTAATGTCTCGCCTGGCTATACACGACAATCTGCCGCGCCGCTTTCTAGCAGGGAGAGGCGGCTGCTTTTCCTCGTCGCGAAAATTTGCGGCGACCGCCGCGCATATATGAAAAGCTCTATTGCTTGCAATGTCTTTCTACCGCCGCGTGCGGCAGTGCACTTTTAAAAGGAGTGCACTTTTGTTTTTTAACCATAAAAAGATCCTGTCTTAACGGTCGATTCACGTAACATTTTAAGCACAATTTCGCTGCACGCGATATTTCAATGAAACCTATCGAACTCTTGAGTTGTAATGAAACAAAAACGAGACGAGAGCTAAAATTAGCAAGGCATGTTTGGAATTGAAAGATCGTACCAGTATAGATAATAAACTATTTTAACATCTATGCACGTGATATGTGGTATTGCGAACACAATCCTGATTGCGTCTTTTTCTCTTATTTATTTTTGTTATAACGTCGTGTATGTAGCCCTCAATCTGCAGGTGTTCCAAAAAAAATGTCTCACAGAGTTGATACTTAAAACTAAGATTTCAAGACATTATTATATAACCACAACACTATATATTTACAAGAAATAAACTTACGTTCAACTTTGAAAATATATGTCGCACCCTTTTCGCAAAAGTGACAGAAATCAAAACAACCCTCAAAGTCCAAGCTGGTATCTCTCGCGAGAAATCTAACATAACTTGTAACTTGTTTTAAAGTTATTTTATAATCACAATGGTTTGTTCTTGTATGTGCAAAAGTGTTGTAAATATAGCTTTAAAATTATCTCAAAATCAGTGTGTTAGTACACAAATTTCGCGTTATGACAGTTTCCTCGTGAGGGATACGATCTTGGACTTTTTTTTTTTACTTTTGTCACTTTTGTCGAAAGGGTACGATGTATTCATTGAAATACATTTAAAACTAGCCGAAAGCCGCTTCTTCGCCCGGCGACGATAGTTTTATGGAAAATATTTGAACACTTCCACCCTAAGTATACGAATTTCAATGAAAGAGCATGACAATAACAGTAATATCATCTCCTTTTCCATCATTAGATCTTCTCATTCCAATGCCAATGTGGATTGTATTTGTACTTACACGGCATTGGAGGTGTCACTATTTATCTCAGTAACCTTTAAAATTATAGTCATTAATAGCCTATAGGTCGTTTTAAATTATTTTAACATGTTATCACTAACCACTTCTCATGGCAATGAGTGATGAAATTGGACTTTAAAGCAGTGTTTCTCAAAGTGTGGGTCGCGACTCATTGTCGCGAGAAGTTTTTCCTTTTAATTATGAAAATTTTATTTTAATGCAGAAACATTTATATTGTGAAGTACTATTCAGAAAATGAAAATTGGAAGCATTTGTTAATGAGTTGAAGAGTAAGAAGTTACTCAGAGCCCTGCCCTGTTGTAGTCAATAGAGATGCTGGGTTAGGACGGAAAGAGAGTAGGTGAGTCAAAATCTGTTACCAGTAGGGCATTGCGTCGGGGGTAGTGTTACCTCTGTGTTATACAGGGTGCGGCAGCGTTCATAGTAGGATATTAAAAACACACCATCACGCAGTAACTGTAATTTATTTATTACCTCTCATGTCAATTAATAGTTAAAGGTATGCTATTTACTAATGTGTAAGTCATTGTCCATTGCGTGGATTACTTTTTGAATATGACTCCTGGCAAACGATGACCCCTCTGCACAACACATTCATCCAGACGGCGTTGGAAGCTTTCCATAACTCGGCGTAACGTATTCCCTGGGACATTGCCGACGATAGTTCTGATGCGATCCTTCAACTCAGGAATGGTGGCACAACGTATTCGGAACACTTCTTGCTTCAGGTAGCCCCAAAGGAAAAACTCTGCACATGAAAGATCAGGTGAGCGAGGCGGCCACGAAATGTCACCAAAACGGGAAATGTCTGTCGCAAGAAATCTATGCAAATTCTGGTTGCATGCCAGGTCGCTCCGTCTTGTTGAAACCATAATTGTTCCACATCCATATCGAATATACCTAATTGGAGAAGAACGAAGTCTTGTAGCACCTTTATGTAGCGTTCACTGGTGACAGTTACAGCCACACCGCTGTCATCCTCAAAGAAGTAAGGGCAAATAATCCCAAAGAAAGAAACTCCACGTCACAGTGTGACAGGAGAACTGTGCAAGGCTTGATGTGCAGTTCATGCGGGTTTACATCACTCCAATAACACATATTCTGATTATTCACTGAACCACAAAACTCAAAATGAGCTTCATCTGACATCAGGATGGTGTGCAACATTTGTGGATTTTGGCAAAGGAGATCACGCATAGTTAAGCAGAATGTTTCTCGTGAAACCCAATCGCGAGGCCTAATTTCCTGAACAATTGCAGCTTATATGGGTCAAAATGCAGATCTTCGTGCAATATTCTACTGAATGAGTGATCGGACATATTCACAGTTTGCGAATGACGACGAGCAAATTTTTTTTTGGGCTACGCAATATTGCAGCACGAACATTCTCCATGGCTTCTGGTGTCCGCACAGTTCTTTCACTTCTTCCCGGTTTGCCATTGCATACAGAACCTGTTGTTCGAAATGCACATACCCACTACAAATTGGTCCGTCCATTTGGAACTTTTTCATAACGTCCCAAGTTGAAATGTTACCGAAATAGACTCTGGGTAGCAATAACAGAGTCGTTATTCTTGAAATAACTTTCAACAGCAAAGGCACGATGATGTGCACTCCAGCGCTCCATATCACTGTCACACTCGAAATGGCAGCTCATTAGTACACGAATGCGACACGAGCTGGCGCGCATTCATGCAGTACGTCATTGTATTACGCAAGTCAAATTACGCTATGCATGCTGCCGCATGCTGGAAACACTTTAACCCTCTATGCGCATGCGTACAATTTCATATAGACAAAGTTATTGAAAAATGAATTTACGTTACACTTGTTCGCTCATCAGCGAATGATATTCTCGTACAGACAGGGCCAATGTATACACGACTCCAAAAGTGCATTCCCACCTACACTTCTGCTTTTCCTGCAATAGCAGGCAACCCAAAAAGCTCGGAGCTTGGGTTGGTTGCGAATTCGAAAGGCGTTGGACCAAACCTCAATTTTGTAACAAATATATCATCGTGGCAAACTGCGAATAAGACAATAAAACAAATTGATAAGAATGACAATTTTATTATCGTGACGGAGTTGGATGACAATAAATATTACAAAATGATCTTACTTAAGCAGTTCAAACAATATGAATGGCAACAAACAGATATCAGAGGAAATCATTCTCTCCATCACCCCCAAAAAAGAATCTCATAAAAAAGAAAAAAAGTTATATAATGTAAAGGTTTACTATAAAAGCCCCACCCAAAATCTTAAAAGTTGACATCTGAAAGGCAAGAACAAGTGAACCGAAGTGAGTGAAATTGTGCACAGATATTGCAGACGTAAATCGAGTGAATACGGGTTTCGTATTTTAATGGAAAAACTGTTGGGTGGGGCACGGGCTCCTGCAAACATTTGATCACGAAACATCAAAAGTGCAAATAATCCCAAAGAAAGAAACTCCACGCCACACTGTGACAGGAGAACTGTGCAAGGCTTGATATGCAGTTCATGCGGGTTTACATCACTCCAATAACACATATTCTGATTATTCACTGAACCACAAAATTCAAAATGAGCTTCATCTGACATCAGGATGGTGTGCAACATTTGTGGATTTTGGCAAAGGAGATCACGCATAGTTAAGCAGAATGTTTCTCGTGAAACCCAATCGCGAGGCCTAATTTCCTGAACAATTGCAGCTTATATGGGTCAAAATGGAGATCTTCGTGCAATATTCTCCTGAATGAGTGATCGGACATATTCACAGTTTGCGAATGACGACGAGCAAATTTTTTTTGGGCTACGCAATATTGCAGCACGAACATTCTCCACGGCTTCTGGTGTCCGCACAATTCTTTCACTTCTTTCCGGTTTGCCATTGCATACAGAACCTGTTGTTCGAAATGCACATACCCACCTCAAAATGGTCCGTCCATTTGGAACTTTTTCATAACGTCCCAAGTTGAAATGTTACCGAAATAGACTCTGGGTAGCAATAACAGAGTCGTTATTCTTGAAATAACTTTCAACAGCAAAGGCACGATGATGTGCACTCCAGCGCTCCATATCACTGTCACACTCGAAATGGCAGCTCATTAGTACACGAATGCGACACGAGCTGGCGCGCATTCATACAGTACGTCATTGTATTACGCAAGTCAAATTACGCTATGCATGCTGCCGCACGCTGGAAACACTTTAACCCTCTATGCGCATGCGTACAATTTCATATAGACAAAGTTATTGAAAAATGAATTTACGTTACACTTGTTCGCTCATCAGCGAATGATATTCTCGTACAGACAGGGCCAATGTATACACGACTCCAAAAGTGCATTCCCACCTACACTTCTGCTTTTCCTGCAATAGCAGGCAACCCAAAAAGCTCGGAGCTTGGGTTGGTTGCGAATTCGAAAGGCGTTGGACCAGACCTCAATTTTGTAACAAATATATCATCGTGGCAAACTGCGAATAAGACAATAAAACAAATTGATAAGAATGACAATTTTATTATCGTGACGGAGTTTGATGACACCAAATATTACAAAATGATCTTACTTAAGCAGTTCAAACAATATGAATGGCAACAAACAGATATCAGAGGAAATCATTCTCTCCATCACCCCCAAAAAAGAATCTCATAAAAAAGAAAAAAAGTTATATAATGTAAAGGTTTACTATAAAAGCCCCACCCAAAATCTTAAAAGTTGACATCTGAAAGGCAAGAACAAGTGAACCGAAGTGAGTGAAATTGTGCACAGATATTGCAGACGTAAATCGAGTGAATACGGGTTTCGTATTTTAATGGAAAAACTGTTGGGTGGGGCACGGGCTCCTGCAAACATTTGATCACGAAACATCAAAAGTGCTGGTAACAATATGTCAGATGTGTGTAAAGAACATGAAGAATTGCAACGAAACTTTACGTATGGAGAATACGCAGAAAACAAACGAACACGTTTTTTATTTTCTGCGGAAAAACGATTTTAGGGGGCAAAATCCCCCACCCAAAATTTTGAAGGTTGACACCCGAAAGGCAAAAAGAAGTGAACCAAAGTGAATGATATTGTGCAACGATATTGTAGACGTAAAATGAGAAAAAACGGGTTTCGTATTTTCCTAAAAAAAACGGTTGGGTGGGGCACGAATCCCTTCAAACTTTTGATAACAAAATATCTAAAGTGCTTGTAATAGTTTGTCAGATATGTATAAAGAACATAGAGCAATTGCAACATAACTTTCTGTATGGACAATACGCAAAAATAAATGAACACGGATTTTTCTGTTTTCCGGGAAAACGATTTTCGGTTTCAAAATCCCCCATCCAAAATTTTGAAAGTTGACACCCGAAAGGCAAAAAGAAGTGAACCAAAGTGATTGAAGTTGTGCAAGATATTGTAGACATAAAATGAGGGAATACGGGTTTAATATGTTTCTGGAAAAAGGGTTGGGTGGGGCACAGATCCCTCCAAACATTTGATCCCGAAATGTCAAAAGTTCTAGTAACGGTATGTCAGATATGTGTAAAGGACATGAAGAATTGCAACGAAACATTTTCTATTTACAATTCGCAAAAAATAAAGGAATAAGGGTTTTTATTTTCTGCAGAAAAATGGTTTTAGGTTCAAAAGTACCCACCCTAAAATTTTGACAGTTGACGCCCGCAAGGCAAGAAGAAGTGAACCGCAGTGAATGAAACTTTGCAGATATTGTAGACATAAATGAAGGAATGCGGGTTTCGTATTTTCCTGGAAAAGATGGTTAGGTGGGCGCGGACCCCTCCAAACATTTGATCACGAAAAATGAAAAGTGCTAGTACAGTATGTCAGATGTGTGTAAAGGACATGAAGAATTGCAACGAAACTTTTTGTACGGATAAAACGCCTAAAATAAACGAATAGGTTTTTTTTTTAAATTTTCTGCCGAAAACGGTTTTTTATGTTGGAAAAGAACGCATCCCAAACTTTTGAAAGTTGACGCCGAATGCTAGGAAGAAGTGAACCAAAGTGAATGTAATATTGCACATATTTTAGACGTGAAATGATTATACGGGTTTCGTATTTTTTCCTGGAAGAAACGGTAAAGTGGGGCACAGGCCACTCGAAACATTTGATCACGAAATATCAAAAGTGCTAGTAATAATATGTCCGATACGTGCAAAGACATGAAGAATTGCAACATAACTTTGTGTACGGACAATACGCAAAAAATAAGCAAATACTGGATTTTTATTTTCTGCAGAAAAACGGTTTTAGAGAGCAAAAGTCACAACCGAAAACTTTGAAAGTTGACGCAAGAAAGGCAGGACGAAATGAACCGAAGTGAATGAAATTGTACACGGATATTGCAGACGTAAACTGAAGATACGGTTTTTCGTATTTTCCTTCAGAAAAAGGTTGGGTAGGGCACCGAACCCTCCAAACGTTTGATCACAAAAAATCAAAAGTGCTACTAACGGTATGTCAGATGTGTGTAAAGGACATGAATGTAGAATAGCTTTGTGTATTGACAATACGCAAAAAATAAACGAATAGTGTTTCTTTTATTTTCTGCGGAAAAACGGTTTTAGGGTGTAAAATCCCCATTCAAAATTTGGAAATTTGACACCCGAAAGGCAAAAAGAAGTGGACCGAAGTATATGAGATTGTGCATAGATATTGCAGACTTAAAATGATGGAATGCGGGTTTCGTATTTTCCTGGAAAAAACGGTTGGGTGGAGCAGGCCCCCTCCAAACATTTGATCACGAAATATTATAACTGTAGTAACCGTATGTAAGATGTGCGTAAAGGACATGAAGAATTGCAACATAACTTTTTGTATGAACAATACCCAAAAAATATAGAAATATGGGTTTTTTAATGCTGAACGGAGACATGATTTTAGGGGCAAAACCCCTACCCAAAATTTTGAAAGTTGACACCCGAAAGGAAAAAAATGAATGAAAGTGAATGAATTTGAGCACAGATATTGTAGATAAAATGAGAAAATACGGGTTTAGTATTTTCGTGCAGGAAACGGTTGGATGGGGACCGGACCCCTCCAAATATTTGATCACGAAATATCAAAAGTGCTAATAGCAGTATGTCAGATGTGTGTAAAGCACATGAAGAATTGCAACATAACTTTGTATGTGGACAACACGGAAAAATAAACGAACACGGTTTTTTTGTTTTGAGGAAAAACGTTTTGAGGAGCAGTAGAGTACATATGTAGGTTCTAGGACACTTTTCCCCCTCCACCCCTAACTAACAAACATTATGAAGCCGCCACTGACCATTGAAATTTAATAAAGAAGGTTGCATACCTCTAAGGATACTATTTCGAATTTGTTATATCTCCGTTGTTTATTAACCGATTTCAAAAATTCAAACGACAATCAATAGACAAATAAATTTCCTATCTATTGAATGTCTTATAAATTGCATAACTCTAAGGATATAATTACAAAAATTCAAATAACTTTCTTATTTATACATGTATCTTTAAAATTCGAACGGTATTGTATTCTGTATGCCCAAAGGTCTTAGCTTTTATAGTGTTGATACTATAAAAACACTTATACAGTTAAAACATACTTAAAATTACAAGTTCGGATATTGATAATGGAATCTTCTGCTAACCTCGTTCTCAATAGGAAACAATGACTTCTTAAACTCTGTCCACTGATCGTAATTCAAACTGAATAGACAACCGTTAATATCAAAAACTACTTGAACTTCGGTTTGCACATTTTTCACAATTACATTAAAGTTATTAGTAAGAATGAACTTTTTTTGAGGATCCATTTCTAAACACTCCATTTTTTACTTATGACAACATATTTTTGTTCATTTTCGTTCATTTTTCGGATTTACATATAGAACTCAACAGTTGGATAGTTACCTTTTAGACCAGTGTATTTGATTTTTATTCCATCTTTAACGATCTCATCAATCATATCTGTTAAGTGTTTTGTAAATCTAGGTGGAAGAAAAACCTTGAACTTCTCACATTCAACTAATATGCTCTTTCCAAACTTAGTTTTAATCTTTTCCATTTTTACTATTTTATATTCCGTATTTAATTCTAATTCTCTTAATCCAATAACCTGTTTTTGTTCAAGACTTCCAAGGTTGTTTAAAAAATCAACGTGTTTTGCCATCGTATATATTATATATGAAATCAATGAACACTCTTCAATTTTTATCTTCACCCAAAAATATTTAATCATTTTCGTCAATTTCGTTTGATGGAAAAAACTTCCATAAAACAATACAAACATACATTTATGTGGATCTTGCCTGGGTCTTCTGTGTATGACGCTGCATAGATGCGAGAAAATACTTGACATTTTGGACCTCCGAATACAGAGGGGCTAAAACTCTTCTACCACTTTCTCATTCTTGGGATCATATGTGAAGTTCTTTCGTCCAATTAAAATCGCATAGCATATAGTATCAGCAGCCACAGCTTCTGCAAAGTCTACAACAATCTTTATGTTTGTTCTCTCATTTACCGATACATTCTTCCTCTTACTACAATTAATCACATACATTGGTCTGTTATCTATAAACTCTTTAGGGTCATAGTACATTTCGGTGTTGCCATACGTTATTCTCTTAAATGCAGTATAATCTTCGTATATCTTAAAAAAATCCTTGTTAGCAATATCTAAGTTTCTTGATTCTTTTGGAAATACCTCATTCCTCCCATTCTTAAGGTAGATATTCTTTACCTTACAATGATCAAACTTACTTGCATCTGCTGTTTGTTTTCCACTTCTATCAGTTTGGAACATTACAACTACGAAATCAGGCATATCAAATTGTCTAGAATTAAATTGAGTAGTAACATCAAACTCCAGGAAAGAACCTGTAACAGTCTTTTGAACACATTGATAAGTATGGAATGAAAACATGATTTTTGGTTCTTTAAGAATTTAACTTGTTTTCATAATTAGATTCGTATTCAACAATAGGCATTCTTATCTCCATACTTTTTATTGTTATTTTTCCATCATGAGGAGCTGCTCCTGATCCAGTCCATTTGTACAAGACATCGTTATTGCTGTTAGCTTTTGTAAATGTTATTCTCAATCCACCTTTCCACATAACCTCTTTATAATCACTTAAGAAGCCTGGAATTAATCTTAATGGGTACAAAACACTAAAGTCCTTTCTTAGACCAAGTTACTCATCTGTTTCAAATCCTGCTTGTTTTAGATATTCAACTTCTGGCTTGGAAATCTTTAATGTTCCGACAGCTGTAGATGTTATTCCTGGTAGCTCAATCTTATCTATAACAACACCATGCTTTCTAACCTCAATTTGAGAAAAGAAGAATGGGAAGAAGTTATCTACAAGTTTTATAGTATCGTTTGCACCAAATGTTCCTCCAACTGATGCACCAACAACTTCAAAAGTCATATGACAATCTGCTTTGTGTGGATGTACGAACCCATCACCCACATTGAAATCAAACTCAATATCTTTGTTAGCTTCATTCAAATTATTAAATGTTCTTGTGTTAGCTTTAAAACTCTGTAATTCGTAACTCTCAACACTATCCATTTATTATAAAGAAAATCTTGAAACAATGCTTTATGGTAAACACTATCAAGTTTTGGGGCTTGTTAAAGTTATTTGCTTTATGGCGATTTAACCATCAAGCTTTGTATCTAGTGAAAGGGAATCTAAAAGTCTTTGCGTAAACCAACAAACATACTAACAATCTTTTCATCGTCGTCTTCATCGTTGTAGGCTTCAAGGTGTGAACCGTACCATTTGATTGACTTTGACTCCAGCTTTGATTCTTTTAGTCTGTTGTACAAGTTGATTGAGTTAGGGTCGTCGGTGTTAAGAATGACTTTGAGTTGTGGATACTTTGCTTTAAGCTGTTTAAGTCTCGAGCTAACGTTGCATTGTTGAATCCTACCAACCCAATAAGAATAAGACTCGTAAACAATTTTCTTTTCTCTAGTTTCTTCATCATAAGGGTCAAGTATCAGTTCTAGTTGTTCTTCAGTTAGATTCTTTTTGATTACGACGAGTCTATGGATCTTGCCTGGGTCTTCTGTGTATGGCGCTGCAATGAGTTTGAGTGATGCGACTTGAGTTGTTAGGTCTTTGTTTTGTGATTCTAGTTGGGCAACTCGCTCTTCGTACTTATTGTTTGCTTCTTGTAAGCGGTCTGTCTGTCCTTGGTAGTGTTGGATGAAATGATTGGCTATGTAGTTGTTGACGATCTTAGAAACCTTGAAGGCAAACTCGTCTGAAACCGAAGCTGCAATGTGAACTATGAGGTCTGGGTGGTAGTATGTGCCTGAAATAAGTTTGTCTTCCGTTGTTTTGTTTTGTGTTATGATGGTGTATTTTGCAATCGGAAAATCTTCCGTTCGGGAGTTTGTTTGTGTTTGTATAGCTGTATAAATATTGGCATTGTCGGAAAGTCGACCGAGGAAAAATTTACCAAACACCTTAATCATTCTCTTACTTCGTTTAATTTCTTGCCAATGTTTTAGTTCCTTTCCGCCATCCTTACAAAGTTTAGTTGCGTTAATGAACCCGTTACGGTAGTCGTCGCTCTTAATCATGATAACGACAAAGTCGCCGTAAAGAGCCTTGTGGAACTCTATGCCGTCCTTTGACTTGATGAATTGAAACGCTGTGTCTGTGATGTCTATGGCTGTGATGTCTTTAATAAGTGAGTCCATTGTGACAAATTGGTTTTTGGTTTTAAGTTTGTTGTTGTGTTCATTTTTGTGGCTTCATGGCTTTAACCATCAAGCTTTAGACTAAATGTAAAACAACACTTTTATGGGGCGTATCCATAAAAGAATCATTGGTGCTTCACATGTGAAGGGCATATTAACAATCAAAAACTTATAATCCCCATCCCAACTTAACCTTAGCATTCATAGCAGTACCAACCCCAAAAGCAGCTAATCGTTCACCAATTGATGCGTCACTACTAAATGCTCTTCTCCATGCTTTAGTTTCTAGTTCCTTATCTGCAATATGTCTCGACTCTGTATCTTTATTGTCTCTGTAGTATATATCGTGTTCTTTACAAGCCTCATCTAATGGGTTAATACCTTTATCACCTCTTTCTAATCTTTCTTGTAGCTTAGTCCCAGGCCCGCAAAATCTAAAACCTGGAATATGTAATTCAACTGGAAGTTTATTAATCAAGTCATTTACTAATCCTTTCCCAAGCTTCTCATCATTCCAGAAACGTGGTGGTAACGTATTTAAGATCTTAATCAAATACCCTATACCTTTTGGATCATTAGGAATAAATTGTGAGAGCTTATTATTAATCATACTCACTATACCTACTTTCTCATTGTAAAAGTTATGATTACCAGCCCTTTCTTCTCCATCTATAACTATTAACCTATCTATAAGCTTTCTCACATCATCCATCCATATATATTCTTTAGGCATCTCTGTATATTGTTTAATTCCTTCACCAGTCCTTTTAGGTGTCGTGTTCTTTTTAGGAGTTGGGGGTAAAGTTGGTTTAATATAATTATCCCAAATAGGCTTGATAATATTAATGTACTTTGAACCTCTACTAGATGCTACCTTTTTATCTCGATTATATTTTTGGAAGGCAGCATCTGAGTCTATTATTATTTCCTTGTACTGTTCAAAATCATCATCATCATAATCTTCAATGGTTTTATTAGTATTCGTCGTTAACAATTCCCATAGACCTTCTGTTCCTTTATAAGTTTTACCATTAATTATCAAATCATCGCCATTCACTTTAACTTCCTAATTTCCTATCTTGTTTATTATTTTTCCATCTTCTACAGTTCTTATTCCAAACACAGTATCATTTCTTTTACTATAATATTTCGTTGCAATCTTACCAAATGACTGTGCTGTTGTTAAACGTTCTAATCCTTCCACTTTGTCTTTAATTTGTTTTCTCATCTGCTTTATTTCTCCCGTTATAGGCGTATCACTACTACTTGGAGAACTATCATAAGTTATCTTTTTAGGTGTTTCTAGTAGACTGGGATCTATTGAAGCCGTCTTATGTGCAACTGGAACAAGTTCAGTTATTAGATTTTTATTTTGTTCTGCTACTTCTTTGATCTCACTTCCCAAGTTTTGAATAGCATCAATTACAGGCTGTTCTTGTGTCTTAAATTTATCGTATATACCTGCTCTTTCTTTCTTCCAAGATTTGAAGCCCTTTATCAAGAACTCCTTCAACTTAATATTCTTATCAATTTCTTTCTCATCCATTTATTGTATAGCAAACGAACAAACGTCAATAAACGTGAAAAAACGTCAATAAACGTCAAAGAACGTCAAACGTTAAAACGTAAAACGTCAATAAACATCAAACGTCTATAAAGTGTTTTATCTTGTTCCTATACTTACCATTGTTTACCTTCCTTGTCATATCAATTACTATGAAACCATAATCTTCTTGCCAACATTTTGAACATATCTCTTTAAATTTATCATAAGACATATCTCCTCCAACAAACTCATAATACACATGTTTAAGATTAGTATCATCTTGCCTGAATATACATAGGAAGTTGACGTTATCTCTTATAAGCTGTTTAGGTACTTTTGAATATGTTTGTGCAAGATAGAAACAGTCTAAATGTCTATGCCTACCTCTTGTAAAGTAATTTCTAACAGTATCTTGATTCTCTAAAATGTAATCATCAAACACATCGACAGAGTATTTTTCACATTCATCAATAGGTACAATAGAATCATTACCGCTTAAGAACGTTGCTATTTGCTTCTTAAACTTTAGTTCTGCCTTCTCAAATCGATCTTTTAACTGCTCATACTTTGGCTGATTCATGCTTTTAGAATATATGTAGAAGTAATTATTGTTTAACCAACCTGGCTGTAATAAGAAGTTAAATAACAAAAACGTCTTACCAGACCCAGACGAACCCACTATAAGGCATCGAACATCATCAGGTATAAGTTCTCCATTTCTTTTCTTAGCTGTTGTTTCTTTTATCATCTCTTTTACATCCCAATTAATAGTTTTCTTACTCATTTATTATAGAGAAAATCATCACCTTTTATGATCTTATTTGTCTTAGAGTATTCACAACCTAGAAACACCATCCAAGATCATGTAGGCGAAGAAGATAAGAAAAATTTTTCAGAAGTTAAGAGCGGCAATTCACCGCCCCACGTTGGGGTCCACCAGCACTGGACCCCTTTCAAACAATTTGAGGATGAACTGTAAGGCGAGCGTTTTACTCACACTTTCAGGCCCTTCACATGTGAAGGGCCAAGGATTAGAGTTCTTTATACAAACACGAAACATTTTGGACCTCCGAATACAGCGGGGCAAATTTTATGATCTTATATCTTTAAGTTGTTCTCTGATCTTAAGCAACGTATCTTTTATATATTCACTATCCATTTCACCATTCAATGTTATTATCATCTCTAACTGTTCTTTAAATGAGTTAATACAAGTGACAATGGTTTTATATTCGTCTTTTCTTTTGCTTATGTTTAACTTAGAAGACAAACCTGTTATTATAGCACTTCCAATTGCAAAAGACGTTGTTAATATCGAGTAAATTGTTACAGGTATAAAAATATTAAT
Source organism: Thermobia domestica (assembly GCF_964235325.1). NCBI lineage: Eukaryota > Metazoa > Arthropoda > Insecta > Zygentoma > Lepismatidae > Thermobia > Thermobia domestica. The sequence goes on from NC_137461.1 coordinate 86,819,582, forward strand.
AAACCCAGTTGTTGCAGAAAGTATAACCGACAACGCGATCAAAGTGTAGTATGCATATTTAACAATTCGTAGTTTTCTCTTTTTCTTCTTTAAACTGTATTCTAACTTCTGAATGACATCTTCTATTAACTTGATTACTTTCTCTCTTGGAATATCTCTAGGTAAATCAAACTCGTTCATGTATTATATAATAAATGGCTAAGGTATTCAAGTTAACGAGTGGTACTTCTGTTTTAAAGAAGAAACTCCATTACGAATTAGACAACAGTAACAACTACTTAAGCATAGGACTAGTTAGGTTTTACAGTACATATCTGGCACCAAACATAACAACACAAAAAAACAGTTTCTCATATGGTGATAGACAAGTTTTTATACCAGAAGGGCAATACAGCTTAAACAGTCTTAATGAATATTTAAAATCTCAATCCATCAACATAACATTATCAGAAGATCATTTAAGAAATAGAGTTAAGATTGAAACTGATAGTAATGATGTTACAATTGGGAGTATAGGCACTGCCCTCGGGTTTAATGTTTTTGAAGTTTTAGAAAAGAACAAAACACATATTGGAAGTAAGTTGCCAAAGTTTCATCCGTTTGATACTATAAATGTTCACTGTAATATAGCAGATGGCATGTTTGTTAAAGATACAGAATACACACATAGAGAAACAGGGATCATAGCATCATTTAAAACAGATGCTGAGTTCAAACATAGTATTATTTACGAGCCTACTTATCCATTATTTTTCCCTATATCCAAGGACAAGGTTGACAATTTTGAGATAAGGATAACAGATGAGAATGATTCCTTAATTGATTTTGGTGGAGCAACAACAACTGTACTTTTGCAAACTAAGATTTTCTCTTAAATAAATAGGAAGATGTGTTCTATTAAAGGTTGTATGTTTAGTGTTCCTTATAACGAACTAAAGGATCTAAATATTGATCATGTATTAACAAAGAAACAACTTAGTGATAAATCAAAGAAAATTAAAGAAGGTAAAGGAAAGAATTTAACTTTAACTACTACACAAATGAAAAAGATTAAGAAAGAGCATATGGGCGGTTTTATCTTTACAATTCCAGCCATTTTAGCAGCTTTAGGAGCAGTTGGCTCATTAGCAGGTGGTGCAGCAGCGATTACTAAAACTGTACTAGATGCTAAGAAGAATAAACAAGAACTTGAAGAACAAAAGAGACACAATATGGCTATGGAAGAAAAGCAGGGAGCAGGTAAACCAAAGAAGTCAAAAAACTAAAACCATTGACCAACTTCGATATAGAGAGGTTGGCTAAAGAACTAAAGATAAAACGATTTAGAGGTGTATTTATGAGTGATGAACTTCCACAAAAACCTTATGTACATGAGTGTGGCGTAGTTAACCTTGATAAATCAGAAAACATTGGTACTCATTGGATATGCTATTGGAAAGATAACAACATAAAGTACGTGTTCGATTCTTGTGGTGTTCCTCCTAAACAACTAGTACAATATCTTGGTACCGAAAACTTCTTTTACAATGACGAACGAATACAAGACTTTAACTCAGTTATATGTGGTCATCTTTGTGTTAAGGTTTTAAATCTTCTAAATCAAGGGTATTCTTTTAGCGACTTTATGTATATGATTAAAAACGATTAAGCGCTTTTATGGTTTGTATCCATAAAAGTTTTATCCATCTCTTAAACTCTTTGGCTTTGGGCTTCTTTGATGATAACACTAAAGAGTACAGACCAGACTCATTGATGAAGATTGTATGAGGATGTATACTTGACAATGTCCTGGAAAACGGGACCTTGATTTGTTTGTATGTTCTGGATGTGTTTTTGGTAAGGGCGGTAAATTGCCGCACTTAACTTCTGAAATTTTTTTCTTATCTTCTTCGTCTACATGATCTTGAATAGCATCTCTTGGTCGTGAATATTCTAAAATTGTAGCGACGTCTTTACGAGATAATTATATCCATAAAAGTTTTGCTTTAAGATAAATATGGAAGCTATACACAATAGATTTTTAGATTATTTTGAGAAGCATGAGGATGAACTAGATGCACTAAATAGATATAATTTTTATCAGTATTTTCAGGATGTTAGCGAGATAGACTTAAAAAATAAAAACAACGTATATAATGTTATTGATTTATGGAAAATGCTAATACCTAAATTTTTGTACACGGAAGAAGAGTTGGAAAAGTTATGCCCAATAATTACCTTAAAGGACTTGTTGTCGAATTATAGCTCTAGACCATTACAATGCAGTTATTGTGGTAGTAAGTCATTAACAAAAGGTATGAGTAGATACATTTGTGATAATTGTTTTGTAGCGAATAGTTTTGTTTACAGTACTTGTGAAGAAACGAAAGCTGCTTGTGTAAGAAAACCATGGTACGATACTACAAAAAGATTTAAGTTACAGTTATCTCGTTTGCAAGCTTTACAGGATAGAATTATTCCCGAAGAGGTGCTCAAAGTGTTAAATAATAAACTTAGAGATATACCAAGAGATTTAATATCAACAAAAGATGTTCTAGAAGTACTAAAGAAAAACAAATACACAAAATATTATGATGATGTCTATTTAATACACTATCACCTTACCGATCAAAAACCATTAAAATTACAACATATGGAGGAAACACTTATAAATGAGTTCGAAAACTTACACGAGGTCTTTAGGGAGCTGTATCCGAAAAGAGTATTGTTTATTAACTTGAAATGTGTATTGTACCATCTGTTGAAAAAGCACGATGTTCATGCTGATATTGATTATAAACACTCACCTAAACAAATAGAGATGTTAAAGAAATGTTTTGAAAAATTAGGATGGGCATTTTCTGTATAATAAATGAGTATGGATATATTTGGTAATGTTAAAGATAGAAAAGGTGATGTTGATATTAGTGAAGAAAAATTAAAATTGTTGGAGAATTTAAATGATATTGTTAGTGTAAGTCAACTTAGATCAATAGAAGCCCAATTAGAGAACGATAGAAAACGATTTGAAGATGCATTAGAAACGTTACAAGACACATACATAAAAAAAGAAGATTTTCAAAAGATTAGGATGGATACTACTAAATTGGTTATGTAGAAAGAAACCATGCCTCTACTACAGCGTTTCCCAACCTTTTTCAACTTGCGGCACACTACGGGTGTTACTTGGATTCTCGCGGCACACTTATAGATATTATTATTTGTAAATATAAAACACAGTGGTATTTTTTTCTGTGATTACTGATTTCCTTCTCACAGAGAAGAAAGCTCTATCACTGTTTTTTTTTGGTGTGTGTGTGTGTGTGGTAAATCATTATGCTTATTTTTCATCGTAATTTAAAAATAGAAAACAGTTGCAATGAAATATTGGACTCAGGTTTTTAAAAAGAAGCTTTATTTTTAAAAACTGTATCCAACCTTTTACTAAGAAGGAAGATCACTAATTAACGATCGAACAAACAAATCTCTTCTATTTTTAAAACACAAATGTAGGTAATTTTTCGAAAGGATTGGATGATATTTTAAATTTTCAAGTTACGAAATAGTTTGCAACAGTAAAGAAGCAATAATGGTCATAACAATGATAACAAATACTTTTTACAACATTAGAAATGTACAGAACAGTTACCCCGGTATGAAATTTAAAATTGTAGATTGATAGTAGAGGTTCATAGTAATGTGAAATACAAATATACATTTTCCCCTACGTTTTGCAATTTGATTGCTATAAAATTAATAATTTTGTTTCCATTCCTCGCGGCACACTAGCGGCCCATTCACGGCACACCAGTGTGCCGCGGCACACCGGTTGGGAAACGCTGCTCTACTATATCGATTAAAAGTTAAATACGTTAAGGAGCCAATCTTTAGAATATTTAATCTCTCTAACGGTTACAAATTTCTCTATAATGGAAAAATAATGCACATAGACTTAAGTTTGGATAAATACTTTCTAGATATATATTTGGGTGATACTTTGATTAAAGAGATACCTTTTGACTTTAAGAAGAACGATATAATTACGATTAAACCAAATAAAAATTCTGCTATGGAAGAAGGACAATTATTGTTTGTTGTAATGTACATAGAAAGAGAGCTTTCCTAAAGACGTTTGCTATATAATAAATATGGATATCTTTGGTAATGTTAAAATGACATCAGAGTTAGATAATACAGTTGTGAGAAAAGATATTGCTATGTTGAAAGAAAAGCTTAACTTCATCAAACGGAGTTATGTTATAGAGCTTCATAGTCGATTGATATCAGAAAATGTTGAAACTCCGTTCTTTTTAATACATAATCTATCTATCACACACAAATTTCTTTATAAAGGTAGGTTAATGCATATAGAATCATATTACAATATTTATTATATAGATATATATTTAAATGATTCTCTAGTTGAAACTTTTCCATTGCACTTTAATACAAATGATAAATTAGCAGTTAGACCATCTAAAGGCTCTGATCTGAAACATGGTAAATTACTATTGCTTCTTATGCATGTAGAAAGAGAAGACGAAGATAGTGATGATGGTGAGAATGTTGATAGCATAATATTAAACAGTGATAGTTATTGATTTTCTATATAATAAACAAGATGTATTGTGTTAAGTGTAAGAAGTTAATAGATGCGAAGAAAGATACTGTTAGAATTGAACAAACAAAGAATGGAAGATATCTAAAGAAAGGTATTTGTTCTGTATGCGGTGTTACTAAAACTCAATTCGTTAAAAAGCCTGATTGACTAGAAGAAGGTAAAGGTGTTAGAGAAGACATTATAGAAGAAATACACAAACCATCTAGAAAAAACTTTGACAGATTAAGTGTAGTTATAAAAGGTATCGATGATCTTTGGCAAGCTGATCTTGTAGAAATGGATAGTGGAGTATTAAAAGGTGTTTCCAAAATCAATAAAGGTTATAAGTATTTGCTAACGATTATAGATGTGTTTTCGAAATATGCGTTTGCTGTTCCTGTTAAAGATAAGAGTGGTAAGAATGTTACAGAAGCATTCGAATCCATATTAAGAACGAGAAAACCTAGTAACTTACAAACAGATCAAGGTAAAGAGTTTTACAATAAAGAGTTTAAGAAGTTAATGGATGAAAATAAGATTAATCACTACTCAACCTATAGTGGTAAGAAAGCTTCTGTTGTTGAGAGATTTAATCGAACACTTAAACAGAACATGTGGAAAAGGTTCACAACACAAGGGAATTATAAATGGATAGAGATATTACCAACACTAGTTAAAGAGTATAATCATCAAATTCATAGAACAATTGGTTTAAAGCCTGTAGAAGTTAATAAGAAGAATGAGCAAACAATATTGGAGAAAGTGTATCAAAAAGAATATAAGCGTGTTAAGCCCAAATACAAGTTAGGTGATCATGTTCGTATAAGTAAGTCGAAAGGGTTATTTGAGAAAGGATATACACCTAATTGGTCAACAGAAGTATTTGTTATTAGTGAAGTTATTCCATCCAATCCGCCTACCTATAGAATTAAAGATTTAGAAGAAGAGGATGTGCAAGGTAGATTTTACGAACCAGAACTATTAAAGACGAGGCATAAAGATGAATACTTGGTGGAGAAAGTGTTGAGAAAGAAAGGTGATAAAGTATATGTCAAATGGTTAGGGTTTGATGATTCACATAATAGTTGGATAGATAAGAGTAATGTTGTAGGTAAATATAAATGTTTGTCTTTTATGGTTATTATGCCATAAAAGGTTGGTTTAAATGAGATAAGGGGGTAACGAAACGATACCCCCATAACATATATTTCCAGCGCTCGTATTCGAGCTGTGAAAATTATCAAAAAATAACCGACCCCCAGAGTTCTGGGAGTCGCTCCAAAACAAAGTTACATACAAACAAATCAAGGTCCCGGAAACGGGGACCTGCGTTAATCCACAACAACATACAATCTTCATTAACGAGATAAGCGGTCTAGACCGCTTCAAAGAAGCGACGTATGCATGATTGAAAGGGGTCCAGTGCTGGTGGACCCTACGAAAATGAAGTTAAAAATAAAGATTTTCTATATAATAAAATGAGTACTATGGATAGTTCACTTAGTCTAAATGATATTTGCTATAAACAGATCAAAGATAACTATTGGTATGGTATCTTCGGTGATTTCAAGTTGATTATAGATAAGAGTACAGGATACTTCAATGCTACTAAGTTGTGTCAGAGTGGTGGTAAGAGGTTTGATCATTGGTTAGAAAACAAACAATCAAAAGAGTTATTAGATTACTACAACAAATTTCGAAGTTCCCAGCATTCTGGGGACTTCAGAAACTCATCTTACACAGTAAAACTAGCTGGTAACGAAATAAACAATCTAATCTCAGGAACATATATGTATAAAAAGATATTTCTCGCTATTGCTTTATAGGTATCACAAGACTTCTATGACAAATGCTATGATATTATCCAAGACTATTTCGTTTCTAATTTTAAACAAATTCAAGAAGACCAAGAAGAGTTGCAAAGAAGAGTAGAGGAGATAGAACAGCAAATGGAGCAATTACGATTGTACAATCAAGAACTAGAAAGCAAAGTTGATTATCTTAAAACAGTTGCAGCACCATATACAGAAGATCCAGGAAAGATACATAGGCTATTCATTATCAAGAAAAACCTTACTAAAGAACAACTTGAAAATATACTTTTTTACTATGACGAAGAAGAACGAGATCAAAAAGAAAGAATAGAACGATATAAGTATTGGGTTGGAAGAGTACAAACATACAATTACGAAAGTAGCATTAAACAACTTAAACTTAAGTATCCAAGTATGAGTATTCTGCTTAACGTCGACGATCCAAACTCTATCAACTTATACAACAGAGCTAAAGAAAGATATGATGATAGAATAACTTGGCACGGTTCGCATATGAACACAGATTTAAGTGATATAGATCTTGTTGACAGGTTTGTTCAGTTAAGAGACATTTAAGTACGAGAAACTAAATATACCATTGCTTTTATGGGTTAACCATCAAAGTACGAAGCGTTGTATTAGAACAAACAAACCCCCGAACGGAAGATTTTCCGGTTGCAAAATACACCATCATGACACAAAACAAAACATCAAAAGACAAGCTCATTTCAGAAAAGATAAGCGGTCTAGATAGATATAGACCACTTCAAAATTCTCCCCGAAGCTAGGAACTTCAGAAACTCATCTTACACAGTAAAACTAGGTGGTAATGAAAATGAAGTTAAAAATAAAGATTTTCTATATAATAAATATGAGTACTATGGATAGTTCACTTAGCTTAAACGATATTTGTTATGAACAGATTAAAGACAATTATTGGTATGGTCTGTTTGGAGATTTTAAATTGATTATAGATAAGAACACTGGATACTTTAACGCTACCAAGTTGTGTCAGAGTGCTGGTAAAAGGTTCAGAGATTGGAAATGCAGCAAACATAGCATAGAGTTGGTCTCTTACATAAATCAAAGCCGGTGCGGGATATCTGGCGCCGGCTACGAAGTAACTGGGGATAATAAAGATGGGTTAACAAAGAAAATAACTGGTCAATACGTAACTAAGGAATTAATTCTTGCTATATCTTTATGGCTTTCTCCTGAGTTTTATCTTAAATGTAACCAGATTATTATCAATTAATTCACTCGAGACTTTAGACAATATGCACAAGACAACGAAAAATTACTAACCAGATTAGAAGAAGTTGAGCAATCAATGGAGAAATTAAGGATTCAAAACGAAGAACTCAAGTCAATAGCTGCAGAACATACGGAAGATCCAGGGAAAGTACACAAACTAGTTATTATTAAAAAGAACCTCACGGCTAGTCAGCTTCAAGACATAGTAGACAAGTACGACACAGACAAACACGATCAGGTTAGGCGTTACGAGTCATACAAATATTGGGTTGGAAGGGTTCAGCAGCGTAACGTTAAAGCAAGACTTCAGTGTCTCAAAGAAAAGTACCCAAGAATGTCAGTGTTATCAGAAACCAAAGATCCAAACTCGGTCAACCTCCTAAACAAAGTCAAAGAAAAATACAGCTGTGTTGTTTCGTATGGTTGCCATGTGGATATTGAAAAAGAAGACTACGAGTTTGTAGTTGATTTGTTTTTGAGTATAAGAGACAATTAACAATAAGTTGTGTGTTTAGATATTTGTAAAGGTAACAACTTTTATGGTTTTCTATATAACAAATATGGAGGCACATTTTGATTTATTACATGATAGACTTGAACTAATTCATCATGATCTTAAACTCTTAGCAACACTACTAGAGAAGCAAATACTGTTGAAGGAAAAAGAGTTATTAGTAATGCAACAAAAAACATCTGATTTGAGTAGTGATGATGAATATAAATATGGTAGTGATGACGATGATGAGTAAGCTTACAAAAATGATTCAGTTTTAAATGTGTATATGTGACTTTGATGGGTTAATCCCATAAAAGCCGTGTTCTAATACAACTCGTAATATGTAGACAATAGCAGGTTTGTACAATGTTAAGCGTTGTACTAGGACAAATGAAAATGAACTGAAATAACCCGGTGAAGAGTACTAACGAAGATTTTCTATATAATAAATAGGATGAATAATTATAATAAATTTACTGTAGTAGAGTTAAGACGACAATGTAAAGAGAGGGGAATCACAAGATATTCCCGATTAAGAAAAGCAGAACTGATAGACCTTCTTAAACAATATGACGATGAACAAAGCAGAAGGCAGATTAAAAATGTATTCCCATTTAAACAAGAAGTATTTGAAGAACCGAAGCCAGCACGTATACGCATCAAAGTTGAATTAGAAGAAACAGCACTCAAGAAGCGTTTACAAACCATTAAAGTCGAAAACACAGGAGGATATAAAGACCCAATAACATTTTTAGATACAAGTGGAAGAGTTGCTATTAACAAAATCAATATATTTAAAATTTAACAAAAATATTTAAAATTTCACCCTGTTAAAGTTAACCTTGTTTTCATTTGTTACTATATTAAAGATAAATTAATACAAGAGCGCAATTTCAAAACATCAAACGAGAGAATATTAGAATCAACTGACCTAAATGAATATATACATCATGCAAAACAAAAACTTCGTAGAGAAATGGAAGAGTTTGAAGGTAGAGGATCAGGATGGACATTACACCAAATTAAATACTTACAAATCAGATTAAACAAATATGTACCATTAAGAGCTTCTTCCTATATTGAACTTCCTAAACCAATTAAAGATAAGAAAGCAGTGATTAATGTTAAAAATAAAGACAATAAATGTTTTTTGTATTCTATTGCAAGTTGCTTAAAACCTGTTGAAATACATCCAGAAAGACCTTCACATTATAAACAGCTTGTTAATGAGTTGCAAAAGAAGTATTGAGATAACATTGAATTTCCTGTACAATTAAAAGATATTCCAAAATTTGAAAGAAGAAGTAATATCTTCATCAATGTTTACAGCTATGACAAGAACTATAATGTATATCCACTTCAAATCACAAAAAATAAGCAGGAAACTCATATCAATTTATTATATGTAAAAGATGAAAAAAACAATCATTTTTGTTGGATAAAAAACCTATCACGATTAATAAGAAGTCAAGTGACAAAACATGAGGAAAAACTATACTTCTGCGACAGATGTTTAACGAGGCACTTTCGAAATGAGAAGCAATTGCAAAACCATGAGCTATATTGTAAAGAGCATGAGGCTGTTAGAATAGAACTTCCTAAACCATATGACAATCAAATAAAGTTTCAAAACTATAATCGATCATTAAGAGTTCCATTTACGATAATAGCTGACTTTGAATGTATCTTATGTAAGTTAAAAATAGAGCATAATTGTAGTAAAACAGTAAAATACCAAAAGCATGAACCAATGAGTTTTTGTTACTATGTCAAGTATTCAAATGGAGACTATAAAGCCCCTGTTAGTTATATAGGTCCAGATGCTGCGAAAGTATTTATTGAAATGTTACAAAAAGAAGCACTAGAAATTATGGAAATATATAAGAGGGTAGTTAATATGACTCCGCTTAGTGAGAAGGAAATAAAAGTTTATAACAGTTCGGATACTTGTCATATATGTGAGAAAAACTTGAATGACTTACCACCAGCTGTTGATAAAAAAAATATATTAAAGGGGAAAATACAGTTCTACAAGGATAAAGATGATATGAGTGAAAAAATAGAAGAATGGAAGCATGACTTAAAAAAATGTTTGTATAAGGTAAATAAAAATAAAGCAAAAGTAAGAGATCATGATCATTTAACTGGAAAGTTTAGAGGTGCAGCTCACAGTTATTGCAATTTAAACTATAAAAATCCTAACTTTGTTCCTGTATTTCTTCACAACTTAACTGGCTATGATACGCATTTGTTTATTAAGGAGTTAGCTTATGATACACAGAAAATTAAACTGATTGCTAATAATGAGGAAAGGTACATAACATATGAAAAATATGTAAAAGCAGGATCAGAAAAAGATGGAATAAATTTAAGATTTGTTGATTCATTTAGATTTATGCCAAAGAGTTTAGCAGAGCTAACAAAGAATTTAAAGCCAGAACAATTTCGAGAAACATTAAAGTTTTTCCCGATTGATAAGCTTGATCTAGTTAATACTAAAGGTGATTATCGATTTGATTATGTTGATTCATTTGAAAAATTAGACTATCTATAGACAAATTTACAAACAGATTAACAGGAGAAAAAATGAGTCCTGAGCGTCATAAGCTTCATGTACGAGTTTGTAAAGAATTCGATCTGAAGTTAGTGAGGGACTTAACTGAACATTATAACAAAACAGACGTCCTCCAATTAACAGATATATTTGAAAACTTTAGAGATGTGTGTTTAAAGGCATATGGATTAGATCCTGCTTGGCATTATACAGCACCAGGTCTATCGTGGGATGCAATGTTAAAGATGACTAAAATTAACTTAGAAATGTTGACTGATTATGATAAAATACTAATGCTAGAAAAGGGCATACGAGGAGGAATCTCGCAATGCAGTAAAAGATATGTAAAAGCTAACAACAAATATATGCAAGATTATAATAAGGATGAGTGTTCAACATACCTAGCATATCTAGACGCAAACAACTTATATGGGTGGGCTATGAGTCAATACATGCCTTATAAAGACTTTAAGTGGGTTAAACCTTACATAGATATAATGAACATTCCAGATGACTCAGAAACTGGCTACATATTAGAAGTAGATTTAGAATATCCAAAGCATTTACACAACAAACATTCTGATTTACCATTAGCTCCAGAAAACATGTGTCCGCCAGAATCTAAACAATCAAAACTACTAACGACGCTTTATAATAAGGAAAGATATGTAATTCACTATAGGAACTTAAAACTATATATGTCACTTGGAATGAGATTAAAGAAAGTGCATAGAGTATTAGAATTCAAACAATCAGACTGGTTAAAGAAATACATTGATTTAAATACAGAGATGAGGACGCAAGCTAAAAACAAGTTTGAAGAAGATTTTTATAAGCTCATGAATAACTCGGTATTTGGAAAGACTATGGAAAATATTAGAAAGAGGCAGCCCATACAATTAGAATGTGATCCTAAGAGGGTAGAAGCATTAATTGCTAAACCTAACTTTGACTACAGAACAATATTTAGTGAGAACTTGTGTGCTATACATATGAAAAAAGAGCGATTAACGTTTAATAAGCCAATATATGTTGGTATGAGTGTATTAGAACTATCAAAACTGTTAATGTATGATTTTCATTATAACACGATGAAGCCGAAATATGGAAACAATATAGATTTATGTTATATGGATACCGATAGCTTTATATATGAGATTGAGACTGAAGACTTTTACAAAGATATAGCAGAAATAGTTGACCAGTTTGACACGAGTGAATACAAGGAAAATAACATATATGGACTACCACTAATAAACAAAAAAGTAATAGGTAAGATGAAAGATGAGAATAAAGGTAAGATAATGACAGAGTTTATTGGATTGAGATCAAAGATGTATGCTTATAGAGTAGAAAATAAAGAAGAGAAAAAAGCTAAAGGAGTAACTAAATGCGTAGTTGCCAGGGAGTTGCAGTTTGATGATTATAAAGAAAGCTTATTTAAAAATGTTAAAACGTATAAAGACATAAACCTCATTAGAAGTTATAAGCACGATATATATAGCATAACCGTTCAGAAGCTAGCATTAGATTCCTCAGACGATAAGAGATATATATTACGAGATGGGGTAAATACATTAGCTTGGGGTCATTATAAGATAGAAAAGAAGTAGATGTAAGTTAGTTATAAGTTTTAGATATAAGTTTTTATGATTTTAAATGTCATAAAAGCATATTCAATCTCACTTTGGGTTATCCCTCTGTGTTAAAGTGCACAGTGGCGGCTTCATAATTTTTGTTAGTTAGGGGGTGGAAGGGGGAAAAGTGTCCTAGAACCTACATATGTACTCTACTAGGGGCTAAATCCTCCACCCAAAATTTTGAAAATTGCCGCCCCAATGGCTTAAGAAGTGAACGGAAGTGAATGAAATTTTGAACAGATATTGCAGACGTAAAATGAGGATACCGTTTTTCGAATTTTCCAGGAGAAAACGGTTGGGTGGGGCACTGACCCCTCCAAACCCTTGATCACGAAAAATCAAAAGTGCTAGTAACACTATGTCAGATGTGTGTAAAGGACATGAAGAATTGCAACGAAAGTTTTTGTACGGACAAAACGCCAAAAATAAACTAATACGTTTTTTTTATTTTCTGCGGAAAAACGGTTTTTAGATTGCAAAAGAACTCACCCCAAAATTTTGAAAGTTGACGCCGAATACTAAGAAGAAGTGAACCAAAGTGAATGTAATATTGCACAGATATTTTAGACGTGAAATGGTTATACGGGTGTCAGATTTTTAGAAATAAATACCATTTTTTTTTTAAAAATATGTTTTTATTTCTCCATAAAATATCTCTTTCTTACAATAATTTTAAGGTTACAATGAAAACATTAAACTTGCTATGCCCTTAGGAATGCATTTCGATATGCACGTGCCGATTTTGATTCTACTTGCTTATGAAATGAACAAATTTCATTACAAATGGTAGCTTGTAATTCTGCTAATGGTGGACAACCTTTTGTTTCTAGATCCACAGCGTTTGCTATTTCAAAGATTTTCTGTATTCAAATGGACTTCTTCCCACCTTTACAAAGGAAAGTTGCATCTGATACACAAAAATCATGCATAATATTCCGAATATGTGATACGAGATAGCCAGTCTTACTAGACCACGACAAGTCATGCAAGTAGTTTGTAAGCCAATCCATTTGTTTTTGGCAACCTAACTTATTGGTAAATCTTTAAATTCCCATGGTAGTTTTACTAAACAATGGAAATTTTCTAATAATGTATTATAACATGCAGCGGGGAAATCTTAAATCCCTATATGTCTACAATATACATTTTATGGCAAGCTGAAATTTCACACAAACGCTCGATGACAACTGGAATAAGTTGTCCAATAAATTCAGTATTGTTTAACATTCATCAGTTTTTAACATAAAGTTTGTTATTGAAATTTCACGATGCTGTTCATGAAAGATTTCAAACAGTTACTAAAGTCTTATCATTCAACAAGTGTTTTTCAAGAGAAGTTCCAGAATTATGCTGCAATTCCCTTACTCCATTTAAGCGTAAGTATACAGTTATAGTTTTTAACACACAACTTTCATTAATTTTTGTCCACAATTCTCACTATCACATGATTAATAGTAATAATAAAAGGAAATCAAACAATTAAAATTGAAAACAGTACACAATTCACCCATGTCCACATATTTCTCATAGTCCTTCTCTAGTAAAATTTTCACTAGCGTCGGCCTATATTCAAAGTCCCACACAAGATCTCGAAAACCTTCAATAAAGTTCCATATCATCGCAAAAATCTGTCAATGCTTTTTTCTGTAAATTGATAATGATTCTTCGCGAACCTCATATTTTGTTACAGCATCTATAGCTTCCCGTTCAAGAGATTCCGTATAAAACACCAAGCCATCATGTGTCCATTGACTGCCGTCTCCGTACCCGCAAGCGAAAAAAAAATATAAAAATCGTCTGGTTTCCAGTATATTATACAGTCTTTTATACAATCCAATGATGTTCGTTCTGCAGTACACTCACATGGTAAATTCAAAAATTCTTTCAACTTCGAATTCTGCACCGGGGAATTACTCACTGTTGCTGAAGGTGTAGGGGGATATTGTTCTATTTCATGATCGGCCCACAATACATCAAGTGACGGGAAGACTTCTGTTTCCAGTGGCGGAGATTGCGGGCTCACCACCGGTTGGGATGTTCCCGGGAAGGATGTCAATACATCCAAGTTGGGTGGGGTAACTTCTGTTTTCAGTGGCGGAGAATGCGGGCTCACCTCCAACAATGTTAAAATCTCTGTTCCCGGCAAAAATGATGACTGTGAAATCACTTTCACCTCTTGTACTAATATTCAAAGGTTTTGGTAAATCCATGTTTTGAAACCAATCTATATCTCCATTTCACTAAAAAAAAACACCGGGTATTTAATACCGGCTTCGTCCATCACGTGATATCCCATTCCACAGCAACCGGATATCCATAAATATATTACCTTCTTTATACGTGTGTGATCTGCATATTTCATTTCTAAAGGCAATTTATATTCTGTTTGTCAAATTAGCATTTCTTAAACATTCTAACAGCGGAAATCATTCATTATACGTCACATTCTCTTTCTCTATAAACGTCCGTACGCTTCGTAATTCATAGCTGTATATATTATCATATTTCTTCTTATGTATGTGTCATTTACATATACAAATTTTACATTATTATGCAGAGGAAGAAATCATCAATTATTTAAACTGTCATACTATAAAATGACCGCCCGTGAATGTAACTATAACATATTAGGAAATATATAATTAAGAACTCTTACAATATCAAAAATATCGCCACTCATGAATATTCATGAGTGAGGAGAACTGCCCCAGAGCTACTAATCTTAGCTATCTCCAAGAAGTTTTACGGTGACTATCTCGTTTGATTAAAAATATAGAATATGTACGTTTTCTCTTCTCTTATATTCTTAAAAAGTGTAGTGAGTATATTATTCTATCTGCAGTTTCATTCTTCATTTCGCTATATGCCCTTAGTACAATTTATTTTCAATTTTTGTTTACTTCGTTTTCCTTTCTAATGCCCAAAATACAGAGTTTATTCTTTCCGTCATATAACTCAATGTATCCTTTCCATCTGTCTCAAGCTGCATTTTCCTCGTTAACACACATTTGGATCATTATTGTAATGTTATCGTAGTCGTTTTCCCTTGCTACCTTTCCATTTCCATAGAATTTTCCTCGATATATATATTATTCAAATTTCTCTAATCTATTCTTTACGTCTATTGTATATTTCCTATGTGTTCGTCGATTTCCATTCTTAATTCACAGTTCAAATTTCTATACATTCTTTTTACATTCTTCACTGCAACTTTGTTTCCGTTGTTTTCTTTCCCTAGCTTTCCAAAGTTTCTTCTATAACCCATGTTGCGTGGCTATACCAGCTTTATGATACCATATCTTTACTTGCAAAGTTTGAAAAGTTACACCAACTAGTTCCTTCCAGTGTCTAATCCCTCTCAACTCAAATACTATTAATCGAAATTTTAAACAAAACTGTGTTTATTTACTCATCTTTATTTAAATGTTTCAGTATCTGTCTTGTTACCTTCTATGTCCCTTCCTGGCTATATATTATAGTCGGATTCAACTTCAGTCAACACAAAAGTAATTCTGGTATAGATGAACCCAGACAAGACAGATGAAACATGGATAAGACAGACCGAACCCATAATTCTTAAACTATCCACTAGAGTGCAGCGTAAATATTGGTGTAGTATCATGGAAGATGTATACTAGATATTGTTTTCCTCAAGCACAAGACCACACATGGGGCCACGGTGGTTCAGTGGTAGAGCAGTCACCTCTGGTACGTGGCATCCTTGGTTCGATCCCAGCTCGCACCAAGTGAGGATTGCGGTGGACAAACACCGTGGTATGGGTTTTCTCGGGTTCTCCCGTTTCCTTCCACTTTCTTTATTCCACCACTTTATTCATTTCTCGTCATCATCGCCTCCTTTAGCCTAACCGACATAACCATGAGATGTAAAACTTAAAGATTTCATTTCATTTTCAAGACTACACATTTCTTCTGAAGACGAGATTTTTTATTTCAGGCAGGTCAAAATTTTCGTATCACACTCCAATGAAAGCAAAATCCCACGTTCTTGACGTAGATTTCTTTTCTCTTGTTTTCTACTAGCGCATTTCATCATAATAGAATGAATAAATGAAAACAATGAAGTTTCCCGCGTTCAGAAACTATAACAATTAGACTACCCTCCTTACCCCTCCTTCTTGGAACATACTGTATGTACCGCTGCCATTATCAGAGAGATGTATCCCAATTATTGATTGTAATGTTTGGGAAGGAAGGCGGAAGGAGTGAGGCAAAATCAGTTTTTCTTCCGCTTCTTCAAGTATTTTTACATTATTTTGAGAGTTGTAGATTAATAATAATAATAATAATAATAATAATAATAATAATAATAATAATAATAATAATAATAATAATAATTATTATTATTATTATTATTATTATTATTATTATTATTATTATTATTATTATTATTATTATTATTATTATTATTATCTGCTAGGAAAAGTAGCAAAGGTTTGGCAAAAGTACTCACTTGTTTAACACATCAGCCTACGAGAAAGAGGAAGAGGAAGGTCTTCAATGGGTGTATCAAGCATTGGATAATACCCAAATAATGATCCACATTCCATTTTAACCGAAAGTTCTTGGAAGACGTTATATTTTGTTAAGTTTTTCAAATATTTTAAAAAGGAAATCAGTACTCGTGGGCTGATAAGGATAAAGGCTTTCCGCAAAGTATATGGAAAGCAATCAACTCTAGAATGCATGATCTGTTATTAATATCAAAGATTTCCCTATACATTTCTTGTAACAAAAGAAGTTATATTAAATATTGAACTAAATATGCATTAATATGTAGCTGTTTGTTAAAAAAGCATATTAACTACAATAGATTGATTATTTAGCGTACAATGTGCAACTAGTCTATGCAACCCGTTAAAGTGTTCACTTCTTTGACTAATTAGTTCTCGATAAAGTATGGACCCATTGGCGTAGCTAGGATATTTTCCTAGTGGGCCATGGCCCCTTAGTTCTGAAAATTGGAAAAATCTTTTAGGAGACCTTGCTATAGTGCTTATATATATAATTCTGAGTCCCTCTTTCAGCACACTCATTATAAGCTCTTCAAGTTATTTAGTACTCCTAACAAGAGGTCGTCATTTTAACAGTTCAGTGAAAATGTATTACATCATAAACTTGCTTAAAATTGTATATTTCCTATATTCAGTTGCTACTAAATAACTACCTAAAATCTACTCTAATTATGAAAACTCAATTTTCTATCACTGTTTTACTCGTGGAATTTAAGCGAAAGTACATTATTCGTAAACGTTAACTATCATGTTCTCACAAGAAAGGGACATGAACCTGTCATTCGGACATGGGAATCAAACCCAGTCCATTCGATAAACATAAATATATGTTCATGGACAAAACATTAGATGTCGTAGACAACGGAGTAAGTCCCTGGATCCAACTAATCCTATTAGTATACAGAAAATCGTAGACTTGTAGTGAAATAGCTATTGAGCCATTCCAGGTCAAATCAACACAATTTGAAGACAAAATTTACCTTACCACCTCACATTGTCATGAAATTTTGCACAAGGGTACTTTTCAGCTAGACTAAGAAAAATACCAAATTTCATCTTTATATATCAACCGGTATTGTAGAGAAGGCTATATAAATTTTCAAAAAAATTCCCAAAATAATATGTTCAATGTATTTTGAAATTGGAATTGCGGCTCTCGTAATTGAGCTAGAGAGTTGGTTGAAGTGTCATTTTACAGCATTTGTCATGTCCTTTCCTGTGGTGTACATCGACATATAGGCTAATACAGAATTCTGTAATCAAAATCAAAATTTTACTTCCAAATTTTGCAAAAAGTAGATATTTTAAAATTTTGAAATTAATTCCATAAATAGATAGTATTGTTGTAAAGCACCTGGCAAAGTATGAATTTAGGATAATAATAGGTTCATTGTTGAAAAAATTCAAAGGAACACTAGTTTTCATTAATATCCTGTATGTAGCTGAAAAATACAAGTATACAAGTTTTTTTTTTCTTGTTTTACTTCTGGGAATAAAGATGAAGTAATGGGTTTCGTAGAGTAATGGGTTTAAAATATATCATACAGACTTCTAATCGGCTGGCAACACTTATTAGCTCATATTTTAAAAACTTCAACTTAAAGCTAACTTAAAGTGCTGATATTTTTAAAGTTTAGTTTTATTAAAGTTGATAAAATAATACTAATACAAGTTTCACAATTAAAAATGTAACTGTATAAAAACGTGGTTTGTAAAAAGTATACATCTAGCACTGGTGCAAGAGCAGGGTTGGCTGGTTTAAACCAGGTTATGTTTTTTAAAATGGTGTAAACAAAAATGCCACAAATCGTGTGAATTTTGCCCCCAAAAATGCCATCAAACATAAGTTTGATTCCCATTTCCGGATGACAGGTTTATATCTCCTCCTTGTGAATACATGATACTGTAGTTAACGTTTACGAATAATGTACTTTCGCTCACAATTCCACGAGTAAAACTAATAGAAAATTGAAATGAAATCTTTGAGTTTTACGTTCCACGCTTATGTCGGTTAGGCTAAAGGAGACGGTGATGATGAGTAATGAATGAAATGGTGGAATGAAAAAAGTGGGAGGAAACGGGAGAGCCCCGAGAAAAACCACGCACACGATGTTCGTCCACCACAAAGTTCACTTGGCGGGGGCTGGGATCGAGCCCGAAACCCCAAGCACCAGAGGTGAACGCTCTACCACTGAGCCACCGCGGCCCCCACAGAAAATTGAGTTTTCATAATCAGAGTAGATCTTATAAGTAGTTATTTAGTAGCAACTGTATATAGGAAATATACAATTTTAAGCAAATTTATGATGTAATAGATTTTCACTGAACTGTTACATGACGGTCTCGTGTTAGAAGAACTAAATAACTTGAAGAGCTTATAATGAATGTGGGGAAAGAGGGACTCCGAATTATATATATATATATATATATATATATATATATATATATATATATATATATATATATATATATATATATATATATATATACATATATATACATATAGGCCTATGTTTAGCAGAAGGGGTCCAGCTCTTTCCTCTAAAAAATTTTACAATTTTGGTAATTTCTGTTCATATTCGATTAGTTTAGGTTAGGTTAGGTTAGTTTAGGTTACGTTATGTTATGTCTAAGTACTTGCATCATTCATTTCTCCTGTACATTTTGTGTTTTTTACGTGCTTCTGGACCTCTTGTACTAAACATACTTCTATATATATAGTGCGTCCTACTAGCTTTGGAACCCGAAAAAAACGTTATAATTTCCGAACAAATATACATAGGAAAATGAAATTCAGAATACACGTACCTTGTTTCATGCTGAATACATGACCGTCAGCAGGTGTTGAAAGTGTCCTCCCTGGACGTCAAGACATGTTTGTACACGGCGTTCCATATTCTGAAAAGTCTGATGTAGAGTCTCCGGTGTGATTTCATGAATCGCATTCTCAATGTTGTTTCACAACTCTTGCAGTGATTGTGGGTTGTTTCTGTAGACACAACCTTTAAGAAAACTCCATAAGAAGAAATCAGGTGGTGCAAAATCCGGGGATCTTGGCGGCCACAATCCTTTGCAGATTATCCTGTCACCAAAAAAGGACTCAATTTCTGCCATGGCCACGTTGGAAGCATGGCATGTTGCTCCGTCTTGTTGGAAATAACCACGACACAGTTCTTGATCGTCCAGCTGATTCACAAATAACTGAAGATGTGTAAGTAAACTTGTATGTTTACTGTATCTTCAAAGAAGATGGGTTCAATGATACGCTGCCTGGAAATTGCACACCAAACTCCCACGTTCAAGGGATGAAGTGGAATCTCATGGTACACATGCGGATTTTCGGCGGCCCACACTCGAGTATTCTGAGAGTTCACATAACCGGAGAGATGGAACCAAGCTTCATCTGTGAACCAAGTATAGTCTAGCATTCCTGGATTGTCATACAACAAAGCTTGCAACCAACGACAATATATCATGCGCTTTTCCCAATCTGTAGTCTTCAACTCCTGGACGACTGTAACGCGATATGGAAACAGCTTGGCTCTTTTGGCGGCTCTTTGCACAGTTGACTTTGACATCCCTACCTCTTGTGAGAATCGACGCATACTCTTCTTAGGGGACTGCAAAAGACGTTGCCGCACATTCTGTACTGTCTCCTCGGATATCCGTGGACGCGCGCCTCCATGTCCCGTAAGCAACGTTCCTGTTGTTTTGAACTTGTTCGCCAAATGATGTATTGATGATTTCGATGGTCCTTTACGGCATCCAAATTCACGGCAAAATTCACGTTGAACAGTCTGATACGATCCCGATATCCAATATTTTTTAACAATGAACACGCGTTCCTGTACGGCTTACAAAACCATCCTCGCGATGCAGCGACTCGAGTCACACTAACGCACGAGCACCACGCCAAGAAGCACTTCCCCTGGCGCCACCTATCGTCTTTGTTTTGACGTGTGCGCTTCTGTTTAACCCTTTTTCGTGTTTAGCATGAAACAAGGTACATGTATTGTGAATTTCTTTTTCTTATGTACACTTGTGTCCAAAATTGTTGTCGCATGTCTTTAGAAATTACATAAATTGAAATAACTCTCTTTCTTGTGATAGAAAATGTCACATTTCTTCTTTGAAATAAGCAGAAAAACAAAACACACATTTCCAAAAAATATTTCAATAAAAAATTAAGAAATAAGCAAGTTATAATTAAAAAAAGAAATCTCCAAAACTTTCATCGAAAAATTCTAAGTTCCATTTTCGTAAACGTGGCAAACGCGCAGCGAAATTTACAATGAGGGAGGGAATTTTATGCTTTGTTAGAAATACAACGTAAATCTGTCATAAGGTTAGTTACTATACATGTGGCACAGCTCTAACAATCATTGCTATTAAGCATTTTACATTTAAACAAACGACTAAATAGAAATAAGCTACAAAATGTGCGAAGCGATCAGGCATTTTGTGTTAGTGGTTTCGGTACATACGTCTACCAAAGTGCATTCCGTACCGTGCCTTTGTAGAGTAGTCGGTTAAAGCTTCTTCTTTACATACTTTATTTTTCCACGATCATCACTTCGAATCCCATACCCTATAGTAAGTTTTTTTTTTTTTTTTTTTAGAGAAGCTTGATTCTGTGACTTCCTTAAGGAACAATGTTTTTTTTTCTAATAATGCTTTTTAGTATTATTCTCTTCATTCTAGTTTATTTGAATATTTCCAAATAATTTAGAATTATGTCTTTAAAACATTAAAACTGTCAAGAATTTTATAAAAAGCGGAAGCTTCATTTATAATCATTTTCATAACCGAAATGAGAAACTTACAAATAGTGGAATTTCAATTAACATATGACTAAACTTTCATAAAACAGTAATTAAATAAAACATAGTTTCTGCAAGTAATATTCAGGTAATAGACAGAAATAATGAACGTAAAATATTAGATGTCGATTAAAAATTAGTAGGGATAGTTCTAAAGCCAAGTAGAAAATTCTCTCTGCTTCTGAAAATAATAAACATTTTATAAAAATAATGGTATTTTTGCTTTATCGGAAATGTGTTTAGTAAATTAATAAATAAAATACAATTATATAATTCAATCACTCTTACTCGATAGCTTGAGAGATACTGTCGGCCGCGACCCTTCGGTTTTCTTCGTAGCACACGAAGGGACACGAAGTTGATCCGAACCAAGGGAAAGGGTGTAATGGCACTCAGGGCGGGATAGGTATTGCCTGTCACATAAGAAAATGCATGTTCTTCGCAGGATAGTATCTGTTGCTTCTTGACGCGATGGAAAATACGGGAAAATCGATTCAGTTAATGTAATTGACCATTAAAACTTTTAAAAGCTGTGGATGCTGGTAAATTAACAAAATATATTACGTTTGCAGATGCAATTTACACAACAAATAACACGAATAGTGTGAGAAGCAGGGAAAGCAGAGAAACTGTTATATGGTAAGACAACAGAAACAAAAATCACAAACTGGATATTTAAAGTGTATAGCAAAAAAAAAAAAAAAAAAAAAAAAAAAAAAAAAAAAAAAAAAAAAGCACCTGAGTATGTGGCGCACCAATCTAATCTACACGTTGGCGTATTGGCGTTCTAATCTACCAATCAGTTGATCCATGTTCGAGTCTTCGTCAAGTGCATGGGCGTCTTTGGCGGGGGTTTGAGGGGGACGCGTCCACCTCAATATTTTGAAGTACAAAATATTCAATATTTTATTCTAACTTATTTACTAACGACAGAATAACATATAAATAATAATTACACTATTTGGAATATAATGTTCTGGCTATGAAAGGATTATAACAGACTTGATATACCTCAGGGGTCCGTGAAGGTAATCAGAAAGCTAACAAATGGAATCGAAGATAATAAACAGGTTGGGCTTGGTAGTACCATTTAAATCACTTTCCTTGATGTCTCCCCCAAATTTTACATGCCAGAGACGCCAGTGGTCAAGTGTGTTTTGTTTTTTCTCGCCGAAGAAACAGCCATTACTTGTAATATTTACTTTTTTTCTTTTCGTCAAAGGAACAGCCATTACTTGTAGTATTAGAGTTTTATATAGGGTGTTAATGAACCATACCAACAAACTCTAAGAGGTGATTCCTTACATCAAAATAAGAGAAAAAGTTCATATGGACCTGTGGGGAAAAGTGCATAGTTTCAGAGCTAGGGCTGTCCAAAATCGCGAAAAAGCAAAACTTCAATATGTCCTATTTCGAATTCCAGAAATTGTGGATGGTGGTCCTTATCAGGTAAAAGAAGTCACACATACGCAATCCAGAAATGCATATTTCATTAATTTTCAGTGGGTGTACAAAGTATTCCATACAGGGCAAAATTCCCAGACATACAATCAACCGAATTTTGAGATTTGACTGACTTTATGATTGGTCCAACGTAGGCAAAGATAAGCCCTGATAGCAGTGAACACAGAAACCTTTAACGCGATGTCGAAAGTGTTAAGGATCGTCAGCAACACGGTTTCTCGTATCGGGAAAACGCATGTTGTAATGTTTTCTTTCACGCTTATAAGTGAAGAGAACGTGAAATATACAGTGAGGAAATCCATTGAATCACACATTATTGCGAACACACACACAAAAAAAAAAAAAAAAAAAATGGAGCTGCCGGTTCTTAACACTTCCGACTTCCCTCCGAAGCAGTGGATGTCCATTATTGTTAAGGCTTATATTCTGCCTACTTTAGACCCTCCTTGAAATCAGCGTATATCTGAAAACTCTATTGAGAGCATATCTGAGAATTGCACCCTGTAGTTTTTTTTTATCATTTTGCTTTGACGGTAGATCTTAGGGAAGGGGGAGAGCAGGAGGGGAAATATATGGAAATGAATAAAACTTAGTAACTCTTGAACTACCCGAGAGATCTCGATCAAACTTTCAACATAGATTAGGTTCGGGCCTGGAATGTTATTGCCATTTCACGTTTACGATGCAACGTAAGGGATGGGCAGGGGTAGATATATGTTAAAAAATGAAAATAAAAGTGACTGTCTTTGTGACTTCATCACACTTAAACACCCTACCGATTTTAATCAAATTTTCAACATAGATGAGGTTCAGACCTGGGATAGTTTTATCATATCAATTTAACGGTAGAACAAAGAGTTAGGGGGAGGGGAGGGGAGAGATGTATGAAAATGAATAAAACAACTCTTGAACCACCCAACTGATCTCTATCAAATTTTCAAGATAGATGACGTTCGGTCCTTCGATAATTTTTATAATCTAATTTTGACGGTGCAAGGTGGGGAGGGGGTAGATATGTAAAAAAAAATAAAAATAAAGCTGGCTGTCTTTGTGACTTTATTACTCTTGAACCACCCAACCAATATCGATGAAATTTTCAACATAGATGCGATTTGCGCCTGGGATGGTATTTACCGGTATCTATTTACTTTGACGATAAAAATTAGGGGAGGGGAAGAAGGAGTTAAAAAGTAAGTGAAACTTAACTCTTGAACCAAACGATCAATCTCGGTCGAATTTTTAAACATAGATGAAGTTAGGGTCAGAGATTTTTTTATCATTTCACTTTGACAGTAGAACTTATGGGAGGAGAGGGGATACCTAAAGTAAATAAAACTTAATGACACTTGAACCACCGGACCGACCTCAATCAAGTTTCCAACCTAGATGAAGTTCGAACCTGAGATGGTTTTTGTCATATCACTTTGACGGTGTAACTTCAGGGAGGAGGAGGGGAGACATTTAAAATGATCGAAAATGACCGATATTAGTCATCTATAACTTTTGAGCTAGCTGAGATTAACAGTGACACTTCCGATGCTGTTTAAATCCAAATTCAGCCCCACAGTTTGAGAGAGGGAGGAGGGGGAGATATATAAATACGATAGAAAATGACCGATATTAGTGGCGAATCTATAGATTTCCAGGTTGGTGAGATGAACGGTGTTACTTCCGATCCCGTGCCCCGCAACATGGGGAGAGAAGGGGGATATATAAAAACCATCGAAAATGACCAATATAAAAGAGCGCTTTAGTAATAGTAAAAAGTGACTGACTAGCGGAACTATGTTTTCTTAATTTACCCCAGCGAAGCAGATAAATTCTAGTGCTAGTGTATTCTAGTGTATTCTAAAACTCAAAAATATAATTCACAATTCGTTTAAAAATGTAGGCTGGAGCAGTCTTTAATGGTCAGGTACCAACTAGTGAAATAGCCATTTATCGAACGAAAAGAATATGTTTATGGAAATATTCAAACCTGTTCCTCAATAGAATAGCATATCAAGCGAAGTGAAATGAAAAAGATCCAAGTGAATCCAACTGCTATCTTCTAGATTTAATTTAAACAGCTACAATGCTTACTCACTTTGGTCAGTTTATGGACACAAAATGGGAAATTAAAATAGTGTAGCAGTTAGCTTACTTTCTTTGCTAGAGTTGGAATTTCCAAAAACGATGGATCACGTGGTCACAGATTTGTAAGGAGGAGTTTAAATGCCGAGTTTCATCTCCCTATGATGAGTCATTCGTCAGAAAGTTTTTTTGAAGTATATTTTTAATATTTGCTCTCCTTCCTTAGAACATGTATTGTATGAAAGTAACATGAGAAAAGCCCGGCCAGAGTTAACTAACATGGGAAAATCAGAGTTTGATAAATGAACGTCGGGGCCATCCTTCGCGAGGCAGTAGTGCACATTTAAAATGTTAATATAACAAACTGGAGGAGCGCAAAAGTCAGAAATAGTGGAGAAAAGGCGTCCTAAAGATTCTAACTCAGCGCATGTATGACATGACGTATAAAGTTCTCAAGTGACGGCGTGGCAGAGCTAGGATGATCCACGGCTCCCGTGCAAGGAGTCTTGGGTTCGATTCCTGCTCGAGTGATTTTTTTGTTTTTTGCTTTAACCAATAAAGTATCAATTTTTTAACTACAAATAAAATATTAATTCATCATATGTTTATAATACATAAAACAATAGAATTGTTCAAATCAGTTGCAAAATCTTTGAATATTCTATGTTAACTAGCAATAGAATGTAACCTATTCCGCGTAGTATATTGATGCCACGGGTTGTATTATAAAAAAAAAACATGCAATTTTTTAGTTTTACGTCCCACGTTTATGCCGGCTAGGCTAAGGGAGATGGTGAAGATGAGAAATTAATGAAATGGTGGAATGAAGAAAGTGGTAGGAAACGGGAGAACTCCGACGAAACCCATGCATATGGTGTTTGTCCAGCACAAAGTTCACTTGGCGGGAGCAGGGTTTGAACCCGAAACCCCATGCTCCAAAGTTGAACGCTCAACCATTGAGTCACCGCGGCCCGGAGTTATATTATGGTTAGCAGAGTCGTTGTGTAAAACATGCTCTTGACGCTTCGTGTCGTATCTGTAAACAGTGTGCGAATTCACAAGAAGAAGGCAGACTTTGGTAAGTAAACCTTGGGCTACTTTTTGCGAGTTGTTAGTGCACATTTAAAGAATTAATATTGCAAACTGGGAGAGCGCAATGGCCAAAAATAACGGAGAAAAACCGTCTTCAAGTTTTTTACTCGCTGCATGAATTGTACGACACACACATTTACCAAGTGTCGGCGTGGCAAAGTGAAAAAAAAATCTTTGACTCATGCGTAAAGGGTTCCGGGTTCAATTCCTATTCGAGTCATAAACCTTTTTTTTTTTTTTTGCTTCAACCAATAAAGTAGCCATTTGTAACTATAAGTAAAATATTAATTCATTATATGTTTATAATGAATAAAACAATAGAAATTTTCAAATCACTTGTAAAATCTTTCAATGTTCCATTTTAACTACGGTAGAAACAAAATTGAATCTATTCCGTAAATATTATTGTTACCGCAGTCGTTGTGTAAAAAATGTTCTTGACGCTTCGTGTTTACATCTGTAGACAGTGTGCAAATTACAAGGGAAATGAGGAGGAAATCTCCTTTGGTTATAGCAACATCCAGTATTAGCAAAGGGGATTTCCCTCTCAACTCCTTTGTAATTCGTACATTGTCAACAGATGTAGACACGAAGCGTCAACAACACTTAATACACAACGACTGTCGTAACCAGTGGCGTATTTATTGGGGTCGCTTCCGGGCTTAAGCCCCCCCGAAATATTATTTACTATATTAAAGTAAATGAAATATCTTCGAGAATTTTCACATTTCCAGGACTAAAGTTAGCAAAGCCCCCCCCCCCTGAAATAAAATCGCAAATACACCCTGGTCGTAACCATAATATAGCTCATGATATCAGCATGTTTACGGAATAGATTAAATTTTGTTTGCCAGTTAACATGGAACATTGAAAGATTTTACAAGTGATTTGAAAATTTCTATTGTTTTATTCATTATAAACATACGATGAATTAATATTTTACTTATAGTTACAAATGCCTACTTTATTGGTTGAAAAAAAAGAGATGTGTGATTCGAACAGGAATCGAACCCGGGACACTTTACACAAGAGTTATAGATTTTACTCCTCTGCCACACCGTCAATTCGCGAGTAGAAAACTTTAAGACGGTTTTTCTTCGTTATTTTTGGCCATGGCGCTCTTCAGTTTGTAATATTAACTCTTTAAATGTGCACTACAACCTCCCCCCCCAAAAAAAAGGCTCCGAAGTTTACTTACCAAACTCTGCCTTCTCCTTGTCAGTATTACGGGGTCCACTGTCAGAGCTTGTCCGGAAGAAGCACTGGGTGAAAGATAACGTGTTAAGTATGAAGCGTTTAAGAGCAATCCTTCAAACACTACTGAAGGGGGATTTCTAACTTAATTTCATACATATACCTTAAAATAAAAGATTTCGACTAAAATTGCCACTTTAAAAACTTCATTTCAGAGAATGACTATGAGAAACGATAAGGTCACTGTAAAATACATTATAAAACACACACACTCAAGACTCTATCTACCTTCAAAATGACATTTCCAAAAGTTTAGACGCAACTAAATAGGTTTTTTAGACCTGAAAAAGTTAACCATTCTGAAGTTCATGCAAATATTTAATCTTTCTTCCGAAATAAACTCTTTCAAGTCACCTCCGACTGGGATTTCTCCTTGAAGTGAAAACTGTTCCTTCGTGATTATAAGGTTCACGTACGCCTTTTCGACGCAAACGATCCAGTTCGGATTCCCGGTGAGAGCGCATGTGTATCGGAACCCACATTAAGCTGTAGATCTGCGTCTCATATAGTCTCAGTGCTCAAAGAGACGACAAACTCAAGATCAGCCATCAAACTGAAAACTTATTTACGTAGCCTTTTCACCCTCATCAAGGAGTATTAAGCGCTTTTTTTTAAAAAAAAATATTACATTTACAATCAAACAAATTAACTTGGAGTGCTGTCTTTAAAAAATATTTAATTTTAATTTCACATATATATTAGACAACTTCGCATAAAATCATACTTGTAGATCTTCATATTGACCAACACTTTTTTTAATCGCCAATTAATATATATATTTTATATTATATTAATTATTTCAACTACATTTACGTATAACTTGCAGTGCATATGTAGAGTAAACAAAAAAAGCAATCCTATTATGGTCATTTTTATGCAACAAAACATTGAATGGTGATTTTAAAATATTCTGCATTCAATTAGAAGAAATTTTCGATAAAATAATTTTGATACTTTCATACTTGTTTATGTAGTAATGTAACGATTTATCACAGCATTGTGTACAAAAGGAATTAGCAAACGTAGTTACTTTTTCTAGAATATTTAAATTAATTTGTTTTGCAAAATTATACAACAAATATAGTTAGCACTAAATGATGCATAATAAATAGGAAAGTAATGTTTTATTAAAATTGCGGGCATGTTGACTAAACTTTTATTAAAATTTCATTTTCAGGTCGGGACAATTAAGTTCCTTCTTTTTATTGAAATCTTGCTAATTGTAATATTTGATAAATATAAAAGTTTGAATTATACTTTATGCACACATTCAAATTGAATAGCATTAAATTAGTAATATTGAGAAATATTTTTTAGATTAAAAGAGACTGTTGAGTTGAGTTTAACGTCCCGTTGAGCAGCGAGACTATATAAGACGTGGACCTACTGATTAACGTGAAATCCGAACCACATGAGCTCCCAAAGGGAATCGAACCCGGGGTTCCCACGCTGGATTAAAAGAGAGTTGTTTAAAAAATATCACTAACAAAATGTGAACATAATAATAAATAAAAAAAAACTATTATGCAGGATTTGAACTGCTGATCATCACCAAACGTGAACATTTAGTGAGTGTACACTAATTGATTTCTCCACGCTTGCTAGTTTATTAAATACATCTCAATAACACATATAAACAAATTATACGAAAAGGGGTGGTTGCTTCATTTTTTATTTTAGTTAAATGGTTTTCTGAACACAATTAGCACTGTCGTCTTGTCAATGTTTTGTTAAAATTTGCATCCTAAGGGGGAAATGGAATTTTAAAATTTAACCTATAAATAAAGGATCTCAAAAGTCCCTCATGTTATATAGATGAAGTTTGATATATAAACTCATCACTAAAATAAATGGTTCGGTGTAATCGAGTTTTCGAATCTTCAGCATCTACAGGAAAAGGTATAAAGGTAATTTATATAATACTTTCTCAACATATGAATCGAAGTTTTCTGTCTCCTCATCACAGGTAAACGCTGAACTATGTAAAACGAATTTTTGAAAATCAGAGTCACTTGGCTAGAGTTGAGTTGATTTTGAGTTTAAAGTCCCTTTCTACAGCGAGGCTATATGAGACGCGACCTATTGATTAACGTGGAATCCGAACCACATGAGCTCCTTCCGTGAATCGAACCCAGGTCTACCACGCCAAATCATTTGGCTAGAGTCGTGATTTCACCACCTCACTGTCGCCAAAATATATATCCTAAAGCAGAAGGAGATTCAAAATACATGATAAAATAGTGTATCCTGCAAGTCCGTCATTAGGGACTTGAATCTACTTATATAAATTCGTCAATGAAGTAAGTGAAGACTTATTCCAGCGTTTAGGATAGCTTGGCTTCTAGAAAGGAGAAAGGGCAATTTGTAAAAATTAAGTTGATGTTGATTGCCTCATCACCACGTACTGATGATTTCAGGGGGTAGCAGAGGGGCACATTTTCTCCTGGGACCAATGAAATTCTTACCACTCCCGTCCAAACTTCCGAAGAAACCAGTACTTTTGCACACTGAGAAAATGGAGGGTTTGCTAAGCCAGGGTTAAATGAAAACTCGTTTGACAGTAGCCGAATTTCTGTTAAAAATACTCTCATTGAAGAAATTCTCTGGGTTATTGTAACCTAGCAGTGTTCGGTTAAATCATACTTTGCTGTTTTAACCTAATTCTAGGCTACTAATTTTGAAAAATGACATCTAACTAATTTACTCGGCTACTTCAAATAAGGAGAGATCGGTAAACACGCAACGCATTTGATAATTACCGAGTACGTGTGGTATTTTAGACAATGAAATTGCCGTTGCAGGGAAATTGGCGCTCTGCTTTATGATAAAGAAAAAACAACATCGCTGTTCTGTCGCGGTTATCTGTAAGGCGGCATATGTGTATGCAATAGTGTAATCAGAGGAAAGTGGTGTAATATTTCCGTTAAATCGATTAAGATGCAGGAAACAAGAACATTATTAACAACATGGAAATTGGAACAATATATACCATTATTCGAAGGTAAGTTTGTGTTGATCATGTATGTATGTATAGTTACACCCGGCTCATAGACCTTCGAAAAATAGCAGTGTCTTGCTAGTTGTTAACATAAACTGAAACGTAGCTTTCACTTTACGTCTGTACGAAACACCTCACACATAAATTTGCTGTGATAATGCTGTTGAATTGTGCGTACAGGTTTACTTTTGGCGCACCACTAGGAAGGATGGGTTAAGTTTAAAGGTTCTCCTCCGTTAAAAAAAAAAATACAGGAGAGAAATTAAGTAAGAAATGATTTGGAGTTCTTAGGTGATATTTATGTGTGTAATCTTGGCAGTAAAGTTATGTTTAATAGGCTAGAGTATTAGAAAGTGGGTTTTGGCAAGGGTACGAATTTCATTAACACAGAGAAAATGCATGTAGAAGTTGATACTATTTGCAATACGATGAATGTTCCGATGATCGAGGAGCATGGTAGTCGTATAGGATGGTGAATCGGTACGTTGAATACCATATTTCCGCTTTGACTTTTACAGAATTACACAAGAAAATAGAATATATTATGAAATGAAAACCAACTTCTATGAAAAGCGGCTAAAATCACAGTTCTAGTGTAAGTAAAGTATTACCGGGAACACTAAACTAACCTAATCGAACAATCATTAATGGTTTAACTGCATTTTTGAAGGTTTGAAACTGGACGTAAGCCGAAAGAATTGTTGGAAAATTAAAATTCTTTCACTAGTTTTCTTCTTATTGTGTCCTAAAAGGATTCTACTGGGCAGCATAAAAATATTTCATGTGACATAGATAAAATTCAAGGAGCCAAACAAAAGAGTTCTTAAAAAATTACAATTATTTTACAAGTTGTGCATAAATACGGCTTTCGGATGTGTAACGTAAAAACTATAGTGCACAAAACACAAACCAACCTATGATAGGTGGCCACTAAAAGCACGAATCGTATCTAACCGATTGACGGAAGGGCGAAGCTAACTCGCCGTCGCATTAGCGCGGGTTCAATCCGAAGGGACGGCGCGTCGGCGATGGTGAGTATACGCGAAGGCTAGGGTAGTAGAAAGTGGGTTTAGGCCAGGATACAAGTTTCATTAACACTTGTCATGGTTTCATACTAGTATAATGCTCCACTTTTAAACATAAAATACAGGATCTGTACACTGTGGAGAAATATGCAGCCGGTGGAAAATAGGAACTTCAATTATTTTATCGGTCGTAAAGAACTTGTAACGCTATTACACTTGTAAACCTGAAATATAGTCGTATTATTTTGTTTCATTCTGTAGCCTGCAGAAATTTCATCCTGATAAATGTGTCTTTTCATGAAAAGTATTAAAAATTTGCCTGTAAATCTTTCAAAATGTGGTGCTCCAAAACTACTACAGCACCGAATTGTGGCTTATTTTGTTGGCTTCATGACAGTGACGGCGAATATGGTATTTAATGCAGTATGTAATGCCGAAAGTCACGGCATGTTACAAACTGAATTTCCCTTTGATATCTAGGCACTATTTCATTTCTTTTATATACGATGTGTAAATGAATTTGATTACTGATAGTATTTGCAATGCCTATTTTTGTGTTTCTTTTATATAGTAGATGTAGCTTAGTATTTCAATTTAATTGGTATGTATGTTTATGTATCTTTTACCCTGACGAGTCTTCTTCACCAGCACAAATTCGTGCAATATGCATGATTATAAAGACGAAAGAAAGTGAATGATTGAATTTAACCAGAATAACAATTAATTGAGAAATAGTTGGTGTAACTGAATGACAAGATTTATAATTTGCAAAAGCAATGCAAGGGAGGTATCATAGTGTTGAAAAATGAAATGTATCAGCACAAGTGAGGCTGTTCGTAAAAACTAGCGAAATTTTTAAGATCCTTTCCGGCATTATTGAAATGAATTGAAATGAAATCTTTGTTTTACGTCCCACGATTATGCCGGTTAGGCTAAAGGAGACGGTGATGATGAGTAATGAATGAAATGGTGGAATGAAGAATGTGGGAGGAAACGGGAGAACCCCGAGAAAACCCACGCACACGGTGTTGTCCACCACAAAGTTAACTTTGCGGGGGCTGGGATCGAACCCAGGACCTCAAGCACCAGAGGTGAACGCTCTACCACTGAGCCACCGCGGCCCCTTCCGGCATTATTATTGAGTGACGCTTGGATTTGAAACTTCAAATTTTGACAGTACATATGATTTGTGACGTAGGATACCGCCAAGGAAGAAATTTTGGAAATTTGACGGCTTAGGTGTGGAAAAGAGGGTGGAAATTATTTTAATAAGATGTCCATATCTCTGAATCCCTTAAGCTTAGAAACTTGAAGTTGTTTGTTTCGACTTCTTATTTAAAATAAGTTGACACGTGTTTAATTGTTTTGATATTTTAGTGAAAAGGAGGAGAAAAGAGGCGGAAAGAACAAAATCTAGTCTATTTGAAGAGGCATTTAGCTATGCAAATTTACGAAAACCTAAAATATAGTTGATTTGATGAAGCTCTTTTGCCATTTTTTCCCTTTTTTATTAGCCGTTAAATTAATTCTAAAAATACTGTTTCTTTGAAAATAAAGTGTAAAAATAAAAAGAGAAGAATATTTGTCATTATATACAATCGCATTAATTGATTTCCCATGAAAGGGTGTTTTATTACGCAACAAACTCTTAATTTTTCTTCTTCTCTCCTCCTACCTACAGCTTTACAGGCACTTAACAATAATTGTCGACTGAGAAATAATTTTAATATCGCTCCCGTAACGGTCAAGTGCTTTTAAATTATTTTAAATTTCGCATTTCATTGCAAGAATGAGAGTTTCCTCATACAAATTTATTAACTTTTTCGGTTCTTCATGCTACGGAGATTGTTTTAGTTTATTAAAGGAAACAAATAGGACTTCTAATTAGCTTGAAAATACTCAATGCAACCATGATGATTCGTGTGGGTCTGCGGAAAAATTATACTGTTGTAAGGACTATATCTGTCGAAAGAAATACTACTGAAAATTGGGAGAATGGCAGCCTACACAAAGAAAAAAAAAATCTTTGAGTTTTACGACCCACAAATATGCCGCGCCGCATAGGTTAAAACAACTGGTTATGAGAAATGAATGAAATGGTGGAATCTAGAAAGTGGGAGGATACTGAGAAAACCCACGCACACGGTGTTTGTCCAACACAAACCCTACTTGGTACGAGCTAAGATCAAACCAGAGGCTACGCGCATGCTCTGCCACTAAACCATGGCGCCCTCCAGCCTACACAACCAATACGCAATCCAACGACGGTGCATCCAGTTCCACACCTCTGCTAGCTGCGACGTCATCTATGATTTATTTATATTCGACTGATAATTCTGGCTGTCTACTTTCACAAAGTAATTTGTTATTGAGAGTCATATATGTTACCTGTTAGTCTTCACTGAATAAAATTCAACATTTCAAATTTTACTATAACTTACTTTTAATCCCACACACAAAAAGGCATTTAGAATCTATAATTTAGGTTAGCAGCTCAAAATCTAGTTTTATATATATATATATATATTGCATAAAAAAGCTTACTTGTTAGGGCCATCTAGCCTTTTTTCTTCAGAGGTTGTTAGCAACACTGATGGTGGAAGGAGCTCTTTTGTTTGACGCAGCGAATCGAGTACGTTCAGCTAATATATATATCTTTGTGTTGTAAAGTGTCAATTTTGGTTAGGAGTTGTTTTATTCTTGCTTTTAATATGAAAAGAAAGGGAATATAGAAGAGGCCCATAATGTGAATCTGTTCGTTTACTGATAGAAAGTCTCAGGTTTTGTATTTTCTCCCCTTTTGCTTTGAGTCCTTTCCTCTCCTCCGTGTTTATTAAATAAAAATTAGTGTTAGTGTACGATGTTGCAGCTCTGATAATTAACCGTGTCCATGAAATGTTCAATAGCTTATGCATCTTTATGAGATTCTAGTAAGTGCAAGTGAAAAGTTGTTGTGACTTAAATATAAAATACCGGTAGTAAATCTACAATGAGTTAACCAGTGTATATGTTATCAAAAGTTGCATCCTCTCACGTTCCAAGATGCTAAAACGCTACGACTGGACCGAGAGCGCGGAGAGTCTGAAGCTTTCTGTCAATAGTCTATTTGCTTAGGTATAATGTGGGTGTTGAAATGAAATATAAATAAACAGAGAATGCGAAAGTAAAAGTAATGAAAATAAATAATATAAGTTACCTTCTCCAACGGTATAGATATAAAAATAATAAATATTGTAGAAATTGAATATGTTATTATGTGTTCTCCGCAGATTTTTAATTGGATATGATACATTCACGACTAGCCTCCATAGTAGCTGTTTCCTCTTATTAATATTAAAATTAAGGAATCAGTAAATAGCCGAAAAAATTGTAATAACAGAGCTTTTACTACATGTATAATGAAGAGTCAAATCGCTGCGCAAAAAAAAAAAAAAAAAAAAATTCTTTTGTAATGCTTACAGTAATCATTTAGAAAAATTTAGATAACAGGTTTCATGTAACAAATTCAGTTTATACACCGATTTCTTCAAATGTTTTCTGATAGCTTAAAGAATGGTTGTTCAAAAACAAGATTTTCTAACGAATAACTCGCACTCGAAGGAGCAAAGAAGAAGGGAGTGGGGTGAGATCATGTGATAAAATTTGTTTCTTTGAATTTGTCCTACTTGTCTGCAGGGCAATGTTAGTCTTCTAATAATTTAATATTACTTTTCTTAAATCTTAATTGGAAGATCAACAAGTGTAAATTTAATCACAACTAAATTTTATCACAATTTGAATTTTTAATAAATGCTAAACGACATGAAGTTGAAAGTTGTCTTTAGGATCTAGTAATGTTAAATGTGTTAATACAATGTATTTTATTGTTATTTAACTATTATACGTACTATACGTCTTAAGATGGTAGAAATTAGGCATAAAGTCTTTCAGTAAGTCATACTATAGTTTTAGAGTGTGAATATTGAAAGTATCTTAAAAAAAAGATATTTTTGTTTTCTACTAAGGTCAAAGTGTTCAGTGCTGCATGCTCCTTTCAGATATTGAACTTACTCCGTATTTGATTTCCGGTATTTAAAAAAGTTAAATTTAAATAAGTGAAAGTTTAAATAGATTTTATTAAAATCTTGTTGTGGCTGTGTCTTAGTCAAAATAATAACCAGAGGACAAAGTTAATAGTGCAAGACCACAAGTCCCCACTGTGGTTCATTTGTTCGATGCTCGATAATGGTAGTTATTGGCTTTTGCTGTAAGTGCTTGAGACGCAGCACTCATTACCAGCGGAAGTAGTACAAATTCATAGCCTTCAACTTAGTTTATTCGATTTTGAAATTATTACAAATTTTAAGGCTGTGTACATACAACATTCTTTATAATGGAGAGTGATTTTTTAAACGATTCCCTTATACTATATGGTGATACAATTACTTTATACGAAAGCTAATATTAATTTGGATTAAAACCAACCTCTTTTGAAGTATGGTGCCATCGTGCAATGGGTCAATATCAGATCTTTATGTATAAAATGCAAAATCTTGAGTGACTGATTGAATGAATGACTGACCGTCGCACAAGCCAAACCGCTTAGGCTAGAAACTTGAAATTTGGTCAGTACATAGGGTTTGTGACGTAGGGTAGTACTAAAGAAGGATTTCTGGAAATTCGGCGGGTATGTGGGAAAGGGGGGTGGGAAATATTGTAAAGATGGCCGTATCTCCTAATTCTTTAAGGTTAGAAACTTGACGAATTGTATTTGGACTTCTGATTTAAACAGTTTGACACGTGTTTCAGTTTTTTATTATATTTTATAAAAAATGGGAACAAAAAAAAAAAGAAAATGAAGAGAGGTGTGTGTTTGTAAGTATTATAGTAAAATATCGATATGTCGAAACATTGAAGGTTAAAAACATGGAATTTGGGGTTTGGACTTCTCATTTAAAATAATTAGACACGTGCTTCGGGTTTTTTTTGACACATTGCCTAGAAGAAAATAAAAGGATGGCAGGGGGAAAATGGGGTTGGAAATATTTTAATAAGATGGAAATTGCTTAACTTAGAAACTTGAAGGGACGTAGGATTCGTGACATAGAGTATCTCTAAGGAATGATTTATGGAAATTCGACGAGGAAGAGGGGAAAGTATTTTAATAAGATGGGCATATCTCCCAATCATTAGCATTCTTCGGAATACCCTTTTGGGCCATTAAGTTAGAAATTTTGAAGTTGTGTATTTGGAATTCTGATTTTAAATAATTTGACACGTGTTTCAGTGGTTTTTGATATCTTAGTAAACATGGGAATTTCGAAAATTCTGTTTACTAGGGTGGAATTGTTGGTCAGACGCAGCGAAGTGGGTATGTGAAGCTACTATTATATATAGGGTGAGGCATTTAAAACTCTATCTGGAAATATCTGAAAAACTAAGACAGAAAACGTTGAAATTTTGCACCATTCAAACATCGGCAGAGATGATTAATAAACTTTATAATAAACACAAATACAGAAAATTTATAATAAATACAAATACAGAAAGCTTATTACAAAATAATTACAAATATTATTTAGAAAGTAGTTAACAAGGAACCAGTACATGATAAGTCATCAAATATCCTTGAGTTCTTTCTTCTAGTCCTGCCTTAACCTAGATTTTTGGGTAATTCATATTCTGGCCACACTGTAATTTCTATGGATGGCAACACTGAAAATTCTTCCGATTCATATTTCGGGTGTAGAATAACATTATCTATTATTGTGGTAAGTTACATTTCATTATCTCTTTCCACTTACGAGAAACAGGCAGAAGAAAATATGTTAGCTTTTGTATCATTTTTAGTAGTCTGCCCCCGTAATCACATCACACCTTGCAGTATTATTTTGTCCTACAGAAGTGTAATTATTTAATATATTTTCCAGAGAATGAAATTACTAGCAACATAATGGCCATGCTCCAAGGCGAAGACATAAATTCTCTGTTTCCAAAAGTGGGACACAGAGCATTGTTCAGGAAACATTGGAACATGTGGAAGAAAGATATGCATCCACTAGTAGACTGTGATTCTGCGGTTAGTTGTATATTTTACTTATTCGTAGTTTTATCATTACTAACATATCTGAAGTATATAAATGACAAAGCTTCCGAAGTATTTAAAGGTATCGTATAGTTATATTACACTTCCAAACGATGCTATGCATAAGTGTAAGAACAGGGTTCCTACTTCTCAGAGGGAACTGAGAGAAAATGTTGCAGGTCAGGGGAAAAGACTGGAAATCAGGGAAAGTCAGGGAAATTTTATAAAATATATTTTTCTAACATTAATTGTACACCAATTTCAGCTTAGCCAACCATTATAATACCTATTTGGTTTTTATTTCTATTTTTTGTTGTACGTATGAGCAATTGATTACTATTTGTCTCTATAAAATAAATGTTCTTATATCTAAATATTCACCGTTATTTATTCCTTATTTATATGCCAGCGTTATCTGACAGCAGTCATGAAAGGTCAGGTCAGGAAAAGTCAGCGAGAAGTCAGGGAAATAGATTTTTCCAGATCTGTAGAAACTCTGAAGAAGTGTTATAGAACGGCTGTCTGTCTATCAAGAGGTATCACAGCTAAAACGATAAGAGCTATCGAGAAGCGGTTTTCGTCAATCGATTCAGCACCCCAAGTATTCGTTCCCCCTTTTTGAAGAACCTCCAAGTTAAACCGGAAGTGGTAGAAGTCGATCATTTCCGGTTTCAACAGTAAGTCATAACTCTGAAGCGGTCATAGCTAGCTACAGGCGGTTTCCGAAAACCGATTCGGGATTTTATGAACTTGCGTAGTTTAGAAGTGTACTGTAGTTTCATACTGTGGAACGACACTCTCTTGTATATATACAATTACGTTCATAGAGATACTAGCTATACAGGATGGGTCCTTTATCTTGTTACGACGTCGTAACTTTTGAACTAATAGACAACTAAACTCCGAAATGTTACACCATTGAAATATCGGCAGGACATTGTTTGGCATAATAGCTAACACCACCAAACTAACATTGTTGCCAACCGAATGTGTTCTCCTTTACAATGTTAGAAGTCTTGCAACCATAAACGTCTCATCCCCATCCCAACGAAATTAGCTAAATAAATACTTGTACGTTAAGTAGTACACAACTAAAGATTGTGGATAAGTCAATGCATGTTCCTGTAAAACATATGGCAGGTCGTTTCTTTCCTCCAGTTGGACCTCCGCTGGGTCTAGTGGCTAGCACACTTGCATTTGATGCGCGTGGACTCTGGTACGATTTCCAGTGGGGTACTGTTAAACGAAAAAGTAGTTCGGATTCCACTATAATCAGTAGGGCTGTCTCCTTTAGCCAACATGGCATAATGTGGGACGCTAAACTCAAAACCTAACCTAACCTTTCCACCAGATATATATATATATATATATATATATATATATATATAATCTTAAAAGATACAGTGGGTTTTTAAAATGTAAAAATCAAGGAAAGAAAAGTATTGCGAAAACTATCGTAGAATTTTGAAGCTTTCGTCTACTGTAGGTTTCGTCGGCACAAGAAGAGATAATTCAATGCGAACAAAATTTTAAACAAGCACTGCTCATAAATTGTCTCAATTTTTTTTTACACCTTTATGTGCTTTGTATTCTTTAACTAACTCTATGGCCTATGGAACCCGGAGGTTCAATGCCGCGTTCACAAAAGCTCTCCACTGACTTCCATCCTTAGCTAACTGCATCCAGTTTCTACTTTGTATTCCAATCTCTGCGAGATCCATCTTAATATTGTCCTCCCATCTGCGCCTAGGTCTTCCTAATGGTCGTTTTCCGATTGGTCTTCCAGTCAAGACTTTGAAAGCGTTTCTACTTTCTTCCATTCTAGCTACATGACCCGCCCACCTAAGCCTCCTAGACTTGACGACTCTAACAATTTACAAAAGCCTTTGTATTCTTTAGTTTTGCGGTATTTATAGTTTCTTTCTAAGTGTCTAAAGTGAAATTCAATACTTTGTAGGGCCGCGGTGGCTCAGTGGTAGAGCGTTCACCTCTGGTGCATGGGGTCCTGGGTTCAAATCCTGCTCCCGCCAAGTGAACTTTGTGGTGGACAAACACCGTGTGCGTGGGTTTTCTCGTTTCCTCTCACTTTCTTCATTCCACCATTTCATTCATTACTCATCATTACCGTCTCCTTTAGCCTAACCGGCA
This sequence comes from Thermobia domestica, assembly GCF_964235325.1. Lineage (NCBI taxonomy): Eukaryota > Metazoa > Arthropoda > Insecta > Zygentoma > Lepismatidae > Thermobia > Thermobia domestica. The sequence goes on from NC_137461.1 coordinate 86,859,389, forward strand.
TAACCGTGAGACGTAAAACTCAAGAATTTCATTTTCAATACTTTGTAACTCAATAATAGTTAAATGAATGACATAATGTTGATTTTGATTGAATGCATGCTTCATATAATTGTTTGGATACAATAAAAACATACCAAGTTTTACCTACTTATATTGTAGTATTATATAATTATACGTGTTCTAAATAGTATCTTTTAGCGCGATGTCAAAATAAAGTTCTCGTGTTAGTGAAGAAATATGTCTTATGTACAATTTCAACCAAATTACATATTACAGGAAGTGGAGATTACTGATATTGAACCATCATCAGAAGACGTGCTCAAGTTTGACAGTGCTGATATAGTTGTAATACCCACTTCAGATGTATCTACAAAATCACAGGGAGACACCAGTTGTATGCCAGAGAATAGCATTTCTGATTCAGCAACAGATTGTAGCCTTAATAAACATATACAGGGCAATATGGATGAACGACTGAATACGAAAGAAAACTTGGTAATTGTTTTACCTGCATATACTGATTTAAATATAAGAATTGTTGTTACTATTGATACGTTAGGTTAAAAACTTAGAAAGGTTATATAATTTAAAATAAGTACAGATGGTAATAAATATGTTTGAAACTTCAAAGATATGAAACAAAGTTTAAATATGGGGTTTGATTACTGTTATTTATTTACACCAGGAATGCAGCTTTAAAAAGCAAATTTCATAATAGAGTTAAGGATACCATATTCTGAAAAAAATTACATCTTACAAACTAGTAAATATTCGCGATGTTTTCCCCTCTTTTCTCTCTCACACAAGTTACACGTGTTCTGATTGGAGAACGGGGTATCCATTCTAAACTCTCGTAATAAGAGTGACAGTTCGGGGGATTTAAACACTGCGGGCCCCAACTGAATATCAGTCGTCGTTTGGTAAATATCCCCTTCATTTTTAACATGATGGCACATCCGGTGAAGCAACGATTAGAATAATTATAAAATTAAGATTGAACCTGTGCTCCTATAGCATTGTCCGAATATAAAGCAAAAAGAATAATTCTACTTACAGGCTTCTGTAATTCCTGAATCTTTAAATTTTCAAGCTTTCGAATCTCCCCTGGAGTCTTGATCACGGTGGTTAAAAACAGAAAGAAAAAGAACAGAAACATCAAGGAATGAAAAGAAACGGACTTACCAAGGGGAAGAGCTATGTGGAAACCACGTTGTCAAGTGCGTCAGCGATCTGCATATGTTCTTGAAGCAAACTAAAATATGGCGGAGTCAGTTTGTTAGTCAGAATGGCGGAGTGAGAATGTTAGTTCCGATTAACCTGAAACCGACATGAAGGATAAGGGATGGGTATGATTGCCTATTTTTCCTAGACTGACCTCTGCACTAAATAGAATCAACACGTAATACGGTTTACGTACAGTCTTTAAACCACCTAAAACTCTAGAAAATAATATCGTCCAATTTAAGTTATTGCACAGATTCCAATGAGAAAGCAGGTATTAACGAAAAAAAAAATGCAGTTGCCAAGAGAGTTACATAGGCAAAACGAAAAGAAATTTAGAAGTCCGAGTAGAAGAACACATTACGAATTCGAAAGCGAAAAATCCGGTGTCAGGTTTATCGAAACATTTAAAAGTAACGCAACACAGGGTAGGAGATTGAAAAATTTTATTTGGAGCTAGAAATGAAGTAGAGAGACCGGTTGTTGAAAATGTATTTATTCTGTTGAAAACAAAAACAAAATTAAATCTAGACAAGGGATGGGTGAGTGACGAATGGGAGGAGGGTATCACAAAAGTTTCCCAGCATTAGCATGATAATACAAATATCATGAGTTAGCAACCTTCCAACAGAAACAGTAAAGACGCATAAACTGACTCCGCCATATTTTAGTTTGCTTCAAGAACATCTGCAGATCGCTGATGCATTTGACAACGCGTTTTCTACACAGCTCTTCCCCTTGGTAAGTCTGTTCCTTTTTATTCCTTGACGGTTTTGTTCTTTTTCTTCCTGTTTTTAAGCACCGTGACCAAGACTCTAAAGAAGAGTTGAAAGCTTGGAAATATGAAGATTGAAGAATTACAGAAACCTGCAAGTAGAATGATAGTTACAATTCCTCAGCGTGGTTTTGCAATGTAAAAAGTATAAGTCGGTTTCATTATCTTGTGAAAGCTTTTGATTTTCAATTAATGATAAACCGGGACAAGGCAAAAAACTTCAGGACACCGGGACGTGTCCTGGTAAAACTGGGACGTATGGGAGCCTTAAATAGAGTGCTCGTAGGCCTTAGTGCCTGAAGTTCCAATTTATAGAGTTATGAAACGCTCGCAAATGTTGATTCCTTTAGAGAATGTATTGAAGTTGCTGGTTGTAGGGATACATTTCTCTTTGTAGGCATTCTGATAATTGAACCAAAGTATTTATGAGAACAATAATCGGTAAAGTGATTAGATACAATACATCTGTAATGTTAAATCATGTAATTATACAGGGTACAGAAGCGTTCATAGTAGGATATTAACCTTTAATTACTTCTGATTTGAAATATAGTTAACTAATAACTCTGATTGCACAATACTATTCCATTTGTGATAAATTACCTAATACATATGTTCCAGTAGTGATGACCTGCGCACATAGGCTATTTTTGTCATAATAACTTTTACATAATGGCATTTTGGGATATTAAATTGCAACAAAGGTGTTTGTGACTAAATATAGGTTTAGAAATTATTATTGTAAACCTAATAAAATATAGTACCAGAGAGCAAGGAGCATACGTGCTACCCTAAAGATGTTCTCATTTCCCCGTTAATGATTGTTAGACGAGACATTCCCATTGGCGAATAACTGTTCCCTTTTAGTCGTAACAGCAGAAATCAAACAGGCTCCTTATATAAACAGTTACTTTGAAACAGAGTTGCATAAAATTCAACTATGATACCTCCCGCTTCTCTGCCGATCACAGTATACAGTAAGCACAACAGAAAATAATAGCATAAATGACCACACACAGGGAAGCATAAATGACCACACGTCTTCCTTCTATTTGACATCCACGACAAACGGGATAAGTTGATATTAGAATACCTTGAGGTTTTTGGACTTATATTTAATATTGAATGTATTTAATGCCTTAAGATCTTAATTTTAAAAATGTAATAGAAAATGATGCATAAAAGAACATTTGTTAACAGAAGTAACCATACACTTTTCATTTGGTCTTGGAAATATATCAAGGTATTCTTCTCGTGTTATAACATCTACTTTCTGTTGTTCGCTATCAGTATTTCTCGCAGGATTGCTCATTGGAATAAATTTCATATCTATCTCATTTAGATTTTGGATGCATGCTTACTAACATCATTAAATGTTTCTTATTGTCGAACTAGTAAATGTGGAAAGATATACAATATTCACTCAATGGCAGGCCTTTTGTTGTAAGCAAGAAAGAATCAAACATACTAGTATTCTGTATTTTAACGAAGTAGGCGTAATTTCTTCAGGCACGTTTCTTTAACTAGCTCAGGTACTGGCAGCGAAACACCGTAATGATAATATATCTTAATGTCTTTGTAAGTAATATTAATTTATATTGCAATTAGCTACTACAATAATGAAAATAATTACTTTTTTCTTTCCAGCTCCTTAAGGACTATGAGTACATGTACTCAGACAACACAATCAGCTTATTTGAAATTTTCCCAGTATTAAAATCAAAACTTTTTGACGTTGCCACGAAAAAGAAGAAACCACGAAACTCTGATGGTCGACTGTTTCATTTCCTACAGTACAAGAACGGTACGTAACTTTTCCCTGTGTAAAAGTATGTAACAAAGCAGAACCTTTAAACAGTGACCCCAAAAAAGGGTATTACTATGCTTTGACAATTAACGTAAGTGTGCATCCAGAGTAAAATTAACTGATGAAATTGTTTCATTAATTCTATTGAAGTAAGTTCATGGAAATCCTGAAACGAATTGCTTAAGGAAAGAAAAGTTTCTACGCTAAAGATGGACTTTCTTTTTTTACATATCATTTAGGAAAATATGAAAAAAGATTAGAAAAATATCTGTACTAACTAGAAAGCAAGTTCTATGGTTTAAACCAGGTTTTTAGAGTTGAAGTAAGTTTTTTTTTATATATAAAGAGAGTTTTAAAGTTTTTTTTTTTTTTTTTTTTTTTTTTTTGTCACAGCAAAAACTGTGAGAATTATTGACAAACGGCTTTCGGAAATCGATTCAGCATCCAAAGAATTGGTTGCATCTCCTTCAACAACCATTCACTTATACCGAAAATGGTGGAAATGGACCATTTTTGGTTTCAATACTAATGGTCATAACTCAAAAATGGTAATGCCTAGCGACAAACGGTTTCCGGAAATCGATTAACGATTTCAAGAAAATAAACCATCTCTACTCTTGCGTTTATACTAAATCCGAAAACGGTAGAAATTCACTACTACTTCCGGTTTCAACATTAATGGTCATAAATAAGAAATGGTCAGTGGTATCGACAAGCGGCTTTTGGGAATTGATTTAGCATCGCAAGATTAGATCCCATTTCCTTGAACCGGAAGTGGTAGAAATCTACTACCTCCTGTTTCAACAGTAAGGACTACAACTCAAAAACGGTAATAGTAGCTCAAACAGTTTTCGCAAATTGATTCAGGGTTTTACTATTGCATTTGTATATTTGAAGTATACTGTACCTTTAAATTGTGGAATAATACTTACTTGTTTACATTATGTAATTCGTCACTTCTGTCTCTGCTTGAAAAATATGGCTATAGATAACGTTGATATAAGAATTTAGAAGCTTCATTGGTGCAACTTCATTTTCATGTAACGTGATCTACGAGGGTCAGCTGAACATTTCGAGGCGTAAAATGAAAGAATGTAATTGCGTCTTTGAAGTACTTTTATTTCTCAACGCATCTGCCACCCATGCGGCATTTGGGTAGGTCGAGCGTGGGAACGAACCCTAGCCTGCTCTGATCGCCCTCAGCTATTCCAGATAAATGCCTGGGTAGTACCTTATCTGAGGGCAGGCGAACTTCGTTCCCCCGTCTTAGCCTCACTTTAAGGGCTGATGAGACTTAGTAGTTGGATGCCCGAACCCCTCCTTATGTCCTTTCCTTAAATAAATAAATAAATAATAATAATAATAACAATAATAATAATAATAATAATAATAATTTTACATATCAAGTAATGTGGTCTTCTTTAGCTACAATAAACACAATTCAGTCGGATCTCAATGCTTATATAATATCCAGAACATACGTTTCTAGAAAGTCCCGAAAAGCAGGAATCTTCTGTGGTTTTCCGATCATTAGCTGATTAAAAGCCCTGTCCAGTAAGATTTTTTCGCTTTTAACTTTGGGAACAAGTTGACTGGAAGACATGGGAAAGAGTATTGTTCTTCAGTCGCGGTACGGCAAAAGTAGATCTGCTGGATAATCGTTTACTTCTCTGGTTCAAATTCCAGCAGTTCTATATGCTTTGTATTGGACAAGTATTTTGTGTATATCTGGTTTTGCTGAGTAACCAATTGTTTATTAATGGTGTGTATAGGTTTCTTCATGGTACTTCAATTTCCTCTTACTCTCCTTCCAGCAAGTCTATTATTATCATTCATCTGTTCTTTTCACTCAACCTACAGTCACAACAGCAGGAAATTAAACTAGATCAAGGCATCTAGTTCCTGCATGAGAAACATATTTCTTCAATAGCTATTATGCTATCTTTATTTCTGTCGACAGGGTCATTGTTCAATCCCTTGGTAAGATCTTCAGGCAGGTTTGTCTATAGATGTACCAAACAAATTATGGGACAATACCAGCAAAGATGGTTCAGAACGATACTTCCCAGCCCTACTTTGCCTCTGCAGGGCAGACCTTTTAGTCATTGGGGTTTTAACTCTTAACTGGATAAATACTTATATAGTTGTACTTTCTTAAACAAAGTCCTTAAAAAAACTTTTTTTTTTTAAATTCATCTGATTTAAACCTCAACCCTGAACATAGCTAGATCCCTCCCAAAAAGAACAATTTGATTCTAACTTGCTACCTACTTTCATGTTGTTAAAGGCCTTTACACATTCAATCCGAAACAATAATTTCTACGGTGTGCTGGGATGCGGGAAAAGGACATGGGTGGGGGGAAAACGTTGAACATTTCACAAAGTGTAGCATGTTCACATCTCGCTGATTTTTTGTTTTAAAAATGTCTTTCCGGTTAAAAGCGCTTGAAATATTATGGAAATTGCATTAGTTTTTTTTTTTTTTTTTTTTCCATTCAGTCAACATGTTCTGCTCACAACTTAATTTGGACTTTTTCATTCTAAATTGAAATATGGTATTATATTCTCGGGATCTACTGCACTGCTAAATTCCATATTCGTTTTACAAAAGAGAGCTTTAAGGTTTATGACCGGAAGTAAACTTCGAACTTCTTGTAAACCTCTATTTAAATTTCTTGAAATCTTACCTCTTCCATGTTTATATATATATGAACTTCTAAAATTTGTAAGAAAAGATATACAGATAGATACAAGCAGCTTTCGGTTGAACTCAGATATTCATATGCATAATACAAGACAAGCGTCTGACCTTCATGTAGAGTCCTCACGTTTAAAAGTACATAAGAATAGTACATTTCCTATGGCAGTGAATATTTATAACAAGCTTCCTTCCACTTTAAAAAACAAAACATCTGGTTTCAATAAAGCAGTCAAGACCTACCTACTCGAGCACTGTTTCTATTCTGTAGAAGAATATCTCGCCTGTAGTAAATAATGTTTAAAGTATACATATTTTGTATATCTATAATGTAAGGTTTTATTAACTGTTATGTTGTTTTATATCGATGTATGTAAATTAGAATAATGAAAAATTGTATCTTTTTTTTTTTTTTATATTTGGTCTAGGAATTAATTCGTGCGGTTGGTACGCACACATTGAAGCTGTAGTACAAACACAAAATACATAAATACCTTAAGAAAAATATTGTCCATCAGTAGCCACCACTTTCGCCCATCTGTCAGGCAATGTACGGATTCCGTGGCGAAAGAAGTCCTCATCCTTGGAAGCGATCCAGTCAGAGACCCATGTTTCGATATCTTCTGAAGAAGTAAACCGCTGTCCAATCAAATCGTTGTTCATGCAATCGAACAAGTAGTAGTCCGAAGGAGTAACGTCTGGCGAATACGGCGGGTGAGGTAACACTTCCCATCCGACAATTTCTAAATAGGATTTGACCGGTTTTGCGACATGTGGGCGAGCGTTATCATGTTGAACAATAAGTTTATCATGTCTGTTCTCCCATTGTGGTCGTGTTCTGGCCAGAACTTGCTTCAAACGCATTAATTGTCGTCGATAACGTTTTCCATTCATAGTTTCACCCGGTTGCAGCAGCTCATAGTACACCACACCTTTCATATCCCACCATATGCACAGCATAACCTTTGCACAGTGAATATCTCGTTTTGGTTGTGATGGACCTGGTGCACCTGGTTTCACCCAGGCCTTTTTTCGTTTAGGGTTCTCGTAATGGATCCACTTCTCATCACCCGTAATAATTCGATGCAGAAACCCCTTTCTGCTCTGTCGTTGAAGCAGCAATTCGCAAATGGTTTTTCGTCTTTGAACGTCTCAGTCTTTCAATTAATGTGGAACCCAATGTGACATCTTTTGAATCATTCCCATGGTTTTCAAGCGTTTGGAGACTGTTGTTTGATCAACGCCTAATGCTGCTCCAAGTTGTTCCTGCGTTTGACACGAATCCTGCTCGAGCAATGCTGTCAATTCTTCGTCTTGAAGTTTTTTTGGCTGTCCAGCTCGCTCTTGGTCTGCCAAGCCGAAATCACCACTTCTAAACCGTGCAAACCACTTCTGACACGTTCGCTCAGCTAGAGCATGGTCACCATACACTTCCACCAAAATACGATGACTTTCAGTCGCACTTTTCTGCATGTTAAAGTAATGCAGCAGGACACCCCGCAAAAACACTTTATCAGGCACAAATTGCGCCATGTTCACTTAACTACAAACTGGTGTTGTTGACGCTTTAATCCACTGCCCTATACTACGAACGATACGCGATGACAGGGGTTTGCAACACATGTGTGGATACACGGAACTGTGGGACGCTCCGTTCGTTGCGCCATCTCTTGTCCACCCGCACGAATTAATTCCTAGACCAAATACATAAATTCACATTATTTTAATATTGCATGTAGATTTAAATCTATACATATGTACACATTCAGTGTTCTTATGACGTGTCCAACTCATACGTTCACGTTGTGAACAATTTGTATGAAAAAGGATGAAAATAAATACAATACAATACAATTATAATTAGTAGCAACTGAGAAAATTTCATTCGTGACACGGCAATAATAAAGCCGAGTTATGCAGGGAATTCGTACAGTTTCAGTAGCTGAGTGTTACAGCGCTCACATTGGTGCGTGGAGTCACTAGTTTGATCCCACTCATGCTAAGTGAAACTTGTAGGGGACAAATACTGTGTGTGAAGGTTTTGTCATTGTCGTCATCAAAGAATATTATATTTCTGCAATGGAACTAAATCTTATTTGTAAGAAATTCATTTATAAATTTATTTACTAGTATTTTTCAACTTTATTCCAGATTCGGAAGAAGTATCAACATTAGCAGCTTTTCTACTCATACCCTATCTTATGAACGTAAATAGCATTCATGTGAAAACTTCGCAGAAGATTTGGAGACCAACTAAGGCCGAAGTACAAGAGGGCTTCATCTCAAGAATACAAACGTGTGCAGAACTAAAAGACAGCATAAGTGCAAGGCAGGCGAAGTTCAAAGATCTGCATTTAACAGTACAGCCATACGTCATGGTTGTAGGAAGAGAGCTGAATGAAGTAAGTGGCTTTCACGTAATAGTCGATGATGTGGTATATACGTTACCAAATATAATGAGTGCCGTGGACTGCTGTTTTAAGATTATATGGTCCTTAAATGCTAGTTATTCGGTAGAATCTCATGACGGGCATTTCTTCAAAGATCATGTTACCATTTATCGTCAACTTACGACAAGGAATCAACAGCCATCAACACTCTCCTTAGTGACATTGGAGTAGCTTAATATACATGTTCTATATTCTGACTTTTATCTTTTACGAAACAACAATTCTTAAATAATTACCATCCAAGTATATTTAGTTTCATAGCTTTTGTAATAATATGTATAAAAGTGTAACTTGAATGTAACAGTCATTAATTGTTATAATAACTTTTCAATATGAACGGTAAGCAATATGTGATACTTCGTTGTCACTTATAATTGTCTTCTTATTTCTCCTAGCCCAGGGATGGAAAACATGCGACCTCCACCCCTGGGCTGAGAGAAATAAGAAGCTAATAAATTCAGTTCCTTTGAGTTTTCACTCCCCTTCAGCAACAAGGCTCTATGAGACGTGGACCTACAGCTTATCGTAGCATCCCGATGGAAATCGAACCCGGGTGTCCCGCGCCAAAGGCTCGTATACTATTTACTTAGCCACGAGGAAGATCTCAAAGTGCGACCTTCAGTGTTTGTTATGAAAAATACTAAATTACAGTATGGCGTCGAAAATTCGAACTATTTGGGGCCATTTTCGGATTTTCGAAAATGACCAGAAGATAGCCATTAGACTTAAATATACTGTACGGTATGCACTTTTATCGATACAGTGTTATACAGTAATTACAATACCGTACGTAAGACTATTTACATTTAATGTTTCTAAAGAACCTGCTCGTATACTAAATTACACTGTTCTTGTAACACTCTTAAAATTATCTTTTATAGGCCTAAGGGAAAATAAAAATATGTATGCCAAATAATTACATATGAATGAGCTTTTGTAAAAACATTGACTTCACACAAAGAAAACTCAATTAATGTACTGTCACTAGCTTCTAGGGACCACGTTCTGATTTTTGGCGTCCGTATTATCGACGTCCTACTGTATATAAAAATATGAAATATATGAGAAATTTAATTTTGAAGTTAAATATATCAAATAGTTTCATACAGTTTCATGTACATTATTAATGTAATTGAGTTCCCTCCATGGCTAAGCGGGTGGCATATACGCCTTTTGAGTGGGAGACCCGAGTACGACTCCCGATGGGAGCTCATGTTGTTCGGATCCCAGATTAAGCTGTAGGTCCGCGTCGCATGTAGTCTTGTTGCTGGAACCTCCAAATAAAATAAAATCAAGATCTATTCAAAATTATCATATGCGACATTTCAGGAAAATGGTGTTCTCAGTAAGGCTTTCAAAACAAATTCCCCAGCCCTTTTGAAATGTAATTTTGAAAATGAAGGGGAAACGTTGTACTTACAATAACATTATGTTAAAATGTGAAGTTCATAAAGACGAAACTGTCCATATTTTAAAAGTTAACATTTATCAGTTTTATGTGTGGGTAGTCACGGCAGACACATGTCAGGAGATTTTTCTCGAGTGACTTTTCATTGAACGTGTTCAATAGTGCGTTTGAGAATTAATGTTCATTATTAGACAGTTGTTTTGTTTTACCTTTATATTCTTTAGGAAGACCTTCAAGTCTATATAAATGTTATGAATGTTATATTGATTTTTTTTTTTATTAGTAAGTTTTCATAATTGGTAAACATGTTAATTATGATTGTACTCCGGAATTTTAGGTGTAAGTAAATAACTTTTCCAACTCTTTGTAATCGCTTGAAATGATGACATATCTAGTTTAACGTCCCACGTTTCTGCATTGATGCTAAGGGAGACGGTGATAATGAGCAATGAATGAAATGATATAATGAAGAAAAGGAGAGGAAAGGGATAACCCTGAAAGAACTCACAAACTTGGTGTTTGTCCACCAGAAAGCTCACTTGGCGCGAGTATGGATCGAACCATGGACCTCACGCTCTACCACTTAGCCAATGCCACCCAATTTGTACTCGCATTAAAAAAACTATGCTAAAGGAAAGTAACTAGTTCAGTGCTCTCCTATGCCATTGAGCGTCTTTTTAATCTTGAGTCTAGAACCAATACACACCCTACTTGGTCCAGTGGCTAGAATCCTTGCCCTCTGTGTGCGTGGTTCCTGATTCGATTACCGGTGGAGTACAGTTGAACGAAAAAGTGGTTCGGATTCATTATAATCAATAAGTTCACGCCTCTTTTAGCCATCAAAGTACAAACGTAGGACGTCAAACTACAACCAATCTCGAATCAATACGGCACAAAAAGAGAATAAGCTATAAGTGAGCATAGTTGGTCTGCAAAATTATTTACTTGCACTTACAAATTCGGCCTATATAAGATATATGTGTATGTTCAAATATTTTCTTTTTCTGTTAAAAGTTATAAGGGTACCAATGTAAATAATCAGGTACTTGTTTTCAAAGAGAGTATTGACTACCTAAAAATAACAAAGTAAACTTTGAATTATCTGTATTTCTCTTACGAAGAGAGATTTGTTTTGTTGAATCTTATCTATGTCATAAATGTGCTTCCCTTTGTTTTCTTTCTTCTCTACTTACTAGAATTCATGAAATAAAGTGTATTATGTAGCATAAATAATTGATTTTCTTTCAATAAGTAATACGTATTTCCCTCTTGCAATATCTGAGTGTCAGAAATTCCTAGAGTAAGCTACGGTTATGTTCCGTAAATATCAGGAAGACATTTTTCTACCCTTTTGCGTTTTTGTCATTTTCTGAACTGAAAATAGAACCGTAATCTTGTTTATTTCAGTTCAAATTAAATGTTTTCATATTTTGATTCCATATTTTATTTCATATTTGTTTTTATATTTTATTTCGTACGTCGCCTTACGTAAATGCGTATTGCTATTGACAGGAACTTCTGACAACACAGTGGCCGATCCAGAGCTCTTTTTTTTTTTTTCTTCTTTGGTTAGCGTTGCTAAGGTAGTTGGTATTTAAAACATCTCTGCTAGTTGATAACTGTTTATAAGGTAGTTGGTAAAATTATTATCTCTGCTACGATAATTCGTAAAATATTTTTCAGAACTATAACTCTTATCCGCACCATTCTAATCGCAAAAAGACGCGTTTCTCGACATAAATCTCCTTAAGGAAACAATCAAAACTTGAATTCACAATAATTTATGTACCTATCTTCTGTCAACAGATTTATGCTAAGAAACGTGTCTTTTGGAGATTAGAATGGCGCGGACAAGAGCTATAGATCTGGAAAATATTTTGAGAATTATCTTAGTGCAGAGGGTATTTTTACCAACTACCTTAATAACAGTAACCAACATGCTCAGTTAAATCAGCCGAGTTAGAAGGTTATTTCTACCAACTACCTTGGTAACAGTAACCAACATACTCAGTTAAATCAGCCGAGTTAGAAGGTTATTTTTACCAACTACCTTGGTAACAGTAACTAACATACTCAGTTAAATCAGCCGAGTTAGAAGGTTATTTTTACCAACTACCTTGGTAACAGTAACTAACATACTCAGTTAAATCAGCCGAGTTAGAAGGTTATTTTTACCAACTACCTTGGTAACAGTAACCAACATGCTCAGTTAAATCAGCCGAGTTAGAAGGTTATTTTTACCAACTACCTTGGTAACAGTAACCAACATGCTCAGTTAAATCAGCCGAGTTAGAAGGTCATTTTTACCAACTATCTTGGCAACAGTAACCAACATACTCAGTTAAATCAGCCGAGCATAGACGGTTATTTTTACCAAGTACCTTGGCAAGAATAAATAATACCCGGTTAAGGCAGCCGAGTACAGGGGGTTATTTTTACCAAGTACATTTGCTACATTAACGAATTTTGCTCGGTTATTTTTACCCTGTACTACTTGGTTGATTACCCCCTCGGTTGAATTAGCCAACTACTCGGTTAAATGCACGACAGTTAATTAACCGAGTAGCACTCGGTTGCAGTAACCGAGCTCTGGGCATGCTCTATATTGACAAAGCAACTTGGTTACTGGCAACCGAATTTTGGCTAATTTAACCCCAAAAATTTTCTCAGTGCAATGCTAGTTTAACCCTGTATATTGAAATTCTCCCTCGGGAGAAATAGTTTGTACTCATCACGGATAATGACTGAATCGTTTGGAATTAAACTTCGAAGATAGTCGAATCAGGTTTTTTTTTTTTTTTTTTTTTTTTTTTTTTTTTTTTTTTTTTTTTACCATATTGCTTTCATTAGAATCGGTATCCTAAGGAAGAAATCGGCTCCAAATTTGTGATAAAAATATAGTATCTTCCGAAACTCTTAAAATAGGCAGATTAAATTTTGTTTATAAACTCCTTTTGAAAAGTAAGATGACACTTGTCCCAATAAAGGGTATGACTCACATGCGAAATTCTTGGCGATCCTTTGTATAGCCATGGTTTAGCCCCTTCGTGATAAAAACGGAAGTATTGTTTTATTAAAATTAATGATATGTTGATTAAGTTTTATTAAAGTTCCATTTTCGCAATGAAACTTTATGACAATGAAGCTGCTACTTTTGATAAAACTCTTGATAATTTTAACACGTCTAATGGCAAAAATTTGAATTGTTTGCCCATATTTAAATTACTAACATAAAAGAATAATATCAAATACCTTTTATTAATAGAAGAGAGGTGTATAACAAAATCTCGCGAACAAACTTTTAAAAATACTGTAGGCACGGAGCTGGAACTAATGATCATCAAAAAAAAAAAAAAAAAAAAGGCACTAAATCATGCTTTAACAAATCACCCTACTACTTGTTGGAAAACACTATAACGAATAGAGAGAACAAGCGTTTCTTAAAAAAAAAAGAAAAAAAGACTATCGGGTAAATGATTTGTACTGATGGTTATGGAAAAATAAAGAATAAAGAGCAAGTGCTAAGTAACTACTCTACAAAGGTAAGTTAAGAGCGAACTACTTGCAGACGCATATAAGGAAACCACTAACACAAAATGCATGATCGTTTAACATATTTTCTAGCTTATTTCTATTTATTCCTTTGTTTACGTGTAAAATGCTTAATATCATTATTAGAGCTATTCCATATGTATAGTAACTAACATTATGACAGATATACTTTGCATTTTTAACAATTTCTGAACATTAATCTTTGAACCTTATGCGCTCTGAAAGGAGATTCAAGTAGAGATCTTAAAGATAAAACATGTCTAAAATTTCAAAAGTGAACTTGACTCCGTCGTGTACTGAATGTGCCAGTTTTCAGTTAAATATCAATTCACGCATAGTGTATCATGCCCATGTCATTCCCCTGCCATGATCCGTCCGTGTCACTGCCGTGGCCATTGTCACATATCATGCCGTTCTGTGGCGTGACACTATTTCTTTCTACACCCTTTCCCTTGGTTCGGATCAACTTTGTGTCCCTTCGTGTGCTACGAAGAAAATCGAAGGATCCCGGCCGAACAGTTTCTCTTTAAGCTATCGAGTAAGAGTGATTGAATTATGTAATTGTATTTTATTTATTTATTTACTAAACAAATTTCCGATATAGCAAAAATACCATTATTTTTGTAAAATGTTTATTATTTTCATGAAAAAGAGAGAATTTTCTACTTGGCTTTAAAACTATCCTTATTAATTTTTAATCGACATCTAATAGTTTACGTTCATTTTTCTGCCTATTACCTGCATATTACTTGCAGAAACTATGCGGAGTAAATGTTTTGTTTTAGTTACTGTTTTATGAAAGCTTAACCATATGTTAATTAAAATTCCACTATTTGTAAGTTTCTCATTTCGGTTATGAAAATGATTATAAATGAAGCTTCCGCTTTTTATAAAATTCTTGACAGTTTTAATGTTTTAAAGACATAATTCTAAATTATTTGGAAATATTCAAATAAACTAGAATGAAGAGAATAATACTAAAAAGCATTATTAGAAAAAAAAACATTGTTCCTTAAGGAAGTCACAGAATCAAGCTTCTCTAAAAAAAAAAAAAAAAACTTACTATAGGGTATGGGATTCGAAGTGATGATCGTGGAAAAATAAAGTATGTAAAGAAGAAGCTTTAACCGACTACTCTACAAAGGCACGGTACGGATGGCACCTTGGTAGACGTATGTACCGAAACCACTAACACAAAATGCCTGATCGCTTCGCACATTTTGTAGCTTATTTCTATTTAGTCGTTTGTTTAAATGTAAAATGCTTAATAGCAATGATTGTTAGAGCTGTGCCACATGTATAGTAACTAACCTTATGACAGATTTACGTTGTATTTCTAACAAAGCATAAAATTCCCTCCCTCATTGTAAATTTCGCTGCGCGTTTGCCACGTTTACGAAAATGGAACTTAGAATTTTTCGATGAAAGTTTCGGAGATTTCTTTTTTTAATTATAACTTGCTTATTTCTTAATTTTTTATTGAAATATTTTTTGGAAATGTGTGTTTTGTTTTTCTGCTTACTTCAAAGAAGAAATGTGACATTTTCTATCACAAGAATAAGAGTTATTTCTATTTATGTAATTTCTAAAGACATGCGACAACAATTTTGGACACAAGTGTACATTTGTTCGGAAATTATAACGTTTTTTTCGGGTTCAAAAGCTAGTGGGACGCACTATATATATATATATATATATATATATATATATATATATATATATATATATATATATATATATATATATAAGCACTATAACAAGGTCTGCTAAAAGATTCTTCCAATTTTCAGAACTAAGGGGCCATGTCTTCCCTAGGAAAATATGCTAGCTACGCCAATGATTATACCTCTTTCTCCTATGTATACGCCTATGACGGTGGCCATCTAAGGGTAGAATAATTGTTCCAGTCTTACATGTAGGCCCTAAGTTAACAACGCACAGAATTTTCAGTAAAGATCATTGCAGACTTCGAGACTAATCTTAGTCTTGTCTCGGTATCGTCTCAAATTACAAGTGTTTGTTTCATTCTCGTTGAACCTAAGTTTTGGCTTGTTGAGTCTCGGTCTCGTTTCAATTTATAAACATCTGTGTTGATATCGATCATGCCGCAAAATTTCGAGAGGCGACAAGAGCGAGATTAGTCTCTGTACCATCTCTTGTTGTTTTAGATTAATTAGATTAGAGTTTAGCATCAACACTATGTGAAACGTGGATCTACAACCTAAAATGAAATTCAAACGACATGAGCTTGCGCCCGGAATCGAACATGATTCTCCCATGCTGAAGACGCATACGCTAAACATATTGGCAGAAAGAGATTTTAATTGTTTTTAGCCGTTTGTGATACTGTGTCCTCAGTTTGTAATACTGAAATATAAATCTGGTATCCTTAGTTTTGACTTAACAGATAGATTTCGAAATTTGTAATAACCTAACGTACTGTCATTATAAGAATAATTTTATATTAGGTTGGGAACATTGTAAATTCAGTGTACATGCGGAGTATGTCGAATAATGTCACCTTATCGATATTTGCATGGTACGAAATTTCAGCGATTTTTACCCATAAGTTTGAAAGGTAAGGGTCCACCATATATATATATATATATATATATATATATATATATATATATATATATATATATATATATATATGGCGCAAGGAAAATTGATGATCTAGGAATAAATTAGCAACGAAAAGCTTAGAGCAACGATTCTTAAACTGTTGCCTGCGGATTGCTGAAGGTCATTGAAAATATAGTAGGATGTCCGGAAGTCAAATCAAACTTTATTTAATTTTGTTATGAGAAACACGATTAGGATTACAAATTATATTTCTGGGCTTTCGACATTTATGATCATCCCTCAGTGATTGTATTACCCGTAACATTGGAGAGAAAGAAAAGAATGGAGAAGGAAGGAAGCAGCCTGGAACTATTATTAGTAGAGCAACCCACATTATGCTTTATTTTTTGTTTAATTATGCTTTATTTTTCCAAATTATGCTTTATTGTAAAATCTTTACAATATCAAGCAATTAGATTCTGATTACGTTCTTCTACAAAGACAATTCTTCTCAGAGTATAAACAACTCATCCAGTTCCTTGCCAGGTGGTAAAGTGCCAAGGACCGACGAGACGTTACCACGTTGGATAGAAACGGATATGCGCTGTATTAGATAGGATGTGGAGCGAACTTTGCCAGAAACACAAGAAATGCGTCTTCCTACCTCCCTAATGAATTCTAGACTTCTTGCACCCCAAGCACCACTTGTTTCAATAGCGATTGGAGTGAAAACAAACTTTTCGAGAAGGTTGTTGTATTTTCTTTGCTTTTCAGCTTCTCTGCGATTAGCAACAGCTCCAGCGTTCATTACTGACAGAGGGAGACTTGAATGAGCGTATGTATCAGCGCATGTGAAGTCCCACAATAAACATTTACCTCTCATCCATGGAATCAGTGTCATCCCATCCGGTCGCTTTCCATCCGAACGACAGCAACCAGAAGGTTTCCGTATTGAAGGAAATCCAGCTGTGTTGAGGGCTCGTAGTATTATATCATTTACCGAGGAATGTCGGGCGAATCTACCAGCGCTCTTCATGCATGAAAGGCCATGCAGGCCACGTTGGTTAACCTCATCCCCACAAGCTGGACAGCGATGAGGCTCACAAACTGCTAAGCCTAAACGTAAGGCTGCAGCAATTCGAAAGCTTTCATTTGACAAATGAAGGCCTAAAGGCGGAGAAGGTATCGCCATCAACCATGCACCCGCTTCGGGAGACGAGGCAGCAAGAAGCCTGGCTTTATCTTCTGGAACAAGAACAGATTGTAACAAATGATTATGTAATTGACATGCAATTGGTGTATACCAAGATGACTGATAACACTTTTTGTTAATCTCCGGAAGGCTTGTATCTGCTAAGTTTGCCCACTTATTAGAACCTTCTTGAACTGAACCATCTGGGTCCAAACAATAACCCTGTGGAAGGAGAGCTTCGATTAAACGCAGAGATCCGTGGTATGACGCTAAGAATGTAGGAATCGCCATATCCACAGCTCGTCGAATACCAAGACCGCCCAAACCAACAGGTAAACATGCTTGTATCCAAGAGTTGTCATTTAAGGAGCAGTTCAGAATTGATTCAAGGCCAGTTTTCAGGACAGTATCATATTTTTGCAGCAAAGAACTCTCATGCCAAGATGGAAAGCATCGTAAAAAATAGGTTAGGCGAGGGATTGATAAAGATGCTCGTAAAAGGAAAAAGGCTGAATGGGCTGAAATTGAGGGAAGTCGAGACAAGCTCGTTTATTTTGAATATTTTGAATAAGAATGCTTTATTGTTAATTTCAATCATTGTTTTACATTAATCGTGTATAATGTATAACATTTACTATATATTAAATATTCTAAATATCTTGATCTATTTATTAATATATGCAACCAATTTCTTTCATATTTAATGAACTTTCTACTTAATGCACTGTAAAGAGATACCTGCTCGAGTCCAAGATGACCAGAACATTTACTTTCAAAAACGGGACGCATACGAATCAGCGACGGGGAGGGGGGTTGACTTCCACATTGCATTTTGGGACTCAGCAGTGTTTTCAATTTACAAAATACACAATGATAACACAGCGTTTCTAACTTCAGTACTACTCAACAATACTTTTAACTACTTCAACACTCAGAATTCCCACTCAATTCCCACTTGAACCACAGAACACTTAATTCTCATATTCAGAAGTTCTAGGCACGGATGAACCTTCCCAATGAGTGTTGGTACGAAAGAGTGTAGAATTAGCATTGACCATTGATATTTTGAATAATAATTGCGGGACACCTGGGTTATGTTTGCTTAAAAAGGCATCCCGTTTGAGAATCAGAAAAAACGGGACAACGGTTGAAAATAAGGGACGTCTGGTCACCTTGCTCGAGTCAGTTTATCTTATCACTGGTGTGCACCTTAGAGCAGGGCCGTGCTGGGACACTAATGAGGGCGGTGGACAAGTCTACTAAAAGGGCGCTCATACAAACGGGAGTGTATATATACACACTTTGAAAGAAAGTATAGATGCCTTTCTATATCAAAATCACCATAGTATTTGAAAACAATATTCTTAAACCAATATTCGAACTCCAAGAGGAACGGGAATGGGGAATGGCGGAAACTCCATAACAATGAACTGCATAATTTTATACCGTTTACGAAAACATTGTTAGGGTCATCAAGTCTAAGAGGCTCAAACGGACAGGTTATGTAGCCAGAATGGAAGAAATTAGAAACGCTTTCAAAGTTCGAACTGGAAATCCAAATAGGAAAACGAAAATTAGGAAGACTGAGGCGCAGATGGGAGCACAATATTAAAATGGTCCTCGCAGAGATTGAAATATAAAGTAGAAACTCCAATTCCTTAGAGCTATATCAAGTTATTGATACATTTAGCTTCTTTTTATTTGACAGAAATGTTACTACAGGAACTAAAAAGTTTTTCTCTAGTAAAGAGGATTTCGATTCAAGGTTTCCACAAATTAGCTATTTACGTTAATACTAAAACAAATTTGGTGGTGATTTTTTATATAGGAAGGCATCTATACTTTCTTTCAAGAAGCTAAATGTATCAACAACTTGATATAGCTCTATGGAATTGGACACAGGCTGTATAGCCTATGGACACAGGAGGATCAGTACTGCATTTACAAAAGCTCTCCATTGATTTCCGTCCTTAGCCTACTGGACCCAGTTTCTACTTCATATTTCAATCTCTGCGAGGACCATTTTAATATTGTGCTCCCATCTGCGCCTCGGTCTTCCTAATTTTCGTTTTCCTATTTGGATTTCCAGTTCGAACTTTGAAAGCGTTTCTAATTTCTTCCATTCTGGCTACATAACCTGTTCGTTTGAGCCTCCTAGATTTGATGACCCTAACAATGTTTTTGTAAGCGGTATAAAATTATGCAGTTCATTGTTATGGAGTTTCCGCCATTACCCATTCCCGTTCCTCTTGGAGTTCGAATATTGGTTTAAGAATCTTGTTTTCAAATACTATCAGTGCGATTTTTCCTCAGAGTCAGTGACAATGTTTCGCAACCATACAGCACAACAGGTATGATTATCGTTTTTTATTTTAAGCTACAAATTCCTCAACAGAATTCGCGACAACAAAAGATTTTTAACTGCATAATAACACGAAATCCCTGCTTTCAGTTGACTTTTTTTTGTGATTATGGTTTTGGGCTGTTAATAATGATCCTAGATATTATAAAGTATTCACTTTGTCGAAAGTAACATTATGTGGTATTTTAACTCATCCATAAAATGTAGTTTTACGATCCCGACAAACTTCCATGTATTTAGTTTTCTCTGCATTTACTTCTAAGCCCATATCCCTTCAAGCGTTAATTAAGATTTCTGCATTCCTTTCTATTGTTCTATTACCTCTATAAAATTTACATCATTAGCATACGCCATAACCTGGTAAATACAATTCAGCTATAGGACCTGATTGCTGTCTTTGATTTTCCTTATAGTGTTCTCCAGAATGAAGTTAAATAAAATGGTGACGAATCTCCTTCTTTCAGGCCATTCTCAACGTGAAAGCTCGTGAACAAGAATTTCTCTACTCGAACCTTACTTTGGAATTGATTTAAACATACCTTAATTAATCTAGCTTTTTCGGTATTGCAAATTCTGTAAGCATGTTGTACAATGTTTCCCTCCTACCCTAAATTCAATAATTGATGTGCCAGAATATTGTATCCCCATTTCGTTTCAAGTATTTGTTGAATAGTAAATATCTGGTCGATAGTTGATCGATTTTACCTACATCCGCTCTGATAATCACCAATAATTTCATTTGCGTATGTAGTCAATCTTGCTAATAGAATGTTTAAGAAAATTTATTGGATGTTGACAGAAGAGAAATGCCTCAATAATCAGTGTTGTTGCTTTTCTTCTGAACTGGAACAATGATTGATTTTTTTCACTCTTGTGGCAATTCCTCCTTGTTCCAGATAAGGAGAATGAGTTTGTGTATCTTGCTCTACAATCCCTCCCCCCAAAGCTAAAATTAAGTCGTCAACCAGAATTTCGTCTACACCCGGAGATGTATGTTTCTTTAATTTTTTAATAGTGATATCTATTTCTGTCTGGTTAGGTTCTGGAATATACGGTTATGCTGTATACATTTCACTTTCTCCACGCACATTAGTTTTTGGCTGTGTGTTAAGCAAATCGTCAAATAAATCTTTCCATCTATTTAAGATGCTATCCTGATCAGTGAGAACTGTTCCTTTAGCTTTCTTTAATATATAAGCACGAAATTGATAGCCTTTTTTAAGTCCGTTGATGCATTTATACATGTCCGGAATGTTTTTATTTTTAACTATTTTCTTCAAGTTAATTAATTTTAGCTTTCAAAAATCGCGTTTCTTTGTTCTAACAGCTTTGGAAGTTTTCCGCAAGATGGCAGTGAAATTTTATGTAGTTATTTCGTTCGGATTTTGTAGCCAACGCTGTTTCTTCTGTTTTCTCTTCTCTGCTACTTTAGTGCATTCCTAGTTGAACCATGCTTTGTTCTTACGTATTTCTGCCTGTCCCAATATTTCTTTTGGTGAAATCTTAATGTTTTCTCTAATTTCAACCAAATATCCTGAATACTAGTGCACTTCGAACCTTCTAAAACGGAGAATCTATTCGACACTTCAATCTGGCTCCCCTCTCACCTGACTCTCCTCTAATTTCTTTAAATTAAACCGCTCCGTTTTCAGATATTGAATATTTCCTTTATTCAACGATAGTCTCTCTCTTATTATCATAATCAACTTCTCTGAACGACCGAACGTCAGTTATGCTAGACTGTTTTCTTCTGTCTACTAAAACGTGATCGATTTAATTATGTGTTTTTCCGTCTGGTGAGATCCAAGTATATTTATGAACGTCGCTATGTGGGAATTTTGTAATCATCACTTTAAGGTTTCTCAATGTTGCAAAGTTTACGAGACTAACACCGTTGTCACAACCTTCCTTATGCTGACATTTATTTCCTATAATCGGTTTGAAAATACCCTCTCATCCTACCTTCGCATTGAAACCGCCTAACAGAATTTTCATATGGTATTGCAGGAGATGATCAAATACCCGTTCTATTTTCCGTAAAAACTTTTTTTATTGTCATCCTAATTTTCTGTTGGGGCATGTACATTTAAAACAATAATATTATACCACCGACCCTTAAGAGAAGCAAAACAAAAACCAACATTAACAAATTCAACCCATGTAATTGCTGATATTACGTATTCGTTTGTGAACGAGCGCCTTTGGTGTGGGAGACCTGGGTTCGATTCCCGGCGGGAGCTCATGTGGTTCGGATTCCACGTTAATCAGTAGGTCCACGTCTCATATAGCCTCGCTGCTGAACGGGACGCTAAATTAAAATCAACTCGTTTGTGAACGAAAAGCCCTGATCCTAGTTGGTAATTTTTAATTCGTTCCCCGTAAAAGAACGTAAAATTTCCCGACTTGACTCCTCCATTTCCTTCTCATCTAACTTCATGATATCCCACTAGTTCCATCTTCTATTTCTAAACTCATTCGTTACACATTTTAACGCGCCTGCCCTATAGAGACTTCTTAACTTCCATGTTCCAATTTTCATGTCGATTTTACTTGGCTGAGTTCGTACCAAGTTATCAGTTCCGATCCGAGGATTCTGCGAATATATCTGAACAAGCCTTTTTTTTTTTCACAGGATGAGTTGTTAGCCTCACACCAAATCCCCAAGCTGGAGGATCACCCGTTGTCTGTCTGCGACTGCTTATTCAGTATATTCGCAGCTAATCTCTATATCCCAGAGGCCTTCTCCTCGATACACAACCTCAGGACGCGCCATGTCGTGGCGACAGGAAGACCACATTTTACGGAAATTAATATAGCTATATTTTAGAATTACAATAGGTACTGATTATCCGAACACTGATTTAAAGCACACAGGAACAACCAATATGCTCAGATATATGGACGCATATTAAGACTGTGAAAGCTTCGATGCCGTAAAAATCGTAAATTACTAATGAAATACTAGTGTCAGTGTAAGTTCATGAATGCATCGTACGTTTGACTATCCGAACTATTCTTGATGTATCACGTTGTTTCGTTTTATAGCTACATAACTTTATAATATTTTTGTAAGTGATTATACACTTTACCTGTTGTCTGCCAATAGCAACTGTATGAATTGTAAAGGGCGCCTTGTATTCTTCACAGCTTCTTTATTAACAATCATTATTTGAATTTATTATATAAAGCTGGTACACAGGATAAATAAAACCACTTATCTATAATGTGATGTTTCGTAGGGCGCCTTATGTAAAAGGCGCACTCTACCTTTTACGGGTTCTTTACCAATAGTAACTGTATGTATTTATTGTACAGAAGTGGTATACAGGTGAGTAAATAAAATCGTTCATCTTTGATTTGGACTTGCAAGGGTGCCTAGTGTAAAGGGCGCACTGCACCTTTCACCGGTTCTTTACCAATAAAACTGTAAGAATTTATTACTAAAAACTTGTAACTTTATTTATACTATGATGTTTCGGAGGGCGCACCGGGACACGTCCCGGTGTCCCGGTGGGCCAGCACGGACCTGCCTTAGAGGTGCGTATATACAGAAACGCAAAGTAAAAGATACCACCAAAAAGTACAGAAAGAGCTCAAGTTCAAGAGGTACACATAATAGTACAGTAAGGAGTTCTTGTATACTATTCATTGTTGGCGGAAAGTTTTCTTCTTCTTTTACTTTTTTCTCCACATCAAAGGATTACACCGAAAAGAAGTTTACAGGAATAAAAATAAGCTTTTCCTTGTTCCATTGTTATGTTCTCAATGATTTTGCGTTGTAAATATTGGTTTTAAATAATATTAATACAGTATGTTAAACTTGCAGTTCAACATAATTTTTCAAGAATTGTGCTGTATATTTTAAATTATGCTTTATGCTTTATTTTCTAAAATTATGCTTTATTATGCTTTTAAAATTAGTTTCTTCTGGACCCTTAGACAACCACAACCATGTTTAAGGTACCAACCATATGTGTAAATCGCTATTATGCTTTTTATACTTTTGGGTTGCTCTAATTATTAGGCCCATTCCTGCATTTGCCTGGCGTGGATGAGGAAAACCCAGGAGGAGAAACCTTATTCTGGATGGCTGATCTGAAAAAAAAAAAAAGGTTTTCTCCTTTTTCACCGAGTGTCCCCACCGGATATTGAACCCGTGACCGCTTGCACCAAAGGCGAAAAGGATGAAAATTTGAGTATATCGATCATGTTGTGCAATATAAATATATACTGTATTATTACAAGGAACTAAATTTGAGATTGTAATAATGCTTATAGTGAAAAATTAACAAGATCGTATACATGAAAATATTTTCTTACCTTCCATTAAAAAATGACTAGGGTACCGCCAAAATATATATTATATGGAAGGGGTACTCTAAATTCCAAAGTTTAAGAGCCGCTGGTTTAGAGATACTTTAGCCCTATTGGATACGTTGTGTTGTAAGGAGAATCCGTGTTAAGACGAATCTTAAAGAATTCTTATAAGGAAACAAGAAAGAAATTGGCACAGAAGAAAGAGTTTAAATTAAATTTCTCACAGTTTTCTATGGAAGTATGAATATATTATTTCATAGAAAACATTGCAATCGTCTGAAACATTTATTGGCAAAACTTTTTTCTGTTGGACGAACAATTCTTCATTGTGTGTGTAAGTTATGTACATTTTTATGTAACAAGTTACTTTGCTGATGATAGTAAACAAGTATACGGTTACACGGTGTTGAACATAACGGAGGCAAAGATTTTTCTGAGAATTATATCGAACATAAAAACAACACTTTATGTTGATTTCGTAAGTTATTAATGTACCATCAAATGCTGTATTCCAATTAAAGAAAAAATAATGTATGGAATATTCACTAACATAGGCGCCAGCTTTTAAGTTTCTCAATGGATGCTCAGGTGTCGGCATTAACATCAAATATTCTTTTTTTTAGTAGATCCAATAGAGCAGTGGTTCCCAAATTCTTCCTGAGAGGCAAGAAGGACTATCAACAGCTGTTGAGATAAAATGATCCGTGAAATTATTTTTAACTTGTGAAGACACATGTTTAGCAATATTGACCAAAGTAAGGAGATTGAAAATTATTAAAATAATAAGTAATGATTACAGTGAAACCTTTAGAACATTTGAGAACAATTTGAGTAAAAATAGAAAATATAGAAAATACCGTAATTCAACTGGATTGTAATTTACGTAAATCATTTTACATTTTTAAAAACAAAAATTGACATCAAACACCATATTCTTTAAAGAAACAATTATACAAAATTACACCTACGGATTATTACTATCGTTGTAATCTTATATCGTTCGATCCTTTATATACCGTAAACATGAAGAGTCTATAATAGGTATCCCCTACTGATAAATGATTATTCAACATATTCATCCTAGGAGCCGCGGTGGCTCAGTGGTAGAGCGTCCACCTCTGGTGTATGGGGTCCCGGGTTCGATCCCTGCTCACGCCAAGTGAACTTTGTGGTGGACAAACACTGTGTGCGTGGGTTTCTTCGGGGGTCTTCCGTTTCCTCCCAGTATTAGATTGTACGAGATTTCTTTCTAATCCAAAGCAATGCATATTCTGTAAGAAGGAGAGAGTGTTTGAAGGATGAAAGAAAAGTTTCTACCGGCAGTGAAAGTCGCTTATTCAATGCATAATAAAACAAATAATGTCGATGATTTCGTACAGGGAGCAGCGGAAAGAAAAGATTACAGAATCTCCTTCTTACAGATGCACTGCTTTCGATTAAAAAGAAGTCTACCACAGTCTAACAAACTTTATTCTATCTCTTGTATACGCTAGCAATGCACATAGGACTCACTCGGGGAAGTAGGAACTAAAACCACGGTTCTGATTCGTTGGCGTTATCCTTCTCTTGGCACGTAGCTTTTGTGCGATAAGTAATAGTAGTAATAGGACGAGGAGGAGTAGCAGTAGTAGTAGGAACAGGTTAAAAGCCCTGCAGGGCTTGTTTTGTTCCACCTTGATACCCGTAATATATTTTTTTACCAACTTACAACAGCTGGCTAGGGTGGCGCGCGAAAAATGTTACTTCCAGGAGTACTACTCTCCCGAGAGAGTCGTAGGCACATTTTGCTATGTTTATCTCGTACAAGTGGAACTTGCAGGAAGGTGAACTGTCGTTAAAAAAATCTCGATAATATTATACTCCTAATTAAAATTGACAGAATTATTTGAAACACTTCAGTAATACGTTAAAGTACATTCACAGTTAATTATATACTACGGCAACAGTAGTGCGTGTATGGAATAATGTAATACACATGGCGTAAAGCTGCGTGAAGGTTTATTTCAGTAACGCTAATATGTATCTCCCGTGCTGTGACAAATACAACTGACTTTTTCAGTGAATATGGCGATGCTATTATACAGTGTGATCCCTAAGCCAGATGGAAGTCTTGACACAAGAAGAGTTGTTGATTTGGGGATCCGTATTGCCAGATGATGTTTGGGAGGTGGGGTACCTCAAAAACTCGTTACCACCACGACCATCATGTTGAAGTCTGCTGCTTGAATACCACTTTATTTTTTAAAAGTAGGAAAGTCCTAAAAGAGAAAGCATACATTGTTAATTGCAACCGCCTTTCTCAAGGGATATCAGTTGATTTGAACGCGCACGCATGCGTACCGTAGGCAAGCGCTTTGACAAGTAAATCACGCCGATTGCAACGCTCTTCTATAAACTTTTCCCTTTTCGTACGTTCACCATGTTTTTACTCATCTTCTACTCCTCTATGCTTCTGTTTTTCTTTGTCACGTTTACAGTTATGAAGCTGGTATCCAATTGTATATTTTCACAAAATATTTTTCTTGACCATTTCCTATATCCATAGACAAGCACCCTCCGATATACTTTGTTTTTGCACCACTATTCACGTTTTCTCCACCACCTTATTCTTGAATGTGCCTCAAAGTTTCAAGGTCAATCCTTTTCGTCTTTACCATCATGGTTCTTGTTCACCACATCCCCCGACAGAAATTTCCTGGTGCACTCTGCGAATTTTGGGTCCCGATAAGCGAAGCATATACTGTTGCCTTTTGAACTTCTCACCCTCTACGACGGTTGCGATTACGGGACGGGACGGAATGTATCCTTTCTCTTCTAGGACACGAAATCCAGTGGTCATGGTCATTCTATGGTCTATTGGTCATTCGATGTCACACTTATACTTGGATCTCTGCAGCAATTTGATTTACTTCAAAACCTTGCACTTTTAAACGTGTTTTTCTGTTTTGTTATTGTCGGATTTAGAAGAGTGGCCATAGATTTTCTGATGTAGGTTGAATTGACATTTTGACCAGTTGCCCGTTTGCACAGCGTTATCATAGAGAGTTGAGATTTGTTCTACCTTCTTTTATTTAACAATAGCCTTCATACAATATGTTACTTGACCCCTAGTTCTATTTGCAAATTTTGAGTTGGACCCCACCTGGGACCCTGCGAGTGCCCCAGGGACACAATTTTTTCGTTCAACATGTGCTAGGCTCTCCCCAATAATTTGATATGTATTCGCTGAGTTGCCTTACCCGACCGTTTCCAAAAAATCTGACCCGGAATCTGACTTTGTAGTGTATAGTAAGGACCTCAATTTCTAACTTTTAATCTTTATATCTCCGCAACGGTTGAGATCGAGGATGTATCCATTTTCGTGTTATGTTCTTATGGGACAAGATATTCAACGGCCATAGTCGCGACTCGAAGTCAGAATTACACTTGGATAGGTTCCCTCATAAGAACTACATATTTAAAAGAGATACGGATTGGTTGTCGATTCCTGCGTCTCACCAATTCGGCTTACTACATCTGGCGGTTTGATTTGTAAAATATAGATCGGAACAGGAGTAAATGAATATAGACTGGAGCAATATGCAACCAAAACTGCACGTAAAGCAATTATTGTCCAGTTTTGCTTTATACATGTAATGGAATACGCCTTTCAAGGGACAATATTTGAATGTACAAAATCCATCCTGCGATTATATTACGAAGAAGAGAGAAATCCCACTGGAAGTTCAATTTACTGGACATAAGCGTACATATGGATTTCTACTGAATGTCCTCTATAAAAATGGACGTCTCATAAATATCCCAATATCCATTGTTTGGGTATCCAGTGTACGTGCAAGAAATGTCTCTGTGATTACCTTACATAAAACCCGGAAATGTCTTACGGGAATACCACTGGAAATTCAATTTCCAAAACATAGATTTTCTCTCGATGTACATTAGTATGACCCTCAGATCGGCCATAACAACTCACTTCTTGGACAAACTGTATAATTTTGCCGATTTTCAATTATCATGCAAAATTATTTCATTCATGTGAGCGGAAAAGTTATTTTTTTGGTTTGTTCTGAATACTTTCGAGCCGTGAGAAACTACTTTTCTCTGCATACAGGTGTTCTCTAGACAGACTGGTACCGTCAATAATACAAACAAATCATTCTTTATTGAACTATATGTTTATCTCATTAGCGGGGTGCTTCGAAACAGCAAACTTTTTCTGAGTGAAGTTACCAACTCATGGTTTTTGCTGCTAAGTCTTATATGAATGATTATCAATCCTTGGAAATCTTTTCAGGTACGAAATTGTTACATTGCAGTCCAGGTGCACACCGACCGTTGCAGTCCAACACACCACCGCTTTGTTATCTCAACTACCGTGGGAACTGTGCTCGTAGTCTGTGTGAATTGCAGACAGATTGGTCGATCTCCACAAATGCCAATCTGCATTCTTTTTTATTAAACTGCTTTGTATTGAACTATTATGTGAAGAATCCATCAGTTATAGACTGAATTCTTAAAGTTGGTCTGCAACACTTAATTGCAATTTCGAGTTCTTCGTTCTCACGGAACTAAAAGACGTGTTGCCAGAACTACTCAATATACCATATTTGTATCAAGTGTGAATATTTAAACTTGTGTAATTCTCATAATAAATCTTAAAAGACACTGCCAACCAGAGACATTGTGCCGGGATTTTCCCGAGGGTTGACAGAAGCGGGGATTCGCGCTTGGTTTTAATAAAGTAAGGCACGGAAAAGCCTGCGTCGGACGAACTTACTTATGTTCTAGTATGCAGATGACTATGACTAAGCATTAAATTTTTGTGTGATTACAACCAGAGCCTTAACAGAAGAAGTGAACAAATGTTTCTTATATAATTTTATAAAGTGCGTCATTCTTGAAATGACAAGACCTCGCTGGAAACTGGTGCTTTACCCAATCCCCTTACTCATTGCCCCTGTTTCGCAGTGAAAGCCAAATTCGACGTAAATAGTGTTTTAGTGAATGTGATAAAAGGAATAACCATAAGGGCTATATTCAAAGTTCTGTCGTTTGCTATATATATATATATATATATATATATATATATATATATATATATATATATATATATATATATATATATATATATATATCTTGTGTTTTCTTCTTGTCATACTAAGTGTTTCATATTTTTGAAGTGTGTGCGCAGTGTTGTTCGCTCAAGCATTCATGCTGTATCAAGCGAAAATGTTCGTGTTATCAGTATCCTTTCTTTTACTACATATATAGGGGGTTTATATATATATATATATATATATATATATATATATATATATATATATATATATGTGTGTGTGTGTGTGTGTATTGTGACGATGCGGCAATATATTTGGAGAACTGCTCACGCTAACACTTAGCGGTTGTCACAAGAGGAAAATATTGGTAAACACCAAGAGTTACTTGGGAATAATGGGAACGTAAGTCTAGGGGTTGAATAAAGGCTCTTGTTAATATTACTTGAATTTTATTTACGTTTGATTAAGCAACATACAGCTCATTACTTTGATTGTTATTGAGTATTCACTATAGTTTTTACTATCAACATTTCTCTTAGGATAGACGGCGAAATGCAATTATACGACTGTCATTTTAATCGTGAGACCTTTATCGTAGGGAGACAAGATATAGTTGAGTGTGATATGACATCCCCAATATAAGAAATGGTACTATAAGAATCTTTGTTATGTACCTTACTGAATTCTCATAAAGCTGAGTAACTCGTTACTCCTATGATCGTCGTACTCACTGTGGAACACCTGAGGGCTGACTCTTGAATCACCGAGGGCTGAGGATCCTGAGACTTTTAAAGTATATCGGGTCACACCCAAATCTCGTGGTATGATCAGACCATAAATTGCGTCAGATTCCTAAATATGGAAACCTATTGCACTTTTTGCCTTCTCATTGGTTCTCAATAACTGCCGCACCCAGGATACGATACAGATGACACATGTACAATATCCGACGCATGATACAATGTCACGCGTCCAAGCATCCGTAAGCACTGACTAAATTTCCTATGTTACTGCGTTGTTGCGGTCATATTTCAATATCAAGTATCCTGTTTGGGTATTATCTATTATCTTCACTGAGTAAGCATCCTATAATATTGTGTCGTTGTGATAATATCAATTGCCTTCATCGTTTTCATATTTCCCTTCTCGTGTTGCTAGCTCTAAGCAAACCAAGAGAACAAAAGTGTCTGAAGAAACCCATTAATTCAACTTTCCTCAATTAAGGGCAAAAGATAACCATATTTTAAAGTTTATCGCCACACTATATATATATATATATATATATATATATATATATATATATATATATTAGGGTGGTCCTTAATTACATGGCGAAATTTTTTTTACCGAATTTCTTTGCTCCCAACCCGTAAATTCGTTCCATGTCGGACCCAATTTATCCATGAAAAAAATGGGCTCAATCGAAGAATATTTAACCGACCCCCAAGCGACCTAAAGTTTGAATGCATATCCAATATGTTAATATATAGGAAAAGTTTGGAATAAACCCTTCTTACTTTAAAGCGGCTAAAGGGAAAGGGTCCAAATCTTGGATACTGGGATTGGAAGTAATCCAAATCTGACCCTGAGAAATAGCATGATGGCGGCCATTTTGAACTCCGCAATTTTGTATTCGGACCCAAAATTTTAAATGGAAATGATGTTTTGTGGCATCGTTTTTGGGTAACCTTTCATTATAAAAACATATCTTTCTATATTTTCAACTTATCTCTGGTCATTTAATTCCTTTTAGCTTTGAAATAATAGTTTATTATCTTTCAATATTGTTTTTTCTTTATAGGTTACTGAAATGTTAATAAACTATTACATACATGTAACAAGGAAATAATAATATATGTTGTTATATAATTACATTCCGTCGAAATACACACCAGCCTATATTGAAATTATTTATATGAAATGAAATACATAAATAATATAATGAATCTTTAAAATGATAATAAAAGAAAGCTAAAGGCTGTGGATAACTAGCCAAATTCTACTGCATCATTAAGCCAATTTTTGTAGCATCTGGATACTTTTTTCTGTGTTCACTGACTATCTGCAATATGTATTGTTTCTCTTTTTCGTCCTTTGTTAAAATGTTCCCGTATTCTTGTATCAGTTTCATACCTCTCTCTGCAACATCATTCACCACCACAATGTTTTTCAATATATTAAACCCACGTTGAAAGTTCACAACTTCTTTCCAAGTAGATGGGCATGTTTGCAGAAAATGTGTATTTATCGAAAATTTTCAGAAACATGTCTTCGAATCTGCGAAAACGAAGTCTGAGAATTCTTTTTCTCTAAAGCAGTTGAGTTCTGCACTTTTATAGAGTATCGCTTTATTTGGTTTTGTGCATCACATTCTTCTGTACTCCCTTTTATATTAAGAACCATTTTTTTCTTTCACATGTTGTGGTACTTCATCATCAAAGAATGCAAATGCCGCAGTGTCTGGTGACAGATACCATAAGTGGTTAGCGATTTTTTTTTTTTTACAGATAAATTGGAACATATTGTTTAAATTATTGATTAGGAAAGAATCATATTTACTTTTTCATGCACTGTAGAGAAACGAATGTGCATTTCTTTCTTTATTTTATGGTTTAATTCAAATAAGGGAAACTATTCAACAATCTTATAAATCTGCAGCCCGTACAGAGATATAAACTCATAGAATAATAAGTTTTATTACTTCGGAGCTTTTATTTTCAATAGTTGATAATTATTACATGTTCAGAGATAAGTGGAAAATAAAGGCAGACGTCTGTTTGTCGTCAAGAGCTACCTCAAAATGATATATCATAGGGGTCATTTCTATTTAAAGTTTTGTGCCCGAATCCAAGATGGTGGACGTAAAAATATGCCTCATCTCGGTCACTACTCAGTATCAGGTATGGATCTACTTCTACAACCTCTATCCAAGATATGATTCCTTTCCTTTAGCCATTTTTAAGTTACAAGAGTTCATTACGAACTTTTGTCATATACTATACGTTGTAAATGCATTTAAATGTTTAGGTCGCTTGGGGGTCGGTCAAATATTCTTCGATTGAGCCCATTTTTTCACAGATTAATTTGGTCCGACATGGAAACAATTTAGGGGTTGGGAGCAAAGAAATTCGGAAATCGAAAATTAAGGACCACCCTAATATACGGTACCGTATATATATATATATATATATATATATATATATATATATATATATATATATATATATATATATATATATATATATATATATATGGGTCATTCTATTTGAAATGGGACTTTTGATGTAACTGATATGCTGAGGGGCAGGTAGAAGTCAAAACACGTTGAAATTGTGTAAGTACATACATTGCAAAGGTAACTTAAAATTAATAATGAACTCAGTAATATTTTTATACTTTTATTTAAAAATATTGATGTCAAAATAGGTGATATGTCACCTCCGTGCGCTGTAACCACTTACAATTTTACTTGAATGATTCGAAATTATTAAAGCACTATCTTTTATTCGCCAAGTATTAGACGACTTATTTAACCTATTAATATCAATGAATAGATGGAAATAAATTTATAAGCTAAAGCTTTTTTATGCTATTACAAGTAGCATTCTTTTCTGTATCCAGTTTTTTGTCACCTCTGTGTTAATGCATTTTAAAAAACATATATATCCGCCATATTTCTCAACTTCATTTTTGTCGTAGTCTCAGGACTTGTTAGTTTATGGAACTTTCCAAGGAAGGCGCCAGTTAAGCGAGGTAAGTTTGTTGGTGGTGATTGTTCCTTTTTATTAGTCTGAAATCGCACTTGTTATAATTTGGTTCAACACAAGCTGTCAACTCCGTTCGAAATTATAAGAAGGTATTTATAGATGATAATTTAATTTAGTTGAATCATAATGTTACTCTTTAAGAATTAATGCTGAAAATAAGGGTAAACAGAATCTAACCTTAGGGGTATATCTTAATCGTGCCATAATGGCGGAATTTGTCACCTCCGTGCGTATAAAGTAATGTCACTTCCGTTCATTACTGCGTGCACGGAGGGGATGTGATCTGTAATATTTTCAAAATAGATAAAATTAATCGAAAAGTTGAAAAGCAGTATATTAGACAAGAGTATTTTGCATGAGATACCATTATCACGACTCACCTATCTGCTTTCGCTTTGCGAACATTTTATAGATACGACATTTATTTTCACGTTAAATAATGGCTGCAAAACGAAAGTACATAGGTGAGTCGTGATAACGGTATTTCATGCAAAATAATATTGTCTAGTACAATGAACTTCCACTTTTTGATTAATTTTATCCATTTTGAAGATATTACACAAAATCTGTAAAATTAGTGGAAGTTTAATTTCGTCACAATGAGGCCTCTTAACTAGCTATATTTTTAATGCGCAATCGTATTTCTTCCTTTTATAATAAACAATTACGAGGGGGGAAGAAATATAAACGGGATTTTTGTTCCTGAACATCAACAGTTGGTAGGACTGGCCGCTCGCTTCTGTTATGTTTAGGCGGGACCGCTGGGAGTGGAGAGAGCGTGCTGTTAGATATTTCCCGCCATTTCGTCAGTACCGCTCATGATGTCGAAGCAACAAGTGCACCCCTCCACTGCGCAAAGCATAATTATAAAATGTCTTGCTCGTGAAGGAGTTACAGCGGCAGAAATTTGCCAGAGATTGACTGCACAGTTCGGGGATCAAACATTGTCAAGGACGCGTGTGTATGCCAGGCATAAGAAGTTCAAGGAAGGACGAGAACGTGTGGAAAATCAGCAACACGATCGCCATCCTCGGACCAGCATTACGGATGAAAACATTCGTGCAGTTAAAGGCATTATTGACGACGATCGACGAGTAACAGTATCAGAACTTGCAGAACAAATCGGAATCAGCTATGGGAGATGTCAAGGAATCATCAACAACGACCTACAGTTCCGTAAAGTGTGTTACAGATGGGTCTCTTACCTTTTGACCGAAAATCTGAAGTTGAGACGTTTGGAGGTCTGTCAGAGGCTTAAAGCAAGGTTTGCGGAAGAAGGTGATTCATTTTTGAGTCGGATCGTCACCTGCGACGAAACATGGGTTCACAACTACACTCCTGAATCCAAATAAGCCAGTAAGGAGTGGCGGAGGAAAGGGGAAACAGCACCAGTGAAAACCAAGACAGCCTGTCAGCTGGCAAGGTTCTTTCAACCATTTTTCATCGATCGGTGAGGCCTGTTGCTGATTGACTTTTTACATGAGCGACGCACAATATATGCTGAATACTACTGCGAGCTGTTGAACAAGGTGAGGGTTACATATCGCTGCAAAAGACGAGACCAATTGCTCTGACAGATCCTGCTCCTGCACAACAATGCGCGACCCATACTGCAGCTCGAACTGTCTCGAAGTTACAGGAAATGCACTGGACTACATTTGAACATCCTCCTTACAGCCCGGACTTATCATCCTTCGATTTCCATATGTTCGGACCGCTTAAAGAAGCTCTAGGAGGGCAACGATTTGAAGATGACGAGAGTGTGGAAGAGTTCGTGCGCAACTGGCTGATGACACAACGCTGTTCTTTTTACAACGAAAGCATCAAAAAGCTGCCCAATGAGGAAACTATGTGGAAAAATAAATTGTAAGTGCCTTGTGGTATTCAAAAAATGAATTTAAATAAGAAATAAAATCCCGTTTATATTTGATCCACCCTCGTTTTAAGGATAGCATATGTTAAAGAAAATACTGTACTTCATTTGAATGCTAATGTCAACAATTGAGTTCTGGACATTGGCAATCATTTAAGCACATGTGTAATACTAATGTTATATTATGTAATACTACTTTTTTTCGAAATTCGTTACAATTTTTTACTTTTCAATTGGAAAGAGATGGTCTTGTCATATTCGTTCTGATGTCACATCCATGTTGGTATAAAGTCTGCTCCATTCAATTAGGTGTCACCTCCGTTCAGTTAGCTGTCACCTCCGTTCAGAGCATTTTTTAAATTTACCAATATTTCTCAAAATATTGGTTCTCGTGTTGAACAACTGTATTGATGTTAATGTAAATCATTATAGCGAACAGAAAAATAAAGAAAATAATGATTTTGAACACTGAAAATTTCGTTTTTCAAACCCTCAAAAACCCCTTTTCAAATAGAATGACCCATATATATCAGCTTTCCAGTCGTATATACGCATACGTGTGTACAAAAGTAAAATGCAGTTAAAACCTGAATTTCCGAACCACTGAGGCTACCCATGTCGTATCACTTATTTTTCTTTATTGTTGCTAATTTGCTCTTGAACAGGACATGGGCTCTGAACCAGGTTGTTATCAACTGTTTGTTTAGGGACTATTCTAGAAGCCAGTACTCAAGGGAGACGGTAGGTAGCACTAGCAAAACAAGGTGTGACCCGAATATCCCAATATCCCTTTCGTGTCCAAGGAATATGGTAAGCTAACCTAGAGTAAACATATTAAGCGAAACATGCTTAAGCTACACTTACGAAAGCTAAACTGGCCTCAACTATGCTTATTATACTTAATGTACTATTCTTCAGCTATACTATTCTTGGGATGCTGAATCGACTGAAAAGAAAAGCTCTTCGATATCTCTTACCGATTTAGCTCTGATACCTGTCGAGAGACAAATAGACGGACGGACATGCCCGTTCTGTGAGCCTCCCGACACATACAATATGCCTAGTATAGTCTGGAAGTTCAATAATACGTATAGCAATACCTGAATTTATATATATACACTACTGCTCTAAATATTTCGAACACCTCGAATTTTTGTAAACATTTACTGTGATCCTACTATTATTTGGCATGAGGACTTTACCGCCTTCCATAAGAGGTACTCCTGCCTAAGGCATAGAATTTGACGACAGTTGAATTGAAGTCTAAGAGGTTCTATAGATGATTTGTCAATTTATCATTCTTAAAACTGAAACCAAAAATTCAATTTAATGTAATATAAAGAAAAATGTGGAAGGTGAGGCAAGATATTAGTTTTGTTTGGAAAGTGTAGACATAGAGTGTCAAAGCAGTGGCAAACGTTTGAAAGAAAAAGTAGTTTTCCAAATTTTGCAGTACCTTATAGCAAATTCTGCAATACCTTATAGATATGCTGGGTTTAAAAAACCTAAAAACGTCATTCTTTGGAAAATGTTTACGACGGTCAATATACAGAGTGATTCTTTTAAAATTCACGGATTTCATTTGGCTCTACAATTTCTAATAGAAGTCGGATTTTCATGTGGCATGTGGCAAATTATCAAGGAAGGGTGAGAGATTTATGAGACTATGCTTCTGATTTAAATTCATCCCAGGTAATATCGGCCACGCCTTAAGAAAAACCGCAAATATTCGCCAGTGTATCTTACAACTGGAATCAAGTGCGGTGCGGTGTGAAGATTTGAGTTTCCTTCGTACATGGAAACCTCGCCAAGGTCAATAAGAAT
The DNA here is from genome assembly GCF_964235325.1 of Thermobia domestica. Taxonomy (NCBI): domain Eukaryota; kingdom Metazoa; phylum Arthropoda; class Insecta; order Zygentoma; family Lepismatidae; genus Thermobia; species Thermobia domestica. Next base: position 86,896,257 of record NC_137461.1, read on the forward strand.
AAGAAATTGGAAACTTGGCCGTTGTATCGAGAATTGCGCTGTACAATTTTGTGCTATAGTCGGGAGGCAGAATCTGGAAAAGTCTCCAAAATGAGAAGTTGGATCAACCCAAGAAAGTAAAAGCAACCGGTGGTCCTAAATAATCAAGTCAACTATCCTGATCATTTCTAGACCGCCGGTAGCTTGATGCGAGCGGAAGGTCCCCCCTTACTCTCCCAATACTGAAGCTAAAAAACGAGCGTTTCAAATAAAAGGTCATATCTCCGAAACTAATCAAGATATTAATGAATTTCTTTTTCCGATTTTATCTCTCAGGTGTGCTTTACGCTTTTGTCTATTCATGCTTTGGACAGACCCAACGGGTTTTCGGAAAATTTAACTTAAACATTAAAAGCTGACATATTTTGTTTCTAATATTTTGTTTCTTGCTCTGTATCTCCCTAATGAATTGAAATATAGAAAAAACATCCTTAATTAAGTTTGTAGAGCATTAAATTATCTTTCCAACAGTATTAATATTGTGAGGTTTACTTCCAAAAATAGCCGTACAGCGAGGTAAGTTTGAAGGAACGTGCACTTTGATTCGATTGCTAATGCTCCGAATGGCACCACTGAATTTCAGCTCACGTCAGTCAATAAAGGTTTTGTTTCCGAGATAAAAGCTGATCCCCCCCCCCGAAATATTTGAAGAACAGTTCTCACCCTTCTCACTTGAGCTCTCCTGTACTGCCATGTTCATTTCTAGATCTCCGGTCACTTGATACGACCATGTGTTAAGGATCACATAATTTTGAGATGAGTGCTTTTATTATTTTATTATATCTTTTGGAAATATCTTCTTAGATGGATAGCTTTCTATTATCTCCACATACTAATAACTGAATTTTACTCATAAACGTAGGGAAAATGGAATAAATGCGAAAAATCGTGAGTTACAGTATACGCGCAATTTTTTTTTGCGCATATGGGTACAAGACTTTAACTCTGGGCAACTTTTAACCATAGACTCTTGAGTGCCCCATTTGGGCACCAATTTTCCATTCGTAGTTTGCCTACCAAAATGTTCGAGTTGAAAGAAGTTAATATTCGAGTCGTTGGCGTGCAGTTAAATGAATGTTTGAAGGTGTGCTCACTTGATGTGGAGCATTAGAGCACACTTCATTGCTGGAAGATGGTCTGCTTTTTTGTGACCGGCCAAATCAGCGCAGACATCACTGATCGAAGATTTTTGTGAATCGGTGTAGAGATTCACCACAAATTCTTCTGCACGTGCTATCATCTCATCATCCACATTACCAGAATAGACTGTTGGCATCTTTTCGCCCATATTAATGAGGCAGTTTGGCGATAATTTTGACATTTAAGCAGTTTCTAATGCACGGACTGTTGACAGTTTGAAGAATTGATACATCTTTTTTCCGCATAGTAATGGTCTTGTAAATGACACAGAATAAATACGATAATATATGCAGCTATTAACTACCCAGCTTTGTATATGGAAAACAGAACATGACATATAATAAATGTTTTCCGGATAAAAAATATGCAGATCACACACGTAGAACAAGGTAATATAAAGTTTGATTCATTTATATGCATGAGATGTAACGCGGCAGCTGATGTTGGTTTTTGGAATGAGTGAAATAAAATGCTAGACGGTTCCAGATTTTTCTTAAGCTTATTATCGTTGGAATAGGGGAAAGAACAGTTTCGAAACTTCTGGAAAGATTCAAGGTTATTAGACGTATAAAAATAACGATTTATTTGCATGATTCGTACAACGTATAAGAGATAAGAAACGCAAGTATAGATACTGTTGGAAGAAGAAAATTGATACATAGAAGGCACCGGAAGAAAAAATCATTAGTAGGTGCTAACTTTGTAGTATTTTTGTATTATAATTGTTTATATACATGTTTATGTTTATGTAAAACATTTTGTAATTGTTGGGAGTATAAGGGGAATGGAAGTGTTTGTTTTAATCGGGAATTGATTGCGGATTTTCCGGCATTGAATACCATATGACTCGGTGTACTTTTATGGAATTATAACTTAACTAAGATATAGTGTAATGTAATATGGAGGGTACAGGGAATCAACATTTTTCATTGCACCGGGACTCGAATTAGTATTCTCCCACGTGGAGAATCGTATGCTAAACCTTTTGCTTGCAGTGCGAACTTGTTACTTATACATAGCTATGAATTGTGTAAGACATAACAGGTATATATAAATTATATTGAATAGAAAGTTAGCAGAATGCGCCCCCGGGAATCGAACCAGGGCTCTTCCACGTGAAAAACCGTACGATAAACCTTTTGCTTAGCAGGTGTTGTTACTTATATGTAGCTATGAATTGTGTAAGACATAATTGGTAGTTATAAAGTATATGTTAAGAAGGAAATTATATTGAATAGGGAGCCATGACACTGCCGGAACTCGAACCAAGACTGTCCCAGGTGGAGAACTGTACGCTTGCTTGCACTGTAGACTTTTCAGTTATAAATGGTATATTTTTACTGTGTATGAACGAACTTATATTGGATAGGTAGTTATCAGAATTGGCACCGGGAATCGAACCATTGCTCTCTTACATGCAAAGCCAATATGGTTGAAAACATTGGTGCTACGTTGAATATCATATTTTTTGTAATTTGAAAAGTCGTAATACGATAAGTAACTATTTGCATTTATTTTTCTTTTCTAGGTCATGAAGCAAATAGAAACGGTTGTAATTAATAGAAACATTGAAGAATAAAACCTATTGTTGTCAATTGTTTCTTGTTGAAATATAACAGAGGTTTTTAACGCAAAGGAGTTATAGATTGGTTTTAAAATATGGATTTACTGAAGCCTTCGAATCTTAGTTGTATGAAATATCAAAATATTGGATAATGTTTGATATGAATATTGAATACTGAAATATCGACATAAAAGTTATTATAAGTTTTACATTCAACGAATATACTGGCTAAGCTAAAGGAGTCGGTTAAATAAGGTACGCATTTATAAATTACTGAAAGGAAGAAAGTAGGGAAAACGAGAGAACCCCGAGAAAACCCACGCACACCGTGTTTGTTTACCACAAAACTTACCTGGCGCGAGCTAGAATTGAATGAAGGACCTCATGCACCAGAGGTGAACGCTGTATTGCGTACCCACATAGCTCTTTTATGTATTATATTTTGGATAAAGAAGAGTGATGAATAAAGTACGTATTTATAACTTGGTGGAAACGGGAGATTGTAGAAGGAAACAGGGGAACGTTACACACACAAAGTTTAAACTAGAAATACTAGCTCTGAATGAACGAAAGCATTTAGTTTCAGAAGTGACTTATTTTTATGATTAGCACTGTTTAATGTGTATGAAGGAGGAAAGAAACTTACTCTAGCAGTTATTGGAGAATTATACTTTTTGAAACTCTTTATACAAAACTAGATGTTTATTTAACTTCATACATACTAGTAAAGAGGATATATTTAATAACACGTAATGTACGTTAGGGCCAATTTTGACATGATTTAAACAGTGTAGGTAACCAATACCAGTGGCAATAACTATTAGCATGACTGAACTATGCGAATTAGCATGTCGGAGAGACTGGCGCGAGCTGGGATCGAACCAAGGATCTCATGCACCAGAGGTGAACGCTGTATCGCGTACCCACCATAGCTCTTTTATGTATTATATTTTGGATAAAGGAGAGTGATGAATAAAGTACGCATTTATAATTGGTGGAACGAGATTGTAGGACGAAACAAGAGAACTTTACACACACACAATGTTTAAACTAGAAATACACTTTGAATGAGGGAAAACATTTCGTTTCATAAGTGACTTATTTTTATGATCAGCGCTGTTTAATGTCTATGAGCGAGGAAAGAAACTTACTGTAGCAGTTATTGGAGAATTATACTTTTTAAAACTCTTTATACAAAACTAGATTTTTATTTTTCATACATACTAGTAAAGAAGATATATCTAATAACACGTTAGGGACAATTTTGACATTATTTAAACAGTGTATGTAACGACACTTTTAAGGCAATACAAGAGACGGACAATTATCTGACAGCGCAGATTGTGATAGTAATGGTGTGCTTGGTTTATTAGGATTAGTTTTATATACAGATGGAAACAATTGCTTTAAATAAGAGATACCACTTTGAACGTATAGTTCGGTTAAATTGCTTTACTTTAGAACTCATAACATTAAGTACAAGGTAACCAACACCATTGGCGATAACTATTAGCAGGACTGTGAACTATGGGAATTAGCGTGTCGGAGAGACAGATACATTTTGCGTATATAATAATGAGTATGAATATTTGACTTTGGCATCTAGAAGATTATGCAACCGACAAGTTAAAAATGTTTTGAGGATTGCATATTATATTCACAGACAGTCTGATACGATTTTGTATTTTACTTGAAGTGGATGAATGTTTGTTAGAACTAAAAGGGTATTTTATTTATAGATCTTGTTTGTAAGTTAGAAAAAAACAAGAAAATATTCTTGTAATGGTATTACGAAGGCCAGAAACGAAATAATAGCTAACATGTCCTTTTCACAGTTGAAATAGATATCTGTCAATTTTAAACTTTAATAAAAATTATTCTGAATTTCGACAATTTTAAACTTTATTGTAATTGTTACAAATGCCTAAGAAAATAGTATTTTAATGTTTTAGCTGTCTGCATATAAAGTGTAGATATATTTGTGAGTGAATACATGACATCAGTTATAACATATCGGAAGTGTTGTGTTCAATAAATTAGATTTGCCTAAACCTTAAAGAGATTATATTGTGCAGTTTGCACTTATTGAGTTAAATTTGGTAATTTAAGACGAACTGTGTTTCGCTCTTTTACCCAATGCAATTGTATTGTATTGAAATACTGAACTTACTATTTTTGGAATTTTTTATTTACTGTTTTGCTGGTTCTACGAGTGATTTGGGAGGGCTGTTGTTAAAAGTGGAATTTGAACAATTACTAATGCTTGTAACGAGAAAGTATATCTATTGGGAAGTGTGGACTTCCTTTTACGCAGATGAGAAGTAACCTGTGTTCAAGACAGCTTGACGAAAACGAATGTTTGCACAACGAATTGAATTACTATTGCTCACACCAAGATTTATTTTAACTGTACCTGGGACTTTTGATTGATAAGTAAATTAGTAAATTATATTTTAAAGCGGTGTTGAGATTTATTTCGTATTAGGTTATTGACTACTGTTTGGATTAATGTTTTAATTTGTTTTATATAACAACAAGGTTATAAAGAACAGTATATTAACAGCAATATGGGTTCCGAACCACAATAGGGACAACGTTAATGCAGTTGATGTGTATATGAACTGTTATGGAAGATTAATTCTCATAGTACATACCATTTCTTTTATATTATCGTAACTGCAAGAGAACTGTATTATAAGACTACCTAACACATGTAAATAGTAGTTAGAGCTAAAATATTGAAGTACTGCCAACTGAATTGTCAGTGAGAGTAATGTATTGTTTTTTTAAAAAAAAAGAAATAAATAAATTGATATTAGAAAAAATAATCTTAGTTTTTGTATGCTATATGAAGAAACTAGTGCTTAAGAAGCAGTGTATTAAAAGAAAAATAATTGTTTTCAAAGAATATGGTAGGAAACTGAAAATATTTAATACTTTATTTTAGATTTTTTACAGGTATTAACAACGTAAGTGAATGATGAACTGTTGCCGATTGAACGGGAATCACTGAGCTTGATACCTTGTGTTTAGTTTATGATATGAAGACTTTAAAACTTTTCTTTAATCATTTACTTTTAAATGAAAAACAACATATAACCTTGTATGCAGAATGGATTGATTTAAGAGCGCACCCAAGCGAGGGATTTATCGGACGCGGACCACATTTAAAACTGTATAACCCAACAAACATTTCAACCCTTTCTTAAGAAAATTATGGTTGCAGTAGGAGAGAAATGCGTGATATACTGTAGAAAAGTCGATGTTACAGTACCCTTGTACTCTTCTTTCTTATAAAAAGAAGTTAGTGTACTATTTTGATGAGAATATAGATGATAATATTGTAAAATTACCTGTTGTTTTATTAAAGTAGAATAATGCTACTTCAATAATGCTTAAACGCAGTGACTGTTAGTGCTGGATCCACCCTTCAACAAATTTCAGGATGTACAGACCCTTACTTGCTATATGCTTTTTTTAAAAGAATAAAGCTTAGAGAGCTCAATACTTTGAGGTAAAGGATAAAATGTCTATGAAATGCATAGAAGTATACAGGAAAATACTTCTTCTTATTAAGATGATAACGTGAAATACTTATTCCATTTTATATAGTAAAAGGACAAGATTGTACTTTTGTGAATAATTACCTTGGACTTGAAAATCAAACACTACCCTTTTTTTAGACAACCACTAGAAAAACCTACGTATAATGAATTGACACACACTGCAGACGCTTTACTTTTATTGATCCTGATAATAAACATTGTATGGTAACCTCTTGAAACTTGTAGACCCACAGTGAGGTATACTCGGATATGGAGAGAGCATGATGACTCAGTGGTAGAACGACATTTTGTAGTTCGTGATTTAAAACCGACCAAGTGAACTTTGTGGTGGACAACATCTTTTTTCTCCTGGTACTTCCATTTCCTACTACATTCATTTACTGGCTTAATTAGCTTATCCCTTAACCTAAAGGACCTCCTTCAGAGTAAGGAAGCTATCACGTTTCATAATATATAGTATAACAGGTACGATTATCGTTGTATATATTAAAACCTCAACTTCCTTGATAGAATTTTACAACGACAAAAGATTTTGAATTGAATAATAATACGATATCTATACCTTGGCGGGCTAAGATCGAACCATGGACCCATCACGCGCCAGAGGTGGACGAATTTGAAGGCGATGAAGAATATTTTATAATCCCACAGTAGTATCAATATTTTTTTGAGATTCCTAGTATACTATGTGATACACAGGTTACATGAATTTTATTTTGTTCTTTTGAACTAATGTTTAAGAGGACCAGAAGGATAAATTTCAAGAACCACCTATGGTCCACAGATTACAGTTTTTTTTAATTTTGCAGCTTTATACATTTGCATTCAAAATTATAGGGCCATTAGATGGTTGTATCAGACTCTTGTTGGAATAAATGTTTTCGCTGGAACCTTTTTAAAATTTAATGTAAAACTTTAAACATAATGAAGAAAATAAGAACATGCTGAGGTGAAATAAACTTGAAAACTCCCACCGTGCAAGAGAATTAAAGAAAACAACCTCTGTTTTCAAGCTGAGACTATCTATGGTTGAGATTGACCACCAAATATAACGATTATTTTTTTTCAGATGATGAGTTCGTATGCTTATGCCAGTAGCTAAAACTGTAAAAGTGAACCAGGTAGTGTTTGTAAAATGGTATTACATGGTTCAATCTCAGAACATGTGCAATTGGGATGGACAAAAATTCCATGGGTAGTGGTGGCGGACAAAAATTCCATGGGTAGTGGTGGTGGACAACAACAATTTCACGAAACATCTGTTGGTATCAAAATTAGCGATACATGAAGTTTCAAAAGACGAAATGTTTCTTTATCTGGACTGTTAATACGTATTTGAAATTTCATCGGAACAAGCATTCAACTTAAACTATAATAAACGATCCCCCCCTCAGAAGAGGAAGCTATTTCTTATTTTATATATAAACAAAACCCATCCCAGAGTTTGGAACTCTTAAAAATAGCTCTAAGTGGCAGTAATACAATCCACCGCTCCCTTCCCTCCTCCCCCCAGAAGTACGTCCTGGATCCGCGCCTGGCACTTCCTTGAATATAATTAATCTTATTACATAACTTCTGTTATAAGAATTGAACACACAACAAACTACAGAAAATTTGATAAGAAAAGGGAAAATTTTAAGTAATTGAGGGAATTTTTTTTACGAAAACCTACGAATGCTATTCTTGATAGATCTTAATAAGACTATGTAGGTGCACAACAAGATAAGGAGAACATAAATATTAAGAATTGGATGTAATAAAACAAACAAAATCCACAAATTCGCTGTATCATGATTATATTTTCGACGGATAAATTTATTTTTTTTCTCAGGAATACACATTATAAAAGGGAAAAGTTAAAGTTATTCAATAGCAAATTGACATATTCATTTGTTGTAAAACAAGTATATAATTCAAGGACAAAAATTTATTAAGTGAAATACATGAAACGGACAACAGTCTGTTCTTTGGGTATATGTTTGTGTTAATGCTGTTGCAATATATGTGAAGGTTTTCTTCCGGATAATTTTGTACGGGGAGGAGGCAAAATCAAAATGTGAGAGGGCTGCAGTCCACTGGGACACTACGAGGGGCGGCCAATAAGTTATCTATTAGACAAGAAGGGAGGGACGGAACATAATTAGGTCTAGCCTGATACGCATGCCAAGGCCACTATGTAGAACACCGCTGCGCAATTTGAGGTCAGTCGGGGCAATGCACTGACCGCGAGTAGAGTGTTTGTGTTATGCCGCGTAGAGAATGTTTGTGTGACGCCCCGAACAATGGATTTGCAGAAGTTGGAGCAACGCTCGGTCATCAAATTTCTCACTAAAGAAGGGAAGGGACCAAAAAAGATCCACGAGCGACGGGTGAAAGTGTATCGGGATCCAGCACCGTCAGAATTCCAGGTCAAGTACTAGTCAAAGCAATTCAAGTGGGGACGGAAGTCCATTGAGGATGACCCCCGCTCCGGGAGACCTGCGGATGCAGTTACCACGAAAATGTGCCGCAAAGTTGAGAACATGGTCCGGCAGGATCGCTGTATCAAGGTCGCTGAGATTGCAGTAGCATGTGGCATATCCAAAGAATCCGTCTTGACGATTCTGCATGACCGAGACCTGAAGAAACACCTGCGGGAACAACATTTTTCGTCGGACAACGAGGTCCAACAGGCTGTTTCCCAGTGGTTTGTAGGCCATAACAAAGACTACTTTTTCTCTGGAATTTGTTTTCTGCGCACAATTGGCGACGATGCATAGACCTCCATGGGGACTACGTCGAAAAAGAGTGATGACCAGGTGAGACTATCTGCATTCCTTCCTGTCTAGGTAGATAACTCATTGGAAGTTTCTCCTATTTTTGTATATTGGGAATACCAATTTGATTTTTCTTATCTCCGGAGTGGACCACACATGCCTGAAAGAAAACATGGTTGTGTAACTATGGCAACATAATTCTGATATGTTATTATAAAAATGATAATGATATCATTGTGGATTGCTCTACATTAGAAATAATTTATACATGTTTCAATTTTAAAACTTGTCTGGCATTAAAGTTTGACAATTAGCACCAAACGTAAGCGTTGACTTCTAATTTTTTGATAAGCTGGTGCTTCTGTACTTATAAGATAAATTACAAAGTCTTGTTCTTTTGTTTTTTTTAAATAGATACAACAAAACAATTGCGCCAAAATTGGTGGAGCACCGCCTGAGAGGTGTTCTAAAATAAAATGAACTTTGAAATTATTCTTAAACTGCAAATATGACAGATATTTTTTAAAACTATGATTGTCCAAACTTTGTATTCCAACAAAACTCAAACTACATATTGGGGGCGCCGTGGCTCAGTGGTAGAGTGTTCACCTCCGGTGCTTGGGGTCCCTGGTTCGATACCAGCTCGCGCCGTGTGGACTTTGTGGTGGACAAACACCGTGCTTGTGGGTTTTCTCGGGGTTCTCCCGTTTCCTCCCACTTTCTCCAATTCACCATTTCATTCATTTCTCATAATCACCGTCACCTTTCGCATAACCGTGGGACGTAAAACTCAAAGATTTCATTTTTCCAAATTACGTATTGAGACTTTGTTCCTCCATCTCAATTGATGGAAGCAAAGAGAAACAAAAATTTTAAAATAACTATGATTACAATTAAACCTATAAAACATTTTAGAATAATTTGAGTGAAAACAAAATCACTGAACTGTCTTGTAATTTACTGGTATGCGAAATGGTTAATAGATAAGTTTTCGACCTCAAAATGAAAACATGATGCCAGTTGGATAATGATACCATATAGTGATTTTATTCAATGTAATTTCATTTCAGGCTGTCAGACTTAGTACAACAATTCTGCAGCAACTCTATCCCATCATAATAAAACATTTTGCATTGTCCTGTAACAACACATGAATCTACAGAGTGATCACAAAGTCCCGTTACGCCTTATCGCGTATCCACATATTCATAGATGGTCGCATTGTATTAATGTTAGATCATGGCAGAGGACAACTTTGAGGTAGTGTGACTATTCTTTATTATTTATTCTAGAGTATCTGTGTGTACACCATCGTTTTTATAATGGAGTATGATTCTCCTCCATGTACAATGTGAAATTCTCCTCAACATTGCTGGCGTGATGGCAGTAAATGCACGTTGAACAGTACCCTTAAGTTCATCAACTGTCTCGTTCATCAACGTTCAGCAACCTTTAGTACAATGAGCTCCATGATGCATTTTCTCAAGATGACAGTTCAGGACTTCGGGCTGGCCAGTCCAAAGATGCAGGCAAATGAACGGAACCACGTCGAATCCATTTATCAGGAAATATCTAATTGAGATATCCTCTAATGGCAATAGCATAATGGGCTGGTGCTCCATTCGGCTGGAATCATACACAACCTAGCAGTCCCCGATATTGCAGATATGGAACAGTGTTTCTTCCAGACATGTTTTTGGGGGACACTGTCCCCCCGAGCTCTGAGAGTGCCCCCTTCCGGAGGAGACTAAAATAATACGTCTATAACATAATAATAAATATAATAGTACCAGCTGTGCCCCTCCGAATACTAAGTGTGACCCCGGAACATTATTTCTGAAAGAAACTCTGATATGGAATAAACCAATCACGTAATATAGTGAGATATGCAATGCGATTCACACCACCGTCAAAGAAGTATGGATCTACCAAGTGGGTTGCAGACATTGCAGCCCAGATCATGACATGTGTCGGGCTGTGCTCAAGTTCTTCATAAAAATGTTGGTTTTCTTTACTCCAGAAATAAATGTTTCTGTCTTTAGTACTGCGATATGTTGCACACTCTTCCGAGAAAAACATTTTCCTCTTTGAATGAAGAATAGTAAAGATATCGAAATCAATTAACACACTTTAGGCATTGTAATGGCTGCCATGTGGCAAGGAACATTATCTTGCAAGAAAGCGATGCGTTTGAACAGTTTTTCTCCTCTCTCTCTCTCTCTCTTTTTTTTTTTTTTTTTGAATGTGGAATGGAATTTATCCAACAGGTTCACATATAGATCAGCATTCAGTGTAATGCGTTTTTACAGATATTCGCTCGGAATTATACCCCTCACAATCGCAGAAAATGTTACACCCATCACCTTCCTTATGGATTTTTCCGTGTGACATTTCTTTGTCCTTGGTGACCCACTATGGCGCCCCTGCATAGACTGAATATCATATAGGTCTCAGTATCATATAGATCTAATGAGCTTTCATCAGCAGTTACAATTTGTTTAATAAAGTTTGAAGCACTCATTGAAAAAGGCGCTTCACACTCCGTACAGTCCCATTTTGTCTGTTTCTGATCAACTATGAGGAGTTTTGGTACCCACCGAGTCCAAAATTTTCTCATATCCACTTCTTCATGACGAAGTAATGCACACTCTCCATACTGATTCCTAGGGTCTCTGCAATATGTGACAGACCAATTCGCATGTCTGCGAGGATCATGTCATTCACACGATCCTTAGTTTCCACGGTCATCTCAGTTTTGGATCTTTCTCACCTCTTCTTATCTTCGGTGCTCTTTCCTCTTCGTACACGCTGTTACTGTGCTAACGGGCATTCATTGGCCATTGTCTGTTAGAATTTATCCAAAATTTCCTTCGCTCACATGTTCTTTGCGAAGAACTACTTCGTGACTGTTCTCTTCTAATATTTGCTAGAAATCATACTGTACTCCGCCATGTTCATTTCAAATCTGCAGTAGTACTTGCATGACCTGATCGCGTTTTCGACTTTGACCCCGAAATTTGTGACGTCATAGGTCAAAGGTCAATTACCTTGGCCTGGGGTCAATGGCCTAGCGTTATTGACCTATTTAATCGCTTTTGATACTGCTTTATTGTTGAATGACTACAGGATTTATTACTTTTACATAAGACACAGATGTATTTGTGTACCAATCTTAAATTTTGGGAGGGGTACATTTCTTATTCTTAAATTAATAATTGGTAATTGTTCTTAGAATTGGGTGGTATCTCTTTCTTTGGGTAAAGCATTGTCAAATATGAGTATGGTCACGTGATCTGTTATTGACCTATTGTGGGATTAGGTGTCCAGGACATTGGTACATTTAAACTTTGTAGGATAATTTGAGAATTGTCAAAATAAAATTACGTCATTGGTTTTGATTATTCCCCACCTATGAGCCAAATATAAACATAAGCAACACGATGTACCATGTGATTGATCTTGATGAGATAGTGTACAGGGATTCATTTCCTTTTCAAAATTCGTGGAAGTTATCAAATAACACGTTTCTAGACAACAGTTGATTCTGCTAAGATAAACAATTGACCTAATTGAGACCTAACTGCAACATGTAATTATATGATTAATTCTAAGATTTAGGTATATCGAGAGAGGTACGTAGGACCATTCTTTAAATTTGGGAATTGTGATAAACAAAATTTTAGTATGAAGCGAAAAATTTGAAACAATACTTTGAACTTTACTTAAGCTCATAGTCTAAGGTCATTGGTGGTGATTGATTTTACCTTGAGTTTTCAGAAATCTGATAGGTAACCTTATTGAATCTTATGACTCATAGACGAAAGGCAATACATGCTACAACACTTTGAAATTTAATCACACGGTGATGTAATCTGACACTGGCAAAGTTATTGTTGATGCAATTTGATTGGCTGATCACTATCTTTCATGCAATCTGATTGGCTGATGATTTTCAAATCTTTGCTGCATTCAGTTTTAAGTTTTGTTTAACATTTAAAAATCTTGGTTTGAACACTTCTGTTCAACATTTTTGTACTCACTGATAAATATGATCAAAACCGTTTATTTGTTAATCGAATAGTTAAAAACCGGATAATGTTTGACAATTAACCGTGAAATTATTTTACTTGAAATTTTTGGCTTGAAAATTTTTTCGTTTGAAACTTTTGTTTGAAAAAGTTTTGTTTCAAATTTTTTGACAATTTTTTTCAAAATTGTTTGAAAATTTTTTCAAAATTTTTTGAAAATTTTGTTTGAAAATTTTTTGTTTGAAATTTTTGTATTTTTTTCAATTTTTTGTTTCAAAATTTTTGATTGAAAATGTTTTGTTTCAAAATTTTTGTTTGAAATTTTTGCGTTTAAAATTTGTGTGAAATATTGTTTTAATTTTTTTCGTTTCAAAACAAAAATTTTTGTTTAAAATTTTAGTTTGGATAATTTTGGTTTGAAATTTTTTGTTTCTAAATGTTTGAAAATTTTTAGTCTTCGTTTCAAAATTTTTAAGTTTGTATATTCATTGGTAAAGAACCAGAATTTTTTGGAACAAAAACATCCAGCAACACTGTTTATTATGATGCAATAGTACACGTCAGAACATGGTAATGCAACGTCATCAGTTTTGCATCATCGTTTGAGATGGTATTCTTCACAACGTCATCATGGCTACTTGTCTGCAGTTTCTAAACTCACGTGATGTGATGAGATCATTTATCAAAATTACTGATTTACAACAGAATATACCTTATAGAATCTTAGCTAGCCAAATGATCCCTACAAAGTTTGGATTAAGAATCGTAGTGAAGCTTGAAAATAAGGATATTATTTTACCAGCAAGATATTTACCCATGGAGGCTTCAAAACAAGAAGAACTATTACGTTTCTTAAACACCTTACCTGTATCTTTACGCTATGAAAGACTCGTTGGACGGATCATCAATTTGAATTTAGTACACAGCTGGATCTGTGAATTTGGTTTCGAAAGCAATTGTGATGAAATCATGAATTCAAACGTCAGCACATGCAATGTCAGCCGTGGCTGTATGCTGAAATCTTTAATCACAGAATGCGATCTATGAATTTGATTTGGTTAGCATATTTCTTTCCAATGACGTCAGCAATAACTCTATGAAATCAGGAAGTACCTTGTCAGCTCATGAAATCATTCGAGCAAGTGCGTTTCAGCAGGAAAGATGTGTACTTCTAACGATAAAGAATTCCTCTTCGCAAGCTATTATCCAATAAATATATTTAAAACAAATCATGTCATGATTGGTATCTGTGCTACAACGTTTGAACCTGTGATTCCATAGGGCAAAGCAGAACAATTTGGTTTACAACTGACCTGTGAAGAATGGCAAATACCATGTTCACGGATCGACCAAATGAATGATTATGAGCTTCATGATGAGCTAAATGTGACCGTAGTCAAATCATTAGGTTCAAATCATGAAGTGGTGCTACGTACAGTCATCAAGAAGAAGATGGTCCTGTTACGTAAAAAGAGTACATTGCATGAAGCCCGAAACATGGTGTATCTGACACAAACGGAATGTAACAAATTCATCAATGTATTCCAGTTTGTAAAACATGCAGTGGAAGTGTGCAACAAAACAAGTATATTCCTGAAAAAGTACTATTTTCAGAAATGTGTCATGCATATTGTACAACATGTATCTAGATGATGTGATGATTGTCAACATCGTTCGTGGGTATTAATAAACAGTTTATTTGTGATCAAATGGACATTGAGTTTCCACCAATTGACATTGCAATAGACCTTAAAAGACTTCAGTTGGAATTAAAATTATACGCTAAAGACAAACTAGTGCAAGATATTCAAAATACATTGTATAGACAATATCCAAAACTTTTATCTGGTATAGATGTATGTACAGTGTAATAAAATGATCCATTTCAATGATTTGTGTTTTTCATTTCAAGTACAACCCCATGTTCTGACGTGAACTATTGTACCACGATAAACAATGTTGGCAAATGTTTTCGTTCTAAACAGTTCCGGTTCTTTATCAATGAGTGCACAAACTTAAAAATTTTGAAACAAGGACTAACAAAAAAAATTCAAACAAAAATTTCGAAACAAAAATTTTAAACAAAAACTTTCAACGAGAAAAATTCAAACCAAACAGCCACGGCTGACATTGAATGTGCTGACGTTTGAATTCATGATTTCATCACAATTGCTTCGAAACCAAATTCACAGATCCAGCTGTGTACTAAATTCAAATTGATGATCCGTCCAACGAGTCTTTCATAGCGTAAAGATACAGGTAAGGTGTTTAAGAAACGTAATAGTTCTTCTTGTTTTGAAGCCTCCATGGGTAAATATCTTGCTGGTAAAATAATATCCTTATTTTCAAGCTTCACTACGATTCTTAATCCAAACTTTGTAGGGATCATTTGGCTAGCTAAGATTCTATAAGGTATATTCTGTTGTAAATCAGTAATTTTGATAAATGATCTCATCACATCACGTGAGTTTAGAAACTGCAGACAAGTAGCCATGATGACGTTGTGAAGAATACCATCTCAAACGATGATGCAAAACTGATGACGTTGCATTACCATGTTCTGACGTGTACTATTGCATCATAATAAACAGTGTTGCTGGATGTTTTTGTTCCAAAAAATTCTGGTTCTTTACCAATGAATATACAAACTTAAAAATTTTGAAACGAAGACTAAAAATTTTCAAACATTTAGAAACAAAAAATTTCAAACCAAAATTATCCAAACTAAAATTTTAAACAAAAATTTTTGTTTTGAAACGAAAAAAATTAAAACAATATTTCACACAAATTTTAAACGCAAAAATTTCAAACAAAAATTTTGAAACAAAACATTTTCAATCAAAAATTTTGAAACAAAAAAATTGAAAAAAATACAAAAATTTCAAACAAAAAATTTTCAAACAAAATTTTCAAAAAAAATTTGAAAAAATTTTCAAACAATTTTGAAAAAAAATTGTCAAAAAATTTGAAACAAAACTTTTTCAAACAAAAGTTTCAAACGAAAAAATTTTCAAGCCAAAAATTTCAAGTAAAATAATTTCACGGTTAACTGTCAAACATTATCCGGTTTTTAACTATTCGATTAACAAATAAACGGTTTTGATCATATTTATCAGTGAGTACAAAAATGTTGAACAGAAGTGTTCAAACCAAGATTTTTAAATGTTAAACAAAACTTAAAACTGAATGCAGCAAAGATTTGAAAATCATCAGCCAATCAGATTGCATGAAAGATAGTGATCAGCCAATCAAATTGCATCAACAATAACTTTGCCAGTGTCAGATTACATCACCGTGTGATTAAATTTCAAAGTGTTGTAGCATGTATTGCCTTTCGTCTATGAGTCATAAGATTCAATAAGGTTACCTATCAGATTTCTGAAAACTCAAGGTAAAATCAATCACCACCAATGACCTTAGACTATGAGCTTAAGTAAAGTTCAAAGTATTGTTTCAAATTTTTCGCTTCATACTAAAATTTTGTTTATCACAATTCCCAAATTTAAAGAATGGTCCTACGTACCTCTCTCGATATACCTAAATCTTAGAATTAATCATATAATTACATGTTGCAGTTAGGTCTCAATTAGGTCAATTGTTTATCTTAGCAGAATCAACTGTTGTCTAGAAACGTGTTATTTGATAACTTCCACGAATTTTGAAAAGGAAATGAATCCCTGTACACTATCTCATCAAGATCAATCACATGGTACATCGTGTTGCTTATGTTTATATTTGGCCCATAGGCGGGAATAATCAAAACCAATGACGTAATTTTATTTTGACAATTCTCAAATTATCCTACAAAGTTTAAATGTACCAATGTCCTGGACACCTAATCCCATCATAGGTCAATAACAGTTCACGTGACCATACTCATATTTGACAATGCTTTACCCAAAGAAAGAGATACCACCTAATTCTAAGAGCAATTACCAATTATTAATTTAAGAATAAGTAATGTACCCCTCCCAAAATTTAAGACCTGTGTCTTATGAAAAAGTAATAAATCCTGTAGTCATTCAATAATAAAGGAGTATCAAAAAAGATAAAATAGGTCAATAACCTTTAAAATTTGAATAGTTGGCCACAAGAGGGACACCAAAATTTACAATGGGTCCTAGAAAAAGGTTAACCGAATTTTGTTATTTGATAATTCCCAAATTTAAAAGGGAACATAAACATATAAAGGTAATAAACCTCTGTACATACCCATATAACGTGCTAAATCGTTATCAAAGGGGGGTCAATAACCTCCGAAATTTGATTTTTGGTAGTTCTTTACCCACGAAAGGTAACGAGGTGGACCTTCCAAATTTATAGTGGTACACATTGAAGTCCTGTACTATGATACCGAATGCTTATATTAAACAATTTGTAAAATTGAGTGGATGAGCCAAGGTACCCCTCCAAATTTTTAAAGCGGTGCATCAATGTAACCATGTCTTATGATAGTAAATTAACCCCTATACATGACAATATAACCATATAAGGTAATAGGACCTCATCAAAGGGGATAAATTGGGCCAAACAGAAAAACGAGGTACAACATATTGCTTATGTTTATATTTTGGCAATTTTTACCCATGAAAGAGAACAAGGTGGACCACCCAAATTTATCATGATACATGTTGAGATCCTGTACTATGATACCGAATGCTTAAATTGGAAAATTTCCAAAATTTAAGGGGTGGGCCAAGGTACCCCTCCCAAACATTTAAAGTGGTGCATCAATGTACCTATGTTATATGATATTGAATGGACCCCTGTACATGATCATATAACCATATACGGTAATAGGACCTCATAAAAGGGGATAAATTAAGCCAAAACAAAACACATTGTACAACGTATTGCTTACGTTTATATTTTGGCAATTTTGTAGCCCTAAAGGGAACGGGGTGGACCACCAAAATTTATAGTGATCTATATTAGGGTCCTATACTATAATACCAAATGTTTAAATTGGGAAATTTCCAAAATTTAACGGGTGGGCCAAGGTACATCTCCCAAAAATTTAAAGAGATGCACAAATGTATTTGTCTTACGATAGAGAATGGACCCCTATACATGATCATATAACCATATAAGGTAATAGGACCTCATCCAAGAGCATAAAATGGGCCAAAAACCAAACACGTGGTTGTACTAAAATTTGGCAACTTTGTATCCCTAAAAGAGAACGAGGTGGACCACCCAAATTTATAGTGATATTTATTAGGGTCCAATACTATGATATCAAATGTTTAAATTTGGCAATTTCCAAAATTTAAGGGGTGGGCCAAGGAACCCCTCCCAAATTTTAAGTAGGGTGCATCAATATACCCATGTCTTATGATAGGGGATGGACCCCTATACATGACCATATAACCATTTATTTATTTATTTAACAATCACCAGATACAGCTCTAAGGTCATTTTACACTGGATATCTAACAACAGCAATAACAATGGAAAGGATTTGGGAAGGTATCGGCCAGGGCCTATTTGGTAGGTACAATCCCGGCATTTGCCTGGGAGGACTGAGGAAAACCCTGGAAAACCCGTCAGAATGGTCGGCAGCGGGGATCGAACCCACGACCTCCCGAATGCGAAGCCAACACTCTACCACTTGTACTATTTCGCTCGGTTAATAGGACCTCATCAAGGGGGATAACCTAGGTCAAAACCAAGCACGTGGTTGTACTAAAATTTGGCAATTTTTTACCCATGAAAGGGAACGAGGTGGACCCCCAATACTAATCGAAGTACATACTATCGTCCTAGGCTACCATACCAAATTTTTAGATTTGGCAATTTCCAAAATTTAAGAGGGGTGATCCTATGTGCCCCTGCCAAAATTTAGGGGCGAGCCAAGGTACCCCTGCCAGAATCTAGAGGGGGAGGTCCTAAGTACCCCTAGGTCATTGACCCCGGGCCAAAGCCATTGACCTTTGACCTATGACGTCACAAATCTCGGGGTCAAAGTCCAAAACGCGATCAGGTCATGCACGTACTACTTCTGCAAGAAAAGAGCAGTATTAGTAATACACAATGATTTTTTGCAAGACGTCTTCTAAAACACATCTGCATAACAAACTAAAAGGATTTTGAAATATTGTGAAGGAACAAATTGGTATCGGTTACCGAACAAGCGACACAACAGGACATCGCCCCAGACAGCGAATGAGGAAGCTTCAACATCTCACAGTTATATAAGCCATTTCATTTGGTCGGCGAACTCATAATACATAAGCTTATGTAACTCGAAAATTTGCATAATAAAATATAATAAAATCTGCATAAAATCTTCCTTTCCTATCCACATGCTGCAAAAACATCACACCATTTTTCTGTAATGGGGCGTTTACACTTAGTCGATTTGCGTTCGATTCAGTTGAATTGACGTCACTTTCAACTTAATCGACCGTGTAAACGGGACTTCAACTTAATCGCTTGTTGATCGAAGGCGACTAATCGACTGGCAACTGAATTGAAAGACGTTCTATTTTCTGTGGTTGAAATAATTGAACACATCCATCGATCTGATTCGGCCTAGTTGCTTCGATTTAGTGGCAAATGCAGCGAGTCGATTTAGTCGTGCGACTAAATCGACCAAGTGTAAACGCCCCATAAGTCATCACTTTCTTAATTTCTATCCAAATTTACCCTGGCACCAAAGCCTGATACTTCGTCATGACCAGGAAGGAAACCCCGGGAGAAGCGATCTACCTCACGCAGTCGTGCCGACCAAGAATCGTCTCTTAAACACACGGGTCACGTAGGTCAAGAAGTCTTTTGAGCTGTCTTTCGTTAAATAGTCATTTGCCTTGCCACTGTCGTTTTCATCTCTGGTCGGTGGTCTGACGCTACTAGTGACCGTCGCCTGTCATTCTACTTGTAGTTTTCGGTGAGAACCACTCGACTTCTGTGGTAGAGAGCCCAACGTCGAGCCAGCCACCCGAGAATGAGAAGAGGCCTGGGAAGCCTTCTGTTGGTCAATAGAGAGCACGACAGTCAGAAAGAGGAGATGAGCAAAGAGCCCATGGTCCATGAGGAAGTGACTGATGTTTCGAGATCAAGACTTGGCTTTGCAATACCTGCATTTTGATCACTGTGTCGTGGTTTGAGAGAGGATTCGTGAAGTCATGGTACTGGTTCCTGTAGCAGATGGAGAAAACTGTAACCCGACAAGTAACAGACAATCTTTGTAATTCTTCCCCTCACACATCCCATGTTTGTCTAATCCCCTATGTTCTAGATACTCTCTAAATTTACGTATTCTTGAGTTTCATTTCCATGTTCATTATAAACTTACTTCCCATTTATCTCTTTCACATGCACAACCTTCTGAGTTGTGTGCTCTACCTATCTACTAGCTACATCTTGGAAGAAGTAGAGAACTAGTTTTCTACCTCCCTGCTAACTGGTCTCAGAACCTCCCTTTTGAGTATAGCCAAATACTGTAGATGCTGGCTCTTAGTTTTAGCCTAATCCCAAAAACAGATCAAATATAAATGTACAGCGGAAATTTATCTAACCCCCTCGTATAAATTCAATTTATATGAATGCCTTTCACATTTTTATAAACACAAACTAACGGTATCAATATATATACCCTCAACGTACCGTATACCTGAAGAGGTTAAAATAGATGCTCATAAATAATTATTCAATGCATATGTATCCCTACCTAAAATCAACCTTGCGATTACATGCATTATTTTTTTCAAAGCACGAAATGATGAAAGCAATTTCGAAATTAATTTAAACATAAAAATCCAATGGGTGCTTGAACCCCGCAGTACCCATGTACTCAATGCCTATAGCCCCCTATCATTGTAAAAGAAACCAACTTAAATTTTCCTTATATTTATAACACCTATGAGATAGCTTGTAAGTATAAAATTCAGTAATAAAGAAAAGATTTAGATATCTATAATGTTCTTCAAATGAATCCTCAATTTGATTTAGTTATCTCTTAGATATACTGTATATTTACTATGTAAATAATTTATCTTTGACTATCCGTGCCTAATTTATTTCCTTAAAACTGTTTTCTTCTGGAAGAAGGAGCTTTGATCTATGTGAAGCTATTCCAGTTCCATAATTAGGTCAGCAGCTCTACCAATGAATTAAACATTTAAAAACATCAAACATATTCTTTTGACTAATGGTAATGGTAACTTCGGATGCAAAAAGTGAAATTCCAAAATATACAATTCAAACCGTAAATATATTAGCAAGAATATTTTTCGCATTTTAAAGAAAACATTTTTAGAGATGTAACTTGTTTTGTGTTTGTTTTATATCATAACTATCATCAATTACCCGCTTCGCTGGGTTAAATTAAGAAAAAATAGTAATATGTTTCGTTAGTCAGTCACTTTTTACTATTACTAAAGCGCTCCTTGATATTGGTTATTTTCATTATATCTATATCTATCTATCTATCTATCTATCTATCTATCTATCTATCTATCTATCTATCTATCTATCTATCTATCTATCTATCTATCTATCTATCTATCTATCTATCCATCTATATCCCCCCTCCCACAATTTTTGTGGGGCTGAATTTGGATTTGAATATCATCAGAAGTGTCACTGTTCATCTCAGCAACCTCAAAAACTATAGATTCGACACTAATATCGGTAATTTTCGATCGGTAATTTGTTAATCTCTTTCCCCTCCTTTAAGTTACATCGTCAGTTATATGACAAAAATCATCTCATTTTTCGAACTTCATCTAGGTTAAAAATTTGATCGAGATCGGTCTGGTGGTTCAAGACTTATTAAGTTTTATTTATTTTCATATATCTTCCATCCTACCTCCTCCCCTAAGTTCTATCGTCAAAAGGAATAGATAAATCCCATTCAAGGCCCGAACCTCATCTATGTTGAAAATTTGATCGAGATTGGTCAGGTGGTTCAAGAGTGAAGTCACATAGACAGTCACTTTCATTTCTATTTTGTTTACATATATATCTTCGCTTCCCCCTCCGTCTCCCCCGGCCCTACGTTGCACCGTCAAAGTTAAATGATAAATATTATCCCAAGCCCGAACGTCATCTATGTTGAAATTTTGATCGAGATCGGTTGGGTGGTTCAAAAGTTATTAAGTTTTATTTATTTTTATATATCTGTCTCCTCCCCTAAGGTCCACTGTCAAAGTGATATGATAAAAAACCATCCCAGGTCCGAACTTCATCCATATTGAAAATTTGCTTAAGATCGGTCCTGTGGTTAAAGCGTGATGAAGTCACAAAGACGGTCACTTTTATTTTTATTCTTTTTACATATATCTCCTCCTCCACCACTCCTAGGTTCCACCGTAAAAGTTAAATAACGAAAATATCCGAGGCCCGAACCTTATCTATGTTGAAAGTTTGATCAAGATAGGTCTTGTAGCTCAAGAGCTATTAAGTTTCATTTATTTTTATAGACTTCTCCCCTGTCCTCCCCTCCTCTAAGTTCTACCGTTAAATTGATATGATAAAAACCACCTCAGGTCCGAACCTCATCTACGTTGAAATCTTTTTTAAGATCCGTCGGGTGGTTTAAGCGTGACAAAAACAGTCACTTGTATTTTTACTTTGTTGACATGAAACTCCCCTCTCCTCCTCTCCTTCCTTGCACTGTAAAAGTAAAATCAAGGAAACATCCCAGGCCCGAATCTTATCTATGTTGAAAGTTTGATCGAGATCTGTTGGGTGGTTCAAGAGTTATTAAGTTTTATTCATTTTCATATATTTCTCCTCCTCCTCTCCCCCTCCTCTAAGATCTACTGTCACAGTGAAATGATAAAAAAAATTCCCAGATTTGAACTTTATATATGTTGAAAGTTGATTGAGATCGATCGGGTGGTTCAAAAGTAATTAATTAATTCACGAACATTGTCACTTTTGTTTTTATATTTATTGATTTTTGTATATCTCCCCCTCCACGCCCTCCCCTAAGTTGTACCGTTAAAGTAATTAGCTAAAACCACTCCCAGGCCAGAACCGCATCTACGTTGAAAATTTGATCGAGATCTGTCGGGCGGTTCAAGAGATTAAAAGTCACAAACATAGTAACTTTAAATTTTATAATATAGACTACTAAAATGTATTCGTTCTCCTTCAAGGAACTACTATTTCTATCTTCTTTTTTCCATCCGAAACAGCACTGGGTTGAACCCGACCCAATTGTACCGCTATGGCCTCACAGTGCACTATACTAGAGAGAGTTAATTTGCCACCTGACGATTTTCTTCATGATAACTGAAATACAGAAATATATTTTTAAACGATTAAAATACCAGTAAAATAATAATTGAAGGGGTTAAAGTTAATTATGCTTTATTTCGATCACTTTCAACAAAATGCCATATTGTCTCCATTTCCTGTACTGAAACATTATGGATAGTGATGAAATCAGTAGCAGGGACTGGGTTCCATTTTTGTAATTTCATTAAGCGATGTAGATTACCTTTGCTCAGGAAATTCACAAATTCTAAGGAATAATTTATCTTCTGTACTCCTAAACGTACACTAGCCGCTAACGTACCTGATACGTGCATGTCATCAAAGATAAAGTAATATGATTTTTGTGCTTCTGCATACAATAATTCAACAATACTAAAAGGATATACAATAAAATCACCAAAACAGTACGTTGGATATGTATCATTTGGGTATTCATCACGTGTTACATAATGTACAACACTTGAATTTTTAAACACATTACAATATATAATATTGATATCGTCATGCATGGAAAATTTTCTTTCAAGTCCTTCAGCAAGACTTGGTGTGTTAACAAATACATTATCATTAGTTTTCACAACGTATTTGGCATTTCTACAGTGGTAAATAGCCCATTTTAACCCCATTACATGTTTATACGTTAAGTTTCTATACGTATCAATAAATGTTCCCTGAATGAGATCACGATATTTTGCATTTTCATCTTCCAGATCCCTTTGAACTTGAGGTTCATCTACTTCACCAAGGAGGAAAACAGTTCGCCATTTTGAATCCCTGGACCATGCACCCCACGTTTTTCTTATCGTTAACCGATTCTGATAATGGTTTGGTGCTGAATGGATAAAAATTAGGAAAAGCAGATCACTTGAATCTTCACTACAAGAAAAATTGTTCATTGTAAATGTGAAGTTTTTTATATTTATGAGCTTCCTATAGTCAGTCATATTGAAATTATGTGTTTTCATTGTTAGTTTAATGAAGTAATGGTTCATAAAGATATTATAATTGCCCTTTGAGAACAGCACAAAAAATACAATAACCAAACTAAGGCTAAAGATGCGAATTATGGACCTCACACGCAGTTTCCTCCTCAATGATTTAAACATAGTATTCACTTCATTAAATGATCAGTTTTCAATTCTGCATTGTTATCGGAATCCAAAAACTGTTATGTACATGGGCATCTTCGATAAATGTGAATCCTGAAATGACCAAAAAATAAAATAAATAAAAAGAAAAAACATTAATTCAAAGTTTGCAGATGTTACTACACTAAGTAAATAAACATTATACACATATATTGTTGGATTAATGTAATATTTCTTGTTAAAATAAAAATAAAAAATATTCCATACCCTATTACCTATTTGTTTTGTATTTTCAATCTGTGGATTAAATTAGCTACATGTAATAAATTCATATACAGGATACTGACTCCAAGTTAAGTTTAATCTAAATTCAATAATAATCTGCCTTTTATGTGTACCAAATACGTAGGAAGTCGAAAATCCGAAATAATTGGGACCACAGGTAGTACGGATTTTCGAAAATGTCATTTAGGATTAAATACAGTATATTGTACGGTATGCTCTTTTATAAATACAATGGTTATACAGTACATACAGTAATTACAATACCGTATGTAAAGCTACTTACATTTAATGTTTCTGAAGAACCTGCTCGTATACTAAACCCTGTGACAAACATCTTGACATGTCAGCTAAACGAATAAAACGCAAGCTCTGGCGCGACGTTGCCAAGTGGTAAAGGGGTGTGACTATGGCTAAGCAGACAAACTATAGCGTGATAAGGTGACAGGGGATAGACGTGGATGTGTACAAAATAAACATGACAATACCGCTAGCCTCGCATTTGCTAGCAGCATTTAAAAGGAACTTGGAGTGTCGCCTTCAAATGCCAAGATGTTTGTCACGCCGTTTAAATTACACTGTTCTTGTAACACACACTTAAAACAACTTGTATAGGCCTAAGGAAAATAAAAATAAAGATATGTATGACAAACAATTACATATGAATGCGCTTTTGTAAACACACTGACTTCACACAACGCCGACGGACAAAAATATTGTTTGTTTATCGCTAGCACTAAGGCAAAATGTAAAAAACTTCTAGGGACTGCGTTCGGATTTTTAACGTTCAGATTATCGACGTCCTACTGTAATTGTAGTTAATAAACCTTCTAAAATCGTGGCCAATCTAAGCTTGCAGTGACATAAGCACTGGCCCACTCACAATCAGAAGGAAAGT
The DNA here is from genome assembly GCF_964235325.1 of Thermobia domestica. Lineage (NCBI taxonomy): Eukaryota > Metazoa > Arthropoda > Insecta > Zygentoma > Lepismatidae > Thermobia > Thermobia domestica. The sequence continues at coordinate 86,921,845 of NC_137461.1, forward strand.
ATTGTATTCATGCGCGCGAATAGGAGAGTTTTCTACAACTGACAACCAGTGTGTGAAACGATGCGTAGGAATCGAGACAAAGCTTCCGATTGAGGAAATGATAGCAGTCAGTCACGTTCTAGGATTAGTTAACAAACAGTACAGAAGAAACATCCGATATTTCTTTATCCGTGGGTTCCTTGTTCCTTCCATTGCATCAAAATTTACACACTTTCTAACCCCAATCAGAAATAAGCGCTCTACCACTGAGCCACCGTGCCCTCATATAAAATGGAAGAAATGAAAGTGCTTTATAAATCTATCTTTCAAAAAAAGGGGGGGAATCTTTCGTTGCCTCTCTAGGCCTTATTCAGTAGAGTTTTCGTCAACGCAACCCAACAATGACATCTTAATTTGCGAAAATAAGCTTAGCAGTTACAGATGGTGATAAGAAAAATGGAAACACCTGAACGAAATTGCAACCTACCAGATTAATATGGTGTCGGACCACCTTTCGCCTTCAGAACAGCCTTGATGCGACGTGGGATGGAGGCATAGAGGTCGTGAATGCTAGCAAGTGGAATTTTACACCATTCTTCGTGCAGGGCATCGGCCAGTTCTGTGAGAGAGGAAGAAGGTGGAAATCGTCGCCGGAGTCGTGTTTCCAAGACGGACCACAGATGTTCAATTATGTTGAGATCTGGGGATTGGGCGGGCCAGGGGAGGTGTTGAACTTCATCCCAATGTTCTTCAAACCACGCTGCAACAACGCCAGCTGTGTGAATGGGTGCATTATCATCCTGCAAGATGGCGTCATTGTCCAGAAACAACATCCGGACCATAGGATGCAAGTGGTCTCTTAAAATTGCGACATAATCGTTGGCAGTAATTCGTCCGCTAAGTGTGACCACTGGATCCAATGAAAACCATGATATGGCGGCCCACAGCATCACCGAGCCGCCGCCATGTTTCACAGTTCGGCGGAGACACTGCAGATCATAAGCTTCTTTGGGCGTTCTCCACACATAAACACGGCCCGTGGTTGGAAATAGGGTGAAGGATGACTCATCTGACCATATCACACGTTTCCAGTCCTCAACGGTCCAAGTTGCATGGTCGCGGCATCATTTGCGGCGTGCGAAAGCGTTATGGTTCCTAATGAGCGGTTTGGCCCGTGCAACACGACCCCGTAAGTTCATGTCATGTAATTCGCGCCGGACTGTGATTGTCCAAAACAGGGTGGGGGAGGTGCTGATTGAGATCCTCCGTCACTTGCTCCGCAGTGACACGACGGTTCTACGTGACAATGCACTTTAATACCCGGCGTGACATGTCACTCATGATTTTCTTCCGCCCACTGTTCCGCTTCCCCGATGTGGTTTTCCCGTGTGTTGTGTAGGCCGTCATCACCTTCGACACTATCCCACGCGACACACCTAACACAGTAGCCACTGCCGTCACACTCATTGCACATAACCGCGCACCAACAATTTGCCCTCTTTGAAAATCTGAGAGGTCTCCCATTTTACACAACTTCCGTCTGCTGCAGCCACTGAACACTGCTATTCCACTGCGCCTGACGTAGTATGGAGACCGACCTAACACACCACCACCAGCGGTCCGGCGCTGCGGGCGCCACGACACCACTGCCAACCCATACATCTGACGTGTTGAAAACTACAGGTGTTTCCATTTTTCTGATTACTATCTGTATCAGATCTCATTGTTTTTCATGTTGCGTTGCATCAGCAAATTGTACGATGAAAGCCTCTGCCCTTAATACATTATGGGAAACCTCGTGGTAAATAGGGACATTTTAAAGATGCGAATTATAATAGAAAATTAATATTATCAATAAAGTACATTGTGTTATACCTTGTACGTCTCTGAGTCTATTTAAAAATACGTAGTTGTTTGGTTGGATCTGTGTTCCTTAAAACACTGGGGGTAAATGATGCGTGCACCTACAGCTTAACGTAAGTTCCCAAAGAGAATAAATGGGTCCCCACACTGAAAGAGCATATGCTAATCATATAACCAAGGAAGCTCAAGAGCTTGCGTAGGTTTTATATTATTTCTGTCATTGACATTGAAGTTTGTAGAGGGAGGCAATACAAATTGTATTCTAAAGTTTAATTTTTTCTTTTGTAAATCAGAATCACTTGATTTCAGCCGAAATTTCCTTCATTGTGGGAACCTTGTTGTTTCCATTGCACCAAAATTTATGCACTTTCTAACAGATGATATGCATTGTAAAATTATCCATTTTTCCAATCGTGTACCTTTATTTTTCACCCCGTGTCTTGTCTTTACGGGTGTTTACACATTTCTCTCTTCCAAGAATTCCTATTTAAACGAAAAAAATAATTTGTCATATCAGTAGTGGTAAGGCTAACAACATCACTCACACTCTTACAGGGATCGGCACGTCGTATATATGAATACACGTTTCAAACAATTTGCCTTGCTTGGCTGTTTAATGGTTTGCCACCTCGAAAATAACACGCAGGTGAACAGACACACTAAATTTATCTTGCACAAGACGCCATATTCATCTGTACATCAGAAAATAAGCTATTTTATACTTGTGTATGGATTATTGTACTTCACAGACATATTGTAGTTTTTTTTTACAATCAAATCATAACTGCACAATTTGTCCTATATAAAGGGTAATCTTGTTTAAAATGTGGGATTATTTGTTTGGACGTATCGACAAACCGCATTGATTGTTACAGAAAATGTTGCAGCCCTGTGTTCGTTTCTATAACTTCAGATCATTGCGTGTTTGTGTACATACATTGTATATATATTAATTATTTGTTACTTCAAAACTCTAATAATTTTAACCATGTGCAAGTAAATCTAAAAAATTATGTTCTGTAGTAGGAAAATCTTTCATAATGGTGCAGTTCCAACATTACTTGGAATTACTTATGGTTAGTGATTTGGAGCTACTGAAATTACGTCACTGAAAACTTAGGTTGGCCACTACTTATAGTGTCACCACACATAGATAATAGATATCTCTACCAAGCTCATTGAGTAACAAATATATAAATTTTCTCCTATTACAAACCACTTAATACATTGTTTCTTATGTTTATTTATTAGATACACATCAGCTGTGACCATAAAAGTGGAGACGTAAGTCCAAGCAGCCAATGCTAAAGTCTAAATTGAGTCAAATTATTCAATACTTTGATTACTGATACCGTATGTTCCATACGATCTACATATTTTAGAAGTTCACTTAATATTATAAATTGTCTATAGTTCAAAGTGTATCAAAGATATTAAAGGTGAGTTCAAATCTCTGATACTTGTCTAGTAGCCATTTTCTTTAGTTTCCCCAGTATTTACTCTGACATATTTTTACTAGTAACCGCGAACAACTCCAATAGTGTTACTAGTTGGCTCACTTCTAACTTCTGTATGTTAATTTCTTAAAGCACATTTTACCTTCTCTGAACATTACAATTACTTTATATACTCAAGATCTTAAAAACTTAAAAAAAAGTTTCCTTCGTTTCACACTTGTGAAATACGGTAGACTTCCGAACTATTCTAATTCAATATTGAAACATTTACAATTTCCTACTGCAATAAAGGGACAGTAAGAGGTGAAACCTGTTAAGTATCCAGGTAGTAAATTTCCACCATTTCCTGTCTTAGTAGAGAAATACAGGGCAAGACGGAGTCTTTTCCTAAGACGCTGAATTGATTACACCAAACCATTTCTCCACATATATATATCTTACCGTTTCTGCTATATATTAATCAATATTGAAACCGGAAGTACTAGTAAATTTCAACTACTTCCAGTATCAGTAGGATAATACGAGTAGAGATGGTATTCTTTCTTCAGACGTTGAATCGACTGCACAAAAAGCTTGTCGTTATCTATTACAGTTTTTATTCTATGACTTTCAACGTTGAAATTGGTAATACAATTGATTTGTACTACTTTCGGTTTGAATATAAGGTTAATGGAGGTGATGGAACCTATTCTTGGGACGTAGAATCGATTGGAGGAAAAAGCTTCTTGATATATCATACTGTTTTCCTGTGATATTTGTTGACAGATAGTCTGAAGGAGGAACATAGTAGTTCTGTAATACTTCCAACACTTATGTGTAGCATAGATTGGAAGCCTAAAGTGACATCATAAAACCTCTGCTCGCTTTCCAGTTTTCTTCTTTGGTTTAACATCTCTCTGACTCTTCCTTTTACGAAATCTTTTAGTCTCCGAAGCATCATTAACCCGGGACTGAATTTTTCCTGTACCACCTTCCTTTTAATTAGATCTAGATTGTTTTTAAATGAAACAGAATTTCATGTTTTTTTTTTATTAAAATATAAGTTAGCCGAGAGATTATCCACGTGTTTGAAGTCAATGTTTCTCTGTATATATTGACTAGTGAAATTGGTTAAATTTAATATGCAGATACAAAATCAACAAATACTTCGTACTTAACGTGTACGTGTGTATACTATAATATGCACAAAAAATTAGTAGAGAAAAAGCGAATAACGAAGTAGCAACTAGCAGAAAGAACAAAGTGAAAGAAAAACAACTAGTAGAAAGATCAAAAACAACAAATATAAAGCGAATTTTGCAATTCTTGGTATTAGTGCATAGATTATTGTTAAGACAAAAGGTTCAAAAAATGATAAAAGCCATGAACACAACAAAACTTTGAATACAAAGAATGAACTACTGTTACCGGTAGTTAATAATACAACTAACATTTTTGAAGAACATAAACACAGCCGAAACTTCAGGGATCAAATATTAACCCTGGAATACACAGGGGGTGCTGAAGCACCCCAGATGTTATACTTATCGCCATTGTGGCTCTGTTCTCAGGCACATTGGTTGGTGCTTCCGTGTATTCTCATTTTGAAGAATGACATTCACGATGGTATGTGTGAAGCAAATTGTCTTGTTTTAGAAGAGAATATATTCAAGGGGTGGGGTTCTGTGTATTTACGTATGTGAAATTCAATTTTTGACGAAATTCGTTTTAGATATTTTGATTGCATATTTGTTTAATGCATGATGGCGAAAGTGTATGCAGGTTCAACCAAGTTTACAGACTTTGTGTTGATCATATTAGAAGAAGATTATGATTCTGAAGGTAATTTCAATGAGTCCGATGACAATATTGAAGTATAATTGGAAGTCGATGATGAAATTAGTGGAAGTGACACGAGTGACACTGAGGGTAACATCGAACATGATCCAGCTATAAGGGGAGCATCTATATTAGGAAGAAACGGTCATAAATAGAATTCTCAACCATCCGTTCGGAGTGTCTAAAAAAACTTGGGTTGCAGACAGCTAGACCCTGTATGCTGGAGTGCCTCAAGGAGAATCTTCCGACTAATTTGTCTATTGGTATCAAAAATATTCTTGGAATACAAAAAGAACTGTCACCTGTAATTCATTCAACATCTAGTCTTCCAGAGCAAGCACAATGTCGAATGTGCCCTAGGAATAAGGACAGAAAAACTAAATCTCCTTGTTTCAGATGCAAAGAGGCTTTTTGTGCCGAGCACAGAAAGGAAGTCTGCATTTCATGCAGTAAGGAATAGCCGTGTCTGTTCAAAAATACATACAGACTTTTATCGTGTCTTCCTGTAACTGATAAAATAAAATAAATATATTTAAGTTCGTGTATTATAATTTTAGTAGCGTTTAATTATATGGAGTGCGCTGGCACCCCACCTGTGTATTCACTTAAGCTTTTTTTGTCTGTGTATTCCAGGGTTAAGAAGGAAGATTCTTAAGTCTAACGGTGACAATGGGATATGTCATAAAAATTCAAAGGACCAAACCATTATCTCAACTTAACATCTTTCGGTAATGCACCAAGCCTGATTTCGTCTTCAGATCCATCTTTTCATCAACTCGACACCTCAGAAATGTAAACTCCGTCATCTATGATTCTTACATTGATCAATAGATCTCGTAAAATCACACAAGGTACGTGTATTAACTCACAATAGCAATTTTTACGATTATATATAGTTAGTTACACATATTGTTTATTACAATAACAATAAATGTAACGAATTATGATAAATGCCAAGTAGAACTACTTCAAAGGTTTCTGTTAATTTAAAATGTTAAATTCAATAAATATAGTGTAACAATCACTTCAAAACAGTGAGAACAAATTGACACCTACTTGGTTATGCACGTTGCAGATATGTGCTTGGTACTTCAAGGTTTAAATCAGTACAATGCACGAAATACATAAGATAACCACCAATAATAGGACAGGCTATAATGGAGCTACAATGATCATTTACATCATAAATACAATAGTTTAGTGAACTAAATAAGAACGCCTTCACACATTAGCTCACAAGGTTTCAGTGCAATCTTGTACCAGTAAGAAGGATTCGCAGTCAAACCGTGTGTAAAGGCGACTTTAAAATTAGGAAAATTCCAAACTCTAAAAATTCTCGTTAACAAGTTTCTCGAGTCAGATGTTTAAATACATATTGATGTGTATAAAATGTGTAACACTAAAAATGAATACATCCAAAGTCACTTGGTTTGTACGGACGAATATGATGTATAAAAAACCACAATTTCAACGGAATAGTGCATCCGTAGGCATAATACTGCGAGAGAGAAGTTTACGCAAGACTCAGATAGTAAAGAGTGGACAAACAAACAGGAACCATGTAACCAAGTGTCATTATGTTTTGCAAATGTTAAAGGGTGCAAAAGAATCAGAGTACTGTGTTCGAACGAGGCGACAGGAAGAAAGATACTCGTATGTAACGTTGGTGTGAGTTAAAGGGATACTGCTACAACAGTTATCAAAAGAAAACCTTACGCAGAGATGATCTTCCAGTTATTCACACAACATGACCATGCTACATGATAAGTCATCTTGTCCGCATAGCCTTGACAGAACGTATAGAGTCGCTCGTAGTATTAGATCAATGCTGGAGCATAGTAACGGATGTGAACTTATCAGTGTTGACATCGTCTGCCGGACTGTAGACGTACATGAATTTTCTTCCTATTCACATGAGACTACAGACGATACGATGGGCGCATGAATAACACCACTGTTTCGCTTGTTTAGTGGCAGACGCTTGTGCTTAGGGACGAGTTCTGTTTCAATCTGTCCTCAAGTTACTGGTTCACACGTATTAATACTAACGTTATAAGCGCAATCTGGAAGCATGGATTGTCGAACGTTTTAGAGACCAATAAGCAAGGGTGATGGGATTGAGCTCCACTATCTATAACACACGATCTCGGCTTCATTTCACGAGTGACCTCTACATCAGGGAAGGTCTAGAGACCAAGATCATGCCACTTTTTCATATAACTTTGTACGAAATATTTGAGCTGGACAACGTCTGGCTACATGTATCTTGGAATCTATCTTCGTCAAGACAAGAGAGCGTGGCAAGTTGTCCTCGTGCATGTTTTGGGATGTTGGTTAACATCATAGTCCTCTAACAGACTTTCAACGTCCTCTATACTTGCATACAAGCACCATGGCAGAATATCTTTCAGAAACATATCTAACACATTTTGTACTCTATAGCACGACATATAGAGGTTATAGTTGCAACACGTGGAGACTATACGTCTCACTGCGTTATAAAAGTTAGATGTGTTGTATAGATCTGAAATTGCAGTCACAATGATACATGCACTTACCTAGGTAGGAATCTGTGGCATAAATTTTTAATCCACTCTCATGTATCTTTCCTGGTAGTGTAATTTTCACCAACATCAGCTTATGTAAAATGTTTTCCAATATAGGTGGCTTTTAAGGAAAGCTTGGTGTTCCTCTAGTAGCAACCTTACATAATTTGAGAAGAGAACAAAATTCTATCATCTATGTTACGAAAATGAAAAATGAAATGAAATCTTTGAGTTTTACGTCCCACGGTTATGCCGGTTTGGCTAAAAGAGACGGTGATTGTTAGTAATGAAGGAAATGGTGGAATGAAGAAAGTGGGAGGAAACGGGAGAACCCCGAGAAAACCCATGCACGCGATGTTTGTCCACCACAAAGTTCACTTGGCGGGGGCTGGTATCGAACCAGGGACCCCAAGCACCAGAGGTGAACGCTCTACCACTGAGCCACCGCGGCCCCTGTTACGAAAATGAGAACGCTATTAGTTTCAAATTACTATATCATTAATTTTATATTATCTTACTAACTTAAAATAATCCTGGGACCATACCTTGAATGATAAGATACCTAAACGTTAACGTTATTTTTATTTCTTTACAAGAGTTTTAATTTTATTTGCCAGAATCCAAAATTACGCAAGTAATGTAAATATTGCATTAATTATTCTTTATCTCTATGTTAACTTCACGTTTAATTTTAATCATTCTGCAAAGTAAACATAACAAATATTAATCGTGAGAATCATATGAAAATTTATTTTTGACTAATATGATAGTTATTACCTGAGAAAAGGAATCCACTGCCTTCATGTCCAAATCAGATAGATTTAACAATTATTTTAGTTTCATTCTAACATATCTTTGAAACATCTTTAAGCGAAAATGACAGTCATAATATTATGTTTACGTGAATACTTAAAATACTTGTAAAATAGTATAGAAGAAGCATCGTAATTATTTACATACACCATTTTGTAAATAATTACACATACATCGTAGTTATTTACAAAATATTACAAGTGTTAATAGCTCAAGACCATTGTTCTCAAATGAAACAATACAAAGTTGCAGCATCACTTACTGTTTTGGTATCTCTGTTTCTGAGTATAATAACTCAAATTTACCATACAATGTGGAACCAGTCTTTGACATTAGCAAGAATCAAAACGGAGAAAATTGAAACTAATCATAAGTTAAACGTCAAACTACAATAAGTTACTCAATAATCTTTTAAATAATTTTTACTTGAATAGACATAATAAGTAAAATACGAGAAGATATCAAAAAGTTCATGCAGTTACCTAGAAAGTGACGAACTACGAACCCCCTCGGACATACGTTTTATAGCTGATCCTTGTATGCTAACCATGCAAATTCTGGACTCGTTAGAACAACTTTTTCTTTTTCTTTTTTTTGGAAGTAAATCACTGAAGGTGCGATGATAGACAAGCTTGAGGCACGGAGTGTCACTACATTCCTCCATCTTCAGGCGAAATCAGCAAAATAGATCCACGAAGAGATGAAAGAAGTCTAATAAGATGAAAGTCCATCCTATGAGATGACATCCAAGTCGAAACGGCAACTCCAAACTGGACACATGACCATTGCGGACGCCTCGAGATCTGTAAATGACAAAACCAGCATGTGCTCACATGTATAAATATTTTAGAAATATTGTATCGTTAAGTATTTCAATCAATGTTACTTTCTCCTACACTTAATAACATTTCAACATATCTTATTATAATTAAAATTAAGAAAAAAACACATCTTGTACAAATTTTCTCGATTGTGAAGGTTGGATTGGAATCTAGAACCTAGCAGCTTGGTTAACTGTTTCCGAAGATACAATAAATTGGACTGAGAAAATTTTGCCTCAAACCAGTCATAATCAGTGCACTCAACCTTTCTGGAATAAGGTGTACAAACTTATAAATGAAGAAACGAAACAGGAACGAAATACAGCTTACATCATCAAAGAAAAAAACTAAGAAAGTAAATCTATTATAAATAAAATAGAGTTTGTTTGTGTGTTTGTCTGTCTGTGTTCGGCCTAGGGACCAGACGAGTGGACCGAGAGTTACCAAAATCTAGTCATGGTTACCTTGGTCCAGGCCCCAGATCAAGACGAAGCATTTTTTTTTTAAAATTTCGAACCAGGGAGTCTAAGGAGGGCGTTTACCGGAACCGGCATGGGGACCAGACAAGTTGACCGAGAGCTACCAAGTTTTGCTCACGGATACTTTGGTTCAGGCCCCAGACCAAGGTGAAGCGTTTTTGTCAAAATTCGAGCCAGGGGGGTCTCAGGGAGGCGCTTACCGGGACATGTAAAAGTAGTAGAAAATTACGAATATTAGTGTCGAATTCATAGTTTTTGCCGTCGCAGACAAGGGAAGAGAGGGAGATCATATATCAAAGTGGAAGATGGTTTATACACCAATCGAAAGCATTAATGACACCTATTACGAAACTGTAATAAAAATTTCCGAATGCATATACTGTGCGAGATATATTACTATACAGGATGTCTAGAAAATCCGTTGCAAGCAACTAGAAATCGCAAACGATACCACAGATACCAAAACAGGAAAACACATATTTTATCATTTTAAAAGTACAATGTATCAAAGCAAAAATTGTTGTCCCAGGGCCACCCGCCGGGTCCCAGGCTCGGTCCAACTCAAAATTTCCAAATGGTGATGGGATCAAGTAGCGTATCGTTGGAAAGCTGCTGGAAAATGAACGAAGACGAAATAAGTCTCTACTCTCTAAAATTTCCATGTGCAAAATAGTGGCCGGTCAAAATGTCAGCAAAAACGTCATTGTAAAGTCTATGGCCACTCTCATAAATCTGAAATGGTGCGACAGATGTCAAAACATGAAAACAAGTGAGTCATCATTTCGAAATTAGAATGATTGAAAGTAAAAATATTTGTCCCAGGGTCCTCCACAGGGTCCCAGACGGGGACTCCCAACTGAAAACTTTTAAATTTCAAGGGGGATCAAGTAGCATATTGTTTGAAAACTGTTGTTAAATGAAAGTAGATGGAAGAAGTCTGGACATTCTACGATATCTCTGTGCAAACATCTTGCGTTTTAGTTGTTTTTTCTGTAGTCGGGTGTTCGTTTGTTTTCACTTTAATTCGTGTACGTAACGTAAAGAAAGGAAATGCGCTTACTATGAGATTCTGCTCTTCGGGCCCATTAATGTGTAAAGAAAGAAAGAACGAAAGAAAGAATAAGAAAAGAAACAAGAACAAAAAACGAAAAGGGACGGAGATTAGTATATTGAAGTGGAAGATGGCTTATACACTAATCGAAAGCACTAACTATGCTTATTAAGAAACTGTAATATTATTATTGGTCCGAATGTACGGTGCGAGTTATATGTATGTTTAATTATAAGTTTTCCCATTTTCACCGAATATTGTATCAGATAGCATCGGAAATGGTTTGAATAAAGTCTGAAACTAATTTTCTAGACATTTGACAAAAGTGCTAAATCGTAGTTCATTTTAAATGCACAGTGAATAACTACTTCCATATACATGTAGTTGTTTCATTTAACAACAGCTTTCAAAGAATATCCTATTTAATTCCCCTTGAAATTTGAAAACTTTGAGTAGGACCCCGTCTGGAATCCTGTGGAGGACCCTGGGGCATATATTTTTACTTTCAATCATTCTACTTTCGAAATGACGACTCACGTGTTTTCCTGTTTTGACATCTGTCGCACCATTTCAGATTTATGAGAGTGGCCATAAACTTTACAGTGGTTGCTTTGCTGACATTTTGACCGGCCGCCATTTTGCCCATGGTAATTTTAGAGAGTAGAGACTTATTTCGTCTTCGTTCATTTCCCAGCAGCTTTCCAATGATACGCTACTTGATCTCGTCACCATTTGTAAATTTTGAGTTGGACCCCGCCTGGAACCCTGCGGGTGGCCCTGAGACAACAATTTTTGCTTTGATACGTTGTACTTTTAAAATGATAAAACACGTGTTTTCCTGTTTTGGCATCTGTCGTACCGTTTGCGATTTCTAGGGGCATGCAACGGATTTTCTAGACACCCTGTATATTAATATATCTCGCACAGTATATGCATTCGGAAATTTTTTTATTACAGTTTCGTAATAGGTGTCATTAGTGCTATCGATTGGTGTATAAACCACCTTCCACTTCGATATAGAATCTCCCTCTCTTCCATTGTGAGATCAAGGGTGAAACTCCGATCGCATTAACTTCCAAATTTACCCTATTTGGTTGCGGCCCGGGGTTACCGGAGGGGGGATACCGAGACATGTAAAAGTAATCCAAAATGACCTATACTAGTGTAAAACTAATAGTTTTCGCGGTCGTTGACATCAATGGTGACATTTCCATTAGCGTTGATTTGCAAATTCAGCTACTATTGCATGTGGGCGGGGGTCAGCGGGAGGGGAAGATAACGAAACATGTGAAAATAGCCCAAATGACCAATATTAGTGTCAAATCCATAGTTTTCGCGGTCGTTGAAATGAATGGTGATACTTCCACAGGTGTTGACTTCCAAATACAGCCCCCATGTGGAGAATGGCCATATTCAGCTAGTTGGTAAATATAGTTCACAGAATATCTGAAACAAAACGCGTATTTTGTTATCCGATAATTATCCAAATAATTGCAGGTCCCTCTACAATAAAAGATATGTGAAGTTACTTCGATTCCTGGTAAAACACAAATAGAAGGCGTGCCTTGCTTTCCCTCTGCCTCTAGTGCATATTTGAAACGTCTCTGGTGGAAAAAACAGTCTTCATCGGTAGCGAGTCGTCGTTTCCCGATGAGGGTAACAGAGAGCGCCAGTGTATGCGGCCAGTGAATCAAGCACTGGAGATACGACATTGTACGTGAGCCGGGGTTCACCTGCGGGTGTGGGGTGGGTCTGGGATTTACCGAGACATGTAAAAATAATCCAAAATGACCGATAGTAATGTCAAATCCATAGTTTTCGCGGTCGCTGAGATGAATGATAATACTTCTACAGGCGCTGACTTCCAAATACAGACCCCATGCGAAGAATGGGTATTTCTCCTAATATTTAATAAAAGTGGATGATTATGTCAAGAGTGCCTTCTGCCCCCCAAGGTTCATATGAAGCGCCACCCATAAGTTCTCATGTTATGTTTCCCTCAATAGGAACATTTGCCTTAAAACTTTCTCAATGGTTCTATGTAGTGATCCTTACAAGACGAGAAATATCTCATCTCTAACCTCGTCTGGAAATAAAGTCGAGAAGTAAATTTTCAAATTTGAGACGAAACGAGAAACATGACAATTGTTGTTCGTTATCATTCTCATTTTCGAGACGAGACGAGAGATTTCTCGAGTCCTGTGGGCAATACTAGTGTACTCGAGTCTCATGGGCAACATTACACTCAAGTCTCATTGCTCAATATCTTAGCCTATGAATTGATAGAATAATTGTGGGCATTTGTCAACGTCTAAATACACGCAATTCATTACACATTATACTTCAATAATAAATGTGATGTAAATGTTATTATATCACACTCTTTACTGACTTCTTCTGATAGGGAAAGACTTTAATAACTTCTAAATGAAATTAAGAAAAAATCAGGACATACGTTTTGTATACACAACTCCAAAAGTGCATTACCACCTGCAATTCTTCTTTTCCTGCAATAGCTGGCAACCCAAAAAGCTCGGCGGTTGGGATGGTTGCGAATTCGAAAGGCGTTGGAACAAACCTCAATTTTGAAACAAATATATCAGTGTGGCAAACTGCAAAAAAGAGAATAAAACAAATTGTTAAGAATGACAATTTTATTATCGTGACGGAGTTGGATAACATCAAAAGTTACAAAATGTTCTTACTTAAGAATTCAAACAACACATATCAAAGAAAAGCATTTCTCTCCTTCCCCCAAACAAAAAGAATCTCATAAAAAAGAAGAAAAATACATAATGCAAAGATTTAATATAAAAGTCCCAATCAAAATTTTGAAAGTTGACACCGGAAAGGCAAGAAGAAGTGAACCGAAGTGAAAGAAATTGTGAACAGATATTGCAGACGTAAAATAAAGATACGGGTTTCATATTTCCCTGCAGAAAACGGTTTGGTGGGGCACCGATCCCTCCAAACCTTTGATCAGGAAATATCAAAATTTATAGCAACAGTATATCAGATGTATGTAAAGGACATGAAGAACTGCAACGAAACTTTGTGTATGAACACTTCTCAAAAAATAAATGAATACGGGTTTTCATTTTCTGGGGAAAAACGGTTTTAGGGAGCAAAAGCTCCCACCCAAAATTTTGAAAGTTGACGCCCGAAAGGCTAGAAGAAGTGAACCGAAATGAATGAATTTGTGCACAGATATTGCAGACATAAAACGAGAAAATAAGTGTTTCGTATTTTCCTGGAAAAAAGGGTTGGGTGGGTCACCGACCCCTCCAAACCTTCGATCCCGAAATATGAAAAGTGCTAGTAACACTATGTCAAATGTGTGTATAAATGCAAGGAAAATTTGTATATGGACAATACGCAAAAAGTGATTGAATACGGGTGTTTATTTTCTGCGGAAAAACGGTTTTAGGGAGCAAAAGCTCCGACTCAAAATTTTGAAAGTCGACGCCCTTAAGGCGAAAAGAAGTGAACAGAAGTGAATGAAATTGTGCGCAGATATTGTAAACATAAAATGAGGATACGGGTTTCGTATTTTCCTGGAAAAAAGGTTGGGTGGGGCACTGACCCCTCGAAACCTTTGATCACGAAATATGAAAAGTGCTCGTAACACTATGGCAAATGTGTGTGTAAAGGACATGAATAATTGCAACGAAATTTTACGTGTGGACAATACGCAAAAAGTGAATGAATACGGGTTTTTATTTTCTGCGGAAAAACGGTTTTAGCGGGCAAAAGCTCCCGCCCAAAATTTTGAAAGTTGACGCCCGAAAGGCAAAAAGAATTGAACCGAAGTGAATGAAATTGTGAACGGATATTGCAGACGAAAATGAGGATATGGGTTTCGTAGTTTCTTGGAAAAAAGGATTGGGTGGGGCACGGACCGCTCGAAACGTTCCATCACGAAATATGAAAAGTGTTAGTAACACTATGTCAAATGTGTGTAAAGGACATGAATAATTGCAACGAAACTTTACGTATGGACAACACGCAAAAAGTAAATGAATACGGGTTTTTATTTTCTGCGAAAAAATGGTTTTAGGGGGCAAAACCTCCCACCCAAAATTTTGAAAGTTTACGCCCGATAGGCTAAAAGAAGTTAACCGAAATGAATAAAATTGTGAACAGATATTGTAGATATAAAATGGAAGAATACGGGTTTCGTATTTTCCTGGGGAAATGGTTGGGTGGGGCACGGAGCCCTTCAAACTTTGATCACGTGCTAATAACAGTATGTCAGATGTGTGTAAAGGACATAAATAATTGCAACGAAACTTTGTGTGTGGACAATACGCAAAAAATAAATGAATACGGTATTTTATTTTCTGCGGAAGAACGGTTTTAGGGGGCAAAATCTCCCAACCAAAATTTTGAAATTTGAGACCCGAAAGGCATTAAGAAGTGATCCGAAGTGAATATTACGAAGGATTCGACACTAATATTAGTCATTTTTGATCATTTTTAAATGTTAATCCCCTTTCCTCCTCAATTGTAATCTCCCCTCCCCAACTATTAGGGCTCAATTTGGATTGAAACAGCATCAGAAGTGTCACTGTTTGTCTCAACGGGCGCGAAAACTATGTATTCAACACTAATATCAGTCATTTTTGATCATTTTTAAATTTCTCTCCCCCTCCCCCTCCCCTACGCTGGATCGTCAAAGTGAATAGCCTAAAGCAATTTCTGCCCCTAAACTCATGTACATTGAAAATTTGATTTAGATTGGTTCGCTGGTTCAAGGGTGATGAAGTCACAAACGCAGTCATTTTTTAAATTTTTTTACATATATCTCCCCTACGTAGCTCGCCAAAGTGAAACAACAAAGAACACCCAAGGCCCGACCCTCATATATGTTGAAAATTTAATCGAGATTGGTTGGGTGGTTCAAAAGTTATTAGGATTTATTAGTTATTATTTATACGTGCCCCCTTCCTCCCTAGGATGTACCGTTAAAGTGAAATTACAAAACTGTTTCCAGATCCAAGCCTCATATATCTTGAAAATTTGATTGCGATCGGTCAGATAGTTCAAGAGTTATTAAGTTACAAAAATAGTCACTTTCAGTCTTATATAAACTGATCTCTTTCTCTCTCTCTCTCTCTCTCTCTCTATATATATATATATATATATATATATATATATATATATATATATATATATATATATATATATATCTTCCTTCTCCTCCCCCACGTTGCTACGTCAAATCTAGTGTCGAAACTAGATATTTTCTATGGGGGCAACGTAAAATTTTACGGCACTTTCCACCAGCCCCCCCTTTCCAGCAGAACGCCGGGTGCATTGCCTTTACCACTAGCAATCCTCTACATTCAGACTTTTCCCAAATAGGCAGTACTAGCTTCGATAGAAGAAAAAAGTTTGAAGGGCCGGATCGGGCAGGGAAGAGAAGAGTCATCTTTTTTAAGCTACACAACACTAGCCGATGTGACGGTCACCATGGACTCGCATCACGTAGTCCATTTTTTTAATTTTCAATGGAGACCTGCGTATGTATTTTAAAGTGCAGAGGAAGGTAAGTTGTATGCATTAACATTACAAATGTATGACCATACTGGTATTGAAATTTGAAAGACGTTTAGGCCAAATTAAATTCAATAAGTGATTGTATTTCCTTTTTAGGAGCTTTTACTTTTTACTTTTGGCAGCTTGTCATCCCCTAAACTGCCGCTCGAAGCGCTTGTCCCTTGCCTCTAGATCTGGCAATGATTATTGGAGATGACTGCAATCTGGACAGAAGGTCATGGTTTAGTTATAAACAATAATATAGTAAGAAACTAAAACGTAAATATAGTACGAATAATAACAACTCACTGATTGTGCGAACTGTTATTCTCTTTTTCCCCATAGCTGATCTAATAGTGACTGTGCCGCACTCAGAACACGAAAAGGAGAATTGACAACGCCACACGCGAGCCCGCCTGAAACAAATACAAGCTGAAACTTCTGAGTGATTCTTTCAACCTACATTCAAGGTTTCTTTATGATGACAAAAATTATATTGTATATTTTCCGTTGAACTTCGCTTACAGTATTTTGTTCTTCTCTCCAAGATTTTAAGTTCAACCTCTTCTTTCTCTTCGTTGATAAAAACTAACGACCTTTTTTACTTATTCGTGGCATGACTTTTTCCCCACACAGGTTCTGAACTTTTAATTTAGCGGTTGAGAGTAGCAGCAACATACGAGCTTGATATTCTTCAGCGACTCCAACATCCACTCATCACTGAGTTCTGTTGCTCGCCACCAGATGGCAATATAAAATACTGTTACGGAAAACAAACAATTAACGATTTGAATTCCACTAATTTAACTTACAAATGTTAACCTATTGCGTTGGTACTGCATCATGTTTTCCTAAGATAATGTAATTTGTCCTTAGCTTTTTCGTTTCTCTCATTTTCCAAGCAGAAATAGACCAAATGCTTTTGATCTTTACTACCGCATTTTTCTTTCTATTTTAAATAATATTAAATTTGCGTAACAAATAAATTAATTTAACTAAGATACAGACAACCCAATAATCGCACAGAAGAAATCAGTACAATCATAATCTTGAAATTCCGTTTCGTTTCGGCTCAAAAAGTGGAATAGTTTCCCATATAAAACAATGGGGAACATTTTTAAAATGGCAGCGGTATTCAGTCCTCTTAAGTGGAAATTGTCGCCGATCATTAGAAAGTTAATATGGGAGAACTATGAAATAAAGTAAACAGACACACGTCATTTTGTAATAAAATTACATGGCGAGTGCATTTTATCTAATCCAAAGCTGTAATCGTCGAATATACACGATTAAAGGAGCTCTGATTAGCCAAATTAAAAAGACCCCAGCCATTTATCCCTCTAGAAGCGAATTTTTCTTCGTCGCCACCTTGGGGAATACGGGTTTATTATTTTCCAAAACTTTGATCGTGGAATATCAAAAGTGCTAATAACAGTATGTCAGAAGTGCTTGAAGGGCATGAAGAATTGGAACGACACCTTGTGTAGAGTCAATACGCAAAAATAAAAGAATATGTTTTTTTTATTTTCTGCGGAAAAACAATTTTAGGGGGCAAAAGCCCCACCCAAAAATTTTGAAATTTGAGGCCCAAAAGGCAAGAAGTGCACCGAATTGAATGACATTATGCACAGATATTATAGACGTAAAATGAGATAATTAGGTTTCGTATTTTCCTGAAAAAAAAAACGGTTCAGTGAGTCACGGACCTTTTAAACCGTTGATTAAGAAATATCAAAAGTGCAAGTAAGGATACGTCAAAAGTTCGTAAAGAATATGGAGAATTGCAACGAAACTACGTATAGGGACAATTTGCAAAACAATAAATTAAACTTGTTTTAATATTTGCGGAAAAACAGTGTTGAGGCCTAGGCCCCATCAGAAAAAGTAAACATTACCGTAATAGCGTAGGAATGATTGGACCTAAGCAAATGAAATTGAATGTAGATATTATATAGTCCCTATGTAAAATAAGGCATTTCGTGTTTCTCAAGTGTCCCTATCCGTTTTGCTTCAAATTTGACAGATCAACAGCAAACTGGACATAAATCGACACGTGTTCTTGTTTAAGCGCAAACACTTTGTAAGGGTTAAAGATGCCTCCTGAAATACTATAAAATACGCTATACTGTTTGTGCTTGTAGGCGATCTGCCAAATTAGAAAAAAAATCGGATGGAGACATAACACTTGTTAAACACGAAAGGCCATATTTTACATATTCTATACCTATATACCATTTCATTCGACTCGATCCACACATCCCAGCACTCAACGACTCCGTCCACTCAACGGTTTTTTTTCTTTCAGAAAATACGAAACACACATTCCGTTATCTTACTTCTACAATATTTGTGCAAATTATATTCACTTTGGTCCACTTCTTCTTGCCTTTTGGGTCAAATTCCAAAATTTTGGACGGGGACTCTTGCCCACAAAATCGTGTTCCCCGAAAATTTAAAAAAAAACGTATTCGTTTATTTTTTGCCTATTGTTCGTACACAAAGTTTCGTTGCAATTCTTCATGTCCTTTACACACATCTGCATACTGTTACTAGCATTTTTGACAATTCGTAATCAAAGGTTTGGAGGGGTCGGTGCCCCACCCATCCCTTTTACCAAAAATATACGAAACCAGTATTCCCTCATTTGATGTCTACAATATCTGTGCACAATTTTGTTCACTTCCGTTCACTTCTTTTTGCTTTCGGGTGTCAAATTTCAAAATTTTGGATGGGGGATTTTGCCCCCTAAAACCGCTTTTGCGCAGAAAATAAAAGAAACAGTTTTCGTTTATTTTTTACGTATTGTCAAAACAAAAAGTTATGTTGCAATTCTTCATGTCCTTTACACACATCTGACATACTGTTACTAGCACTTTTGATATTTCGTGATCAAATGTTTCGAGTGGCCTGTGCCCCACGTAACCATTTTTTCCAGGAAAGTACGAAACCCGTATTCCTTCATTGTATGTCTACAATATCTGCAAAATTCCATTAATTGCGGATCACTTCTTCTCTCCTTTCGGGCGTCAACTGTCAAAATGTTGGGGTGGATTCTTTTGAACCTAAAACCATTTTTCCCCTGAAAATAAAAACCCTTATTCCTTTATTGTAAAAACCTATTGCAAAAGCCTATTGTAAATACAAAATGTTTCGTTGCAATTCTTCATGTCCTTTACACACATCTGATATTCTTACTAGAACTTTTCATATTTCGTGATCAAATATTTGGAGGGGTGCGTACCCCACCCAACCGTTTCCTCCACGAAAATACGAAACCCGTATCCTCATCTTGTCTGAAATATCTGTGCACAATTTCATTCACTTCGGTTTACTTCTTCTTGCCTTAGCGGCGTCAAATTTCAAATTTTTGGCTGAGGGCTTTTGAACCCTAAAAGGTATTTCTGGAGATCATAAAAACCCGTATTCGGTTTCCTTTTTGCGTATTGTCCATAAGTTATGCTGCAATTCCTCATGTCCTTTACACACATTTGACATACTGTTACTAGCACTTTTGATTATTCGTGATCAAAAGTTTGGGGGGATCTGTGCCCCACCCAACCCTTTTTTCCAGAAAAATACGAAACCCGATTTCCTCATATTACGTCTACAATATCTTTGCACAATATCATTTATTTCGGTTCACTTCTTTTAGCCTTTTCGGAGTCAATTTTGAAAATTTTGGGTGGAGGATTTTGCCCCCTAATGGGGCGTTTACACTTGGTCGATTTAGTCGCATGGCTAAATCGACTCGTTGCATTTGCGACTAAATCGAAGCAACTAGGCCAAATCAGATCGATGGATGTTTCAATTGTTTCAACCGAAATTGAATACTGCTTGTCGACTCGCTCCCCTCTGGTCGATTCGAAATCGACTGGCAATTTTAAAGACGTCCAAGCAAAAAATAATTGGTACAATTTGCGGTGTTATAGCAGAAGAATTAAGGGACAAAATTAAATAGCAGAACAATAAAAAAGAAAAAGAACATGGTGTTGGATAAGGGAATTTATATTAAGAAAACAGTATTTAGAAGCATTGTATACGTGTATTTGGTAAAAGAATTTTCAGTAGAGAATCCTTGTGTAGGTTTAAGCACTTGTCATGGTTCCACAGTAATAAGTCTAAACTTGTAAACATAAAATTTACTTTCTTATATTATAGAGAAAGACTCCGCCGGTGAAATTAATATATTACACAATCGGCTTTCATATGGAGTCACTCATCATAACCGCAGTATACCACTTGTTAACATAAAATACTGCTTACCTTCATTTTGCAAAAATGTTCCACCAGTGGAAATCAATATCATATTAATCTACTTTCATCTATAGCCAACTCTTTTTTTACAATAAAATTGCCATTTTTATGACGGTCTATTATAAACTTGCACTATACAATGTATTAAAAAATCATTAAATAATGAGAAAATGATATGATTTTTTAATTAACATTATCTTGCAAAATTGACAAGTTCTTTAGTAGGATAGTCATTAGTAAGTGGAAACCCTGCAGTCCCAGTTTAGGTACACATACTTAGAATCATAATGTAACCATTATCTATATTATTTAAGTATCTATTATAATGAGGAAGGTTATGTTACATAGCCGAAACTATATCACAAACATATAATTTTAAAATATATATACTGTTTTGGTCAGTTGGAGTTTTATTAGTAATGTATCCATGTCTTTCAAAGGCAGTTTTACTCTTGTAGAAGGGCGGACTTGCATTACTGGATGCAGATTTACTTTAAAAATGCTTAGCTGTTATCGGTACAAGTATAGCGAAGTACCATAAAAGCTAACAGTAAATAGCTACAATAAGTACTAACCAACTTGTGTTAGGTAGCTACTAAAAGCGATAATTTGGATTTCTGGGCTTTCGGCATCAAAGGGCATGTTAACTCGTCACGTTCTTGAGGGATGACGTCCCTCGGCGAGCACACTGAAAGGGTAGAAAGAAAGAATTGAGGAAGGAAGAAAGAGGCCTAGGATCTATGTTAGGTACCACCCCGGCGTTTGCCTAGTGTGAATAAGGAAACCTCATTCAGGATGGTTCGCATTAAAAGCTTTGTATAGTTTTTCGATTAAGTGCCCCCACCGTGAATCGAACCCGGGACCGCTCACACTGAAAGTAAAGCAACAATGGTATTTAAAGCGCACAGACTAGGAGCAGCAAAACCTTTGCTTATCACAAAATAATAGATTATTTTTAACAGGTCAAATCATAACTCTTACCACGTTACTAACGGGTGCAGGTTTTGTTTTGGTACATTCTATTTTGGAAGATTTACAGACAAAACTCAACTTGCATAAAAAAAATGTTTATAAAGAGCAAATTTCTGCAGGCATCAGTATTAATAACAAAGTAATACACCTATATTTTAGGTTTACAACTGTAAAATAATTACAAGTGCTTTACGATGGATAAAATAAGTGAGTGCGTATGAAAGATGGCTCTGTTAGATACTATTTTCCACCTGTGGCATATTTCTGCACAGTGTACAGCACCTTTATTTTATGTTTACAAGTGCAGCGTTACTAGTATGAAACCATAACAAGTGCTATTGAAACTCGTATCATTGACAAAATCAACTTTTTCCCACTACCTTCGATTGCGCGCACACGTACCATCGCTGGAGCTCCTGCTCTCTTCGGACTTCCCCCTCCCGCGCTACAACGTGGACCCACCAGCTTCGTTCTGTCTAACTCCGTTAAATAGTATTTTTCTTTCAATGGCCACCTAGCAAAGGTTGGTTTGCGTTTCTTAACTGTATGTTTTATTCTACGCACCAGAAAGCCGTATTTATACGAAAGTCGTAAAAAATTATAGTTTTTCAGCAATTTCTTTCTTGTGGCCCCTTTGGATTTATGCCAAGTAAGGTATTTTCATGGTTCCCAGTGCAAACTTTTTAGGTTATAGTAAGAAGGATATTAGTGAGAGATTTATAATTTTTCAACAATTCTTTTTAGTGGTGCGTCAAAAGTAGACCTGTATGTTCTAATGAAGCTTATATAATCTAGCATAAAAAGCGATCGGCTTCATGAACCAAGCTATCTTTTGTTGAAATATATCTTCCACACCTGCACCTGACCTTTTCGAAGCATTTTAATATTTTGAATTTTATTACGTAGATCAGCAGTTGTGATTTTTAAATTCATTTGATGAATAAATCTAGTGCTGTTCATCTAGTAGCAATATTTCTGTAAAGAGTATTTTTTGTATTCCATAAACATTCATTTTTCTCAAATAATTATAAAAGTAATCTAATGTAAAGTAAACATAATCACATGCCGGACACTTTTCCTTTCTCCTGAAAATGTTTTGGAATCAGGTGTTTACATTAGACAATCTAGTCGTATTCGCTAGGCAATCTCATCGAATCGACCACAGAAAATAGAACGTCTTTCAATTCAGTTGCCAGTCGATTAGTCGCCTTCGATCAACAAGCGATTAAGTTGAAGTCCCGTTTATACGGTCGATTAAGTTGAAAATGACGTCAATTCAACTGAATCGAACGCAAATCGACTAAGTGTAAACGCCCCATAAAACCGTTTTTCCGCAGAAACTAACTAAACCGTTTTTTCGGGGTGAGGGAGAGAATGGTTTCCTCTAATATCTGTTTCTTGGCATTCATATTGTTTGAACTGCTTAACTAAGATCATTTTGTAACATTTGATGTCATCCAATCCGTCACGATAATAAAATTGTCATTCTTATCAATTTGTTTGATTGTCTTATTTGCAGTTTGCCACAGTGATATATTTGTTACAAAATTGAGGTTTAGTTCAACGCCTTTCGAATTCACAACCAACCCAACCGCCGAGATTTTTGGGTTGCCTGCTATTGCAGGAAAAGGAGAATTGCAGGTGGTAATGCACTTTTGAAGTCGTTTATACATAGATTTTCAAACGAGACGAGACCAGACAAGACCAAATCAGAAAATTTATCCAACAATTGAGACGAGACGTGAAAGAATTCTTAAGAATATGGCTGGAACGTGAAATTTACAAAAATTTACTTACAAGACGTAATGAAAAATTTTATTTCTTGTCTCGTGGGCAACAGGAGCTCCGAGCTCCAATAACATTCTTCCTCAGCAGCACGTACTGGATTTAAAATGTTCTTGATTAAATTCAAGTTTTGACACAAATTTAGTAGGTACGTGTATAGATACAAATATTCGTCTTCCTTTTCCTTAAACTCTGAAGATGCATTTAGATTTGTATTGTGTGTATCCTCATCATGAACAAAAAAATGAAATGAAATCTTCCACGCTTATGCCGGCTAGGCTAAAGGAGACGGTGATGATGAGAAATGAATGAAAAGGTGGAATGTTGAAAGTGGGAGGAAACGGAAGAACCACGATAAAACCCACGCACACGGTGTTTGTCTACCACAAAGTTCACTTGGCGATACCAGGGTTTGAACCCGGGATCCCATGCGCCAGAGATGAACGCTCTACCACTGAGCCAACGCGGCCCTGATCATGGCAAGATCTGTGGGATAAGAACTTTAGAGAAATGGGTAAAAACCTGAGAAAACCGGCTGGCATAATACTATCCACATGGCTTCGGATTGCACCAGACACCCCTTATACCATAGGTATGCACTCTAGTACTAAGCCACCATGCGCCTCTGCGACCTTTGTTAATCAGTGAGATAGGATTATGCATAGGGTCAGGAAAAGAAAAGTCTAGAAAAAAGGAAGTTCCCTATCTTTTCTCCTTAGAAATAAATCCCTGACTACATGTATGTATGAATGCGTGATTGGTTTTGTTTAACTTTTTGTAATATTGTCCGGTCTTAATTGAAACCCAAAGTAGTACACATAGTCATCCCATTCCAGGAAAATGACCTCGAGCCGGGTGATCCCTCCTAAATAAGCCACTGGTTAGCCATTTTTGAAGTTCTATTTAGCTAGCTAGCCTGTTGGCAACACTGAGGAGGATAGGTGTGAGTAAAGTAAAATATCTTGGAAGATGGAAGAAACAAGATTAGTAAAAGTGGTGCATGAGGCCACTAAACATATAAAAAAAGGGGAGAACACGAAATGGTTTAGGAGAGATAGGAAATTAGAAAGAAAGTATGATCAAACTACCCGCTGGCATAGAGAAGAAAATTATAAAAATTGGGAAAAAATCACAGAAAAAACATTTAAAGAGAAAGCGCAGGAAAAGTGGTATGAAGAAGTTCTTAAGAAGAGCAGTTTGAAAGGAATATATACACACAAAAAGAGTTATGGGAATATAAATTATATGAACAATGATTTACGAAGCATTTTACTTTTCAAAGCCAGGTCAGGGAGCCTTGAAACCGGGGTAAGATTGAAAAAATTTAAAGAAGTGAACGAAAAATTTCAATTATGTTTTAAAGAAGATGAAACATTAGAACACTTATTGTTAAAATGTGAAGAAACCCAAAAAATCAGGGAAAAATGGAAATGGATCGATGAAATGAAAGAGGAAGAAAATTTGATTAAATTAGCTTGGAGGCTAGGCTTTAATGTAAATGGAAGGGAACTAAGTGAGAAAGAAATAGAAAAAACCAAAGAACTTCTTGAATTTTGGTGGAAAAAGAAAATGGAAAACGTTAAATGAAAAAAAAAGCAGTATACTTACTATATTTTTTCTTTTATTCAGGATCCAAACTTCCGAAGAGAAGGAAGGAAAATACTTTGAACCTGAACCTGAATGAAGTATGGGGAATTAGTAGAGAGTACGACAGAGACTGTGCTAGTGAGTGCCTCGTGACTGATGGTGCTCCGTGAGGAAGGATATTAAGTGGGCCCTGTGATACACCTACACTACACTTACACTTTCTGTTCCATTTACACGTACATACATTCCTTTTTTTTTTACACTCTTTCTATTTCTATTTTCATTTTATACTTCTCACATTTTGCTCTGTTCACCTTGGTTTTTCGTCCTCTTTCCCTGTCTGAACTCCCTTCCCGATTTTGACCTTTTCCTGGTTTTGACTTTTTTCCCGACTTCTGTCCTTTTCCCAATTGTGTCCTGTATTTTATTCTAATTTGCTTTTGAATCATAAATCCTCTGTTTGAGGTACACATTTGACCATTTTTGCATTAGTAGCACATATGCCTAGTGAGCCGGTTGCACCTACCTATTTGACCGATAATGGTCTACGACAAGACAAGAATTAGTATGCTATAATTTGAGAGGTTAGTATATTTCCGGTTTAGACTCAAAAAGGGTATAGATATACTTTCTTCACCAAGTCATATTTTCGTTTTACCCATTTTTGGAAGGCCTGCTTTATTTTGTTTGCCTTTCTACCGAAAATTGTACGATTTTTACCACAGCTTGGTTGCACAATCATTTTTTCAAAAATTATGTTAATTAGCACACCGACGCGTGTTTCTTAACGGGAAGGTTTTAGAATACTGGTTCCCCATGTAGGTTAGTAGCTAGGTTGGTTTCTTTCTGTACTAAAGTTTATACATTTAATTTACACAGTATTGCCGAGCGAGCGTTAGCGAATGAAGGCGGGTCAGAGCTCCGCAGGGCACGTTGTTTTCTGTTTTTATTACTGCTCAATGGGAAGGGAAACCTTGCCTTTCTTAACCAATGCTGTGATTAAAAATATGGGATTACATTTTGTATGCCAGCGGCCACCGTATCTCCAACAAGGCATATACCAAAACCAAGGTCGTTAGGATACACGCCAAACACAGTAGCTCAAAAATAGCATAGATATGAGACAAATATAATTGAAAAAGTTGAAATATCCTTTAGTACAGTGCTATAAACTACTTGCCATCTTTGTTCCAAATGTCACTAATTAATGAATGAGCATAAGCGGAAATACCATTTTTAAGCCATGAAACGTCTGAAAAGGATTTGAGCGAAGTATGTCGTACATAGATTTTGTCAGGCTGCGAATTACCTGGGGGATGAGGATTATCCCTCTTTAGTCACATTTTGCCCCCCCCCCCCCCCCCCCCGAAAAAATTGCACACGAGTGTGAACTTAGCATGACCACTTTTGAAATTTATAAATATTTGCTACCATATGTTTGTACCGTAAATATTTTCGTTTGTACCGGTCTCAGATTCGAAACATCTAGAAACAAAGTGATCCTGCTAAGTTCACGTGAACTTACCAGGACCAGAATACAAATATCTACAAATATGAAGATTTTTCTGTATGAATCGCTTGTTCTGCGTTTGTACCGTAAAAATGTTCGTTTTAACCGGTCTGAAATTCGAAAAATTAAGTGGTCCTGCTAAGTTCAGGTGAATCTAGCAAGACCAGAATACTAATTTCTACAAATCTGAAGATTTTTCGGAGTATGTTTAGTACAAGGGGTCCAGAAGCACGTAAAAAACAAATTTTACAGGAGAAATGAATGATGCAAGTACTTAGACGTAACATAACCTAACCCAATCTAACCTAACCTAACAGAGTAATCTAAGCTAACCTGAACTGACCTAATATTAGCAGAAATAAGCGAAATTCTATCATTTTTTGGAAAATCATACGGGACCCCTACACTAATATATTATAAACTAAACTAACCAAATGTGAGAAGAGATTACCAAAATTGTAACATTTTTCAGAGAAAAGAACTGGACCCCTTCTGCTAAACATAGGCCGATTTTTCTGTACGAATCGTTTCTTCTGCGTTTGTTCCGGATTGTACCGTAAAAATTTTCTTTTGTACCGGTCTCAAGTTCGTAAAAATCGAGAAATAAAGTGGTCCTGCTAAGTTCACGTGAACATAGCATAACCAGAGTACATATTTTTACAAATCTGAAGATTTTTCTGTACGAATCGTTTGTACCGCATTGTACCGTAGAAATTTTCGTTTGTCCCGTTTTCAAATTGGGGAAAATCGGAAAATAATGTGGTCCTGCTAAGTTTACTTGAGGATAGCAGGACTGTTGACTAATTTCCTCAAATTTCGAAAATATAAATATTCCAATAATAATTAAACAAAAAGTCAATGGATACAGAACATAAAACAAACTTTATTTATATTGTAAAAGTAATACCTGTTTTTACATCGAATATGCTTAATAGGGTGTCTTACTTAAAGTGCAAACAATATCCATAAACTAAACTGAAGGATTTATACACAATAAATAGAACAAATAAATTCACATCTAATACTCGATATAAGTAGCGAGATAATAAACACTTAGATTCTTTAGGGAACTGTATGGGATGTCGTCCTATACGCACCAAAAATATATGTGCTACTGATTCTCTATTGCATGCAGGGGCCGCGGTGGCTCAGTGGTAGAGCGTTCACCTCTGGTGCTTGGGGTCCCGGGTTCGATCCCAGCCCCTGCCAAGTGAACTTTGTGGTGGACAGACACCGTGTGCGTGGGTTTTCTCGGGGTTCCCCGTTTCCTCCCACTTCCTTCATTCCACCATTTCATTCATTACTCATCATCATTGTTTCTTTTAGCCTAACCGGCATAACCGTGGGATCTAAAACTCCAAAAATTTTCATTTCATTTCATTTCTATTGCATGTATTTAGTGCTCTGTATTGTGACAGTGAGAAGTTCATGGAACGAGTTGACAGTGTAACTCCAGATACAAATTCGGTTTCTATTATAAAACATACGGAAACTTTACAAGGCGGCATTTGCCTTATCAATTGTAAAAGTACTGTTTTGAATATATTAAAACGAATCTTTTATTACTTTCCATCCTGGATAGAAACAATAACTTGCAGTT
Source organism: Thermobia domestica (assembly GCF_964235325.1). Classification (NCBI taxonomy): domain Eukaryota; kingdom Metazoa; phylum Arthropoda; class Insecta; order Zygentoma; family Lepismatidae; genus Thermobia; species Thermobia domestica. The sequence continues at coordinate 86,949,918 of NC_137461.1, forward strand.
CTCTCATTTGTACGGCACCGATAATTTTCAGATCGCACGTTTTAATGCCAATAATTGTTGAGTATTGCAACAATTATAAGCATTGTTATCGAAATTTTAGGATATATCTTATCTCTAATATCTCTTATCTCTCACTTAGCAGGACCACTTTATTTTTCGAATTTGAGACTGGTAGAAACGAAAATCTTCACGGTGCAATCCGGTACAAACGCAGTACAAACGATTTGTACAGAAAAATCTTTAGATTTGTAGATATTCATCAGTGGTCCTGCTATGTTCACGTGAACTTAGAAGGACCACTTTATTTTTCGAATTTGAGAACGGTACAAACGAAATTTTTTTCGGTACAAACTGGTACAAACGTATGGTATGCAAATATTTATAATTTTCAAAAGTGGTCCTGCTAAGTTCACATTCGTAAATTTCACTGATTTTTGTCATTTCTTGTAAGTATTTCCAAATGAGCGAGGTAAACTGTTTAGTTTTGGTCATTTCTAATTTCCCCACTATTTTCACCGTTGCTTAGTTTAACTATATTATTATGACTACAGTTGTTACTTCCAACGGTATCCTCATGCCCTTCAGTTCGTTGTCGTTCGTGAAAATTGAATGTACTAATTGCGAATAACAAAGTAGGATATGGATTTATAAATCTCTTAGTGGTTGGCCAAGAAACAAATAGCTTCTTCCATCATACTCGGGCATGTCATATCCATTTTCTACATTTATATCGACTATCGTCTGTTTTAATTTTTGTTATATTTCATTTTAGTTTGGAAGTTTGAATAATATTTTTAATATCCAATAAAAAGAACAAAAGTGGACTATTGTTGCTTGAGCATCACTGCCTTTTACAGTTTACGGAAATGAACTTTTGAAACTACTCAAAATCTGAGTTATATATTTTCTCGTAGCTCTATGTTAACGTATATGCTTACGATGCGTCCGTAGTGAGCAGACACGTTAATGAAGGAGAGTAAAAGCAGTGGCGGCGATTGGACGTTGAAAGTGGGGGGCAACGCATTATATGTTCGTGTAGCTTTCTTAACTCTACGGGAAGACAAATAACCAATGTGTACTCACGCAACGACACATATTATATGGCACCATTTTTTCTATGAACCAGTAAACAAAAACTTTACATTTCCAAATGAAACTATAGATCTATACATTACGGGGTCACTTCAGAAAAGTGGGGGGGGGGCAACTGCCCCCTCTTGTTCTCCGAATCGCCGCCCCTGCCGTAAGAGCATAGGATTTGTTTTAGCATTTGCTAATACGACTGATTCTCCGTGTCATTCATTGTCAGTGTCTGTATAAGCACTTCAGCTGGAGCGGGCTGTTTAAAGTTAGCCCTTTATTTTCTTTCTTTCTTTCCGCTCTACAGTTTGCTGTCCACGCCGAAAATCCTATCTGGAAAATTTCAATGTGATGTTTATACTTCATTTGATAACACAGAACGTAATGAATCAACTCAGCTGTGACCTAACAGTAAAGTAATTATAAGTGTTGATTTCCTAGACTCCATCATAGAATCGATATTAAAAAAGGCAGCGCAGCATTAGCGAGAAGTAGAAGCGCGAGCTCGAAATTTCAATTGAGAGTTCTTAAATATTTGGCCTTCGATTTGACGTTGATACCAGAAATCGGTGATGAGTAATGAATGAAATGATGGAATGAAGAAAGTGGGAGGAAACGGGAGAACCCCGAGGAAACCTACGCACAGGGTTTTTGTTGACCACAAAGTTCACTTGGCGGGAGCTGAGATCAAACCCGGGACTCCAAGCACCAAAGGTGAACGCTCTATCACTGAGCCAGCGCGGCTCCCAGGAAGGTTAGATGTGATGTGTGCATGTCAAACAATATATTAATAGTTATTGTCAGTAGGTTTATTCAATTAATAAATCCCTTATTTATTACAGATGTCACATCATATTTGTGTGTGTGTGTTTGGGGGGGGGGGTGAAGCATTATACGCTGTTGAAGAAAACGTCATTTCCGCTTCCTGTTTAACTAGCTGGTTACAAACAAACCAACTTTGTGCGGGCTATATAAAGAAGTTTACGCACTTGCCTCTGAAAATAATTTGGTTCGCTTTCGGATATAACCATAATAGTTTGAGATACATGCAATTTTTTCGTTTTACCAAGAATGAAATTAGAAATATTGTACTATATAATGTATTAAAGAGGAACAATAACAAAGTCACAGTATACAAAAACGATTGGGCGAACAGATGAATATCTCAATCTTTTTGAAGGACACTTTCTCTCCTTGCATATTCTGCCACAAATAAATTAAAACACTTTTTTTTCTTTTTTTTATACGTAAAGCACTCTTGCTCTGCCTTTTCTTGTTTGTTTGTTTGTTTGTGACATTTTTGGGCTAATTTCACTAACTGTTTCATATATATTAATACTCAGAACACTGTAATATCGTTTCTTAGTGCTGATAATTGAATCACACGTTTTAAAAAAAAACATACTATAATCTTCGAACAGTGCCTGCCCCAGCTTGGAGTGTGATACGTCAATAGCGCAAATTTGATAACAATTTTACCCTTGTGGTAACATAAGGTATAAAAATTTGAAACTCTTAAAACAATTGAGATTTGCAGGCAATGAATGATTTTAAAATTGGTAAATCGGCGTTACACATATATGTAAGACAACCGCATTTAAATAAGTACAAGCTAACCTAACCATAGCTTACCGCATATGAATGTTGGTAAGAATATAATACAGGCAATATGGTAAACTTTAAATCGGACTTGTTAATTTGTCTGATTTCATTTGACATAAACTATAATTGTACCATCCTATCGATCTACACTAAGTAGGCATGAAGAGTACGGAATTATTTTTTCGAAAATTAATCTACAAAAATAGTTCTGTGCAACAAAAGTATTTCTGTAGAGGGAGAACACAGAAACAGCGTTAAAAGTGTCATGGTTACTAAGAAATTGAAATACAAATCCAGGCTGGTGTACGCTTTTCGTACCTGTCTTTCCTTCCACGCATACCCAACTTCACTGCTCCGCCTGCTCACTACAGATGCATCCTTACATGCGGTCGAGCTTCAACTGCCCTGACTCATCATAGATGTAGTGTTACGTAAAGTGACCTCCCAGCGTAAGTTGATACGTGTTGTCCTTATGAGTTTTAATACATGTGTATCTGGCATGTTAGAAATCTGTACGCAGTTCGTAGCAGACGCAAAGAAAATGATTCAGTTAACAATAGGACATTAGATAAAATAGTTAGAGAATTATACCTTTTAAATAATTATTTCTGGTGGCGTCTTTCAACTTTACCAGTGCAAAGCAGGGAATGGGCACTCGCTAAGGAAAGGATGGATAAATTAGGAAATTATTTCCATAAAGAGATGCTAAGTTTCTGACATCAAGTATTTGTAATTGTATGTTTTAAAATGCATTGGTTATTCTAGCGTTGTAATTACTCCTTTACTCCGAACATCTGATCATTAATTTTAAAAAAAATCGAGTTCCTTTCATACTAAACGTTTTCACTGAAGATAAACAAACAATATGACAAATGTATAGCATAAAAATTTTCCATAATTTTAATTAATCTAAAATGATTATTATGATGCCCTCATGTACATGCTTGGGATTGTCATTCACGCCAGCAAGGTATTGGCAATTGCACTAATTAAAATGTAGAGCAATTTTCTTTCATAGTATGATAAATATAGACTTCCTATATGCATAAAGTAAATATATTCATTGCTATTCGTGAAAAAATTGCTTTTTTTTTCATAATTTTATTTCACAAGACTCCCAGGTGCTACATACGATGCCATTGAAACTGCCTTAGCTACCACCTTAGCAACAGTTTGTAACCAATATGAATGCACCCAGTAAAATTCACAGCAGACGACTTCAGCAGCGTATTGTCTCATTTTGAATTATTGTACCTTCAGACTCTACGTCAAGTTGGCCTAATTTTATTCCCCCCCCCCCCCCCAATATAAATGGTCTAATTCGCACACTGGATTTTGTCCACATAATGTGCTGCTAACCGACTGACATCGTAGAAATGCACTTAAGGATACGAAGAAAAGAAATGAAATGTGAGCACAGATCACGAAGAGGAAGTTTATAGTCTATCATCATCGTATTTTAGGACAAATGTGTTGGATCCTCTTGAATATCATATTCGCAAGAAATAGGAGGAAAGCTTATAAAAATAACATAGGCGTCATTGCAAATCCGAACAATTAACTTGACTTTGTGATCATCTGAAAAGGAAGAAAAAGCAAGCAGTGCAACTTAACTCTGCACAGTCTGTGTGCAACATGCTACAAAGTAACATTTTTTTGTATAAATGAAGATGGAATCAATAGTATGTACCTGCACAATCTAACCCAAAAAAAGTAGATGAAGTATCAGGAGGACAGTAATTATGTTAACAGTCTCAACTAAGAATACTTATTGCTGAAAAACCGAAGGATACAGTACGTAAGAAATGTAAAAGAACAATAAATAGATTACAGAGATAATCTGAGCAATTGTTCCTTCAAAGTATGATCATGGATGGAAGACAGAATTCCGTGAAGAACATTGTTCCTTACAATGCTTAAGGCTGATTGTGCGCGTGCTAAAAATGAATGAAACAAAAGTGAAATTTTGTACCATACATAACATGCAAACAGAAAAAGAAAAGCAGAAGCATCTAAGTAGATGGATACGATATTTAAAAAAAAAAAAAATAAAATAAAAAATAAAATAAATGTATGCAGAATAAATTAACATCAAAGTACCAAACCGAACTCTTCGTGCGATTGACTATAACGTGGTAAAATTACCAATAACTGAACGAAAATAAAACAAAAAGCTACCCGTACAACCGACTCAGAAAAGCGGGAGGGTAACAGCCGAAGATACAGATTAAGGATCTCAGGAGATAGAAAATACTTTAAAGTCAACATACTATCTATATTCGGGTTCTTTCTATCAATATACAATCGTGTTCATGGTCCACCAGTACTCCATTTACTCGCTCACGTATATTATAATGTCAGTGTATTTATAATTCTCCAAATCTTAACTTACAAACTATTACTTCTATTAATAATTTTAAATAAATTACAACATTAAATCAATATGTCAAACTTCATTGCTCTTAGTGATAGACAAGCAAACGTGTGTCTCTTCCAAGTATTGACGTTTCATATTAAGCAAATATATACGGCAGATAACATAGTAAAAATTGTTCAGATACTAATTTAGTTTAAATTACAAAATACTATCTGAACTTACGTACGAAACTAACTAACTCAATGGCCTATGAAACCCGAAGGTTCAATGCCACGTTCACGAAAGCTCTCACTGACTTCTATCCTTAGCTAACTGCATCCAGCTTCTACTTTGTATTCCTATTTCTGCGAGATCCATCTTAATATTGTCCTCCCATCTGCGCCTTCGTAATGGCCGTTTTCCGGTTGGTCTTCCAGTTAAGACTGAAAGCGTTCATACTTTCTTCCATCCTAGCTACATGACCTGCCCACCTGAGCCTCCTAGACTTCATGACGCTAACAATGCTTGGTAAACCGTATAAATTACATAGTTCCTCGTTATGAAGTTTCAGCCATTCCCATTCTTCTTTCTCTTGGGTCCGAATATTCGTCGCAGGATCTTGTTCTCAAATACTTTCAGTCTAGTATGTTCTTCCCTCAGAGTAAGTGACTATGTTTCGCAACCATACAGAACAACAGGCATGATTATCATTTTATATATTTTAGGCTTCAAATTTCTCAACTGAATTCGCGGCGACAAGATATTTTGAACTGAATAATAACAGGAATTCCCTCGTTTTAGTCGACATTTAATTTCTTCGTGAATACGATTTTCGTCTGTTAATACTAATCCTAGATATTTGAAAGTATCCACTTACCAAAAGTATTATTCGATAATTTAACGCATCCATAATTTGCCGTATTACCGTCACGACGAACTTCCATGTATTTAGCTTTCTCTGCATTTACTTTTAAACCCATGTCCCTGCAATCGTTTAATAAGACCTCTCCATTTCTTTCTATTGGTCTCCTATCATCCCCTATTAAATTTACATCATCAACATATGCCATAACCTGGTAAACACAATTCAGCTCTAGACCCTGGTTGCTATCTTTCATTTCCCTTTTAGAGTATTCCAGAAAAAAAAAAAATAATAATAATGGCGACAACGCATCTCCTTGTTTCAGGCCATTCTCGACGTGAAAGCTTGTGGATAAAAAAATTCCTGCCCGGATTTTATTTTGGGATTCATTTAAACATATCTTAATTAAACTAATTAGCATTTTCGGTATTCCAAATTCTGTAAGAATGTTGTACAATGTGTCTTTCCTAACCGAGTCGTAAGTCTTTCTAAAATCAATAAATAGTTGATGTACCGGAGTAATGTATTCCCACTTCTTTTCGAGTATTTGGCGAATGGTAAATATTTGGTCGATAGTTGATCGATTTCATCTAAATCTGCACTGATAATCTCCAATAATTTCATCTGCGTATGTGGTCAATCTTGCTAATAGAATGTTTGAAAGGATTTTATAGGACGTTGACAGAAGAGAAATGCCTCAATAATTATTACAATCAATTTTGTCGCCTTGTGAATTGGAACTATGATTAATTCTTTCCATTCTTACGGCAGTTCTTCGTTGTTCCAGATAAGGAGAATGAGTTTGTGTATCTTATTCCACAAGTTTTCGCCTCCAGCTAAAATTAATTCAGCCGGAATTTCGTCTACACCCGGAGATTTGTGTTTCTTTAATTTCTTTATGAAGATTTCTACTTCTATTCGGTTAGGTTCTGGAATATACTGTTCTGCGGTGTGTATCTCCTTTTCTCCACGCACATTAGTTTTTGGCTGCGTGTTCAGCAATTCGTCAAAGAAATGTTTCCATATATTTAAGATGCTATCTTCATCAGTGAGAACTGTTCCGTCAGCTTTCTCTAATATGTAAGCACGAGGTTGATAGCCTTTCTTAAATTCGTTGATTCCCTTATATATATCCCGAATGTTTTTATGTTTACTATTATCTTCAAGTTTCTTAACTTTAGTTTTCAAAAAGTCGCGTTTCTTTATTCTAAAAGTTTTGGAAGTTTCAGAAGTTTCCTACCTGATATCTACGAAATTTTGTGTAATTATTTCATTCGGATTTTATAGCCAACGTAATTTTGCCTGTTTTCTCTTTTCCGCTAGTTCAATGCATTTCTGGTCGAGCCATGGTTTGTTCCTACGTATTTCCGTGTGTCCATTTTTTTCCTGAAATTTGAATGCTATCTCTAATTTCAATCCAAGTATCCTCAACACTAGTGCACTCCAAATTTTCTAAAACCGAGAATCTATTCGAAACTTCAATTTTGTATTCCTCTCGTACCTGGCTCTCTTCTAATTTCTTTAAATTAAATCTCTCCGTTTTCATACAATGAATATTTCCTTTATCAGGGCGTCTATCGCTTACAAAAGTCATGAAACCAGAAAACGGTCATGAAAGTCAAGAAAAAGACACGAAATTTAGCTTTTAGGTCACAAATTGTTTTATTTGTACAAATATAAGTGCAGACAGGAAAATTTTATTCTATAAAACGTCAAAATTCACCACCAAAAATGTATAAGGTCGGCTTCAGACGCTACCAAATCGCAACCGAAGTATGCTTCCATCGCATGTATGAAAATTCGGCCTAACTCGCTCTTGAGAATGTTACGAAATTTTTATGATTGGTAAAGAAAAGGTCACGAAACAATCACGATATTTCATTTTGAAATTTTAGTAGACACCGTGTTTATTCAACGATAATCTCTCTCTTATTATCGCTGCTACCAGGTAGTGATCGGTGTCACGATCAGCTCCTCTAAACGACCGAACATCAATTATGCTAAATTGTCTTCTATCTACTAAAACATGATGATTTGATTGTGTGTTTTTCCATCTGGTGTGGTCCAAGTATATTTATGAACGTCGCGATGTGGAAATTTTGTACTTTTCAGGATAAGGTTTTTGGATGTTGCAAAGTTCGCGAGTCTCACGCTGTTGTTATTACTCTCCTTATGCAGACTTTCGTTCCAAATAATCGGTTTGAAAATATCCTCTCGTCCTATTTTCGCATTGAAATCCCCTAATAGAATTTTCATATGGTATCGCGGGAGTTGCTTAATATCCGTTCCACTTCTTCGTAAAAACTGTCTTTTATATCGTCATTCTTATCTTCTGTTGGGGCATGTACATTTAAAACAATAGTATCACACCACCGACCCTTAAGAGTAATAAAAGAAAGTCTATTATTGAAAAATTCAATCAACTTAATTGCTGATATTATTCGTTTCTGAACGAAAAATCCTGTTCCTAATTGATTATTTTTATTTCCTTCCCCGTAAAAGAACTTAAAATTTCCGGAATTCACAGTTCCATTTCCTTCCAACATAACTTCCTGAACTCCTACTAGGTCCATCCTGTATTTCTCTAACTCATTCGTTAGTGATTTTGACGCGCCTGCCCTCTAAAGACTTCTAATATTCCATGTTCCAAATCTCATGTCCATTTTCGTTTGCTGAGGTCATGCCAAGTTACCAGTCCTGGTCCGAGGCTTCTGTGAATTTTTCTGAACAAGTGCCTTTTTTACAGGATGAAATTGTTAGCCTTACCCAAACCCCCCAAGCTGAAGGACCACTCCTTGTCTGTCCGCGACTGCTTTTTCAGTATATTCGTAGCTAACGTTTATATCTAGCGGCCTTCTCGATCCGCAACCTGAGGACGCGCCATGTTGTGATGACAGGAACCCAATTTCGCACGTAATGACAAAGATACTTCAGTTTCGTTTCCGAATGAATGTCAATTCGATTCAATATTATAGTTGATTTTCAAACAAGAAGACAAATTGTATTACGTCCATCCAGCACTCTTACAGCTGGTGGTTGCACAAAAGAGTATAGCGTAATAGCATGTATTTCTAATCAGTGGTTAAATTAACGAAGGCCGGTAGAACTCAAAGCAAGAAGAATTATAAATTTAGATTGCAAAGTTTACCGCCATGGTGCGAAAATAAATTCTACAATGACGGTGACGAGAGATGACATGGATACGAAGGGGATTCCACAGCGAAATCCTTATTACGTACCAAATTTCACAAAGTAAATCCCCACGTTAAGCGGGTTTGCATATCCAGGCTCCTAACTATGAAAACATTTACGATCACTCCAACCCCAATCATTTCACAGATTCAACCTGTTGTATATAAGTTATTAGGACGTAAAATTGATGTAGTTTATACGAAAAGGACTTATGCATTTCAAGACCTGTAACGCCCAAATATTCACCACAAAATTATAGTCGTTTCGACATAAACAAAAAAATAAATAAATAAAATAAAATAAAAAATAAAAGAGTGGAGATGGAAACCACTTTACACAAAAGTCTAATGAAGCTCAGTGAAGACGTACGAACTGGTCTATCGGTTTGGGTCAATAGTCTATCAATCAGAAGTTTGTGTGTTCAAACCCTGTAGGTAGTATTCGTTTTGTTTTGTTTTCTTAAAAGTGTGTTCTTATTTTCATCAGAGGACTGAGAACATTTCTTTAAATAAATCTTTGGCAACTACTTTTCTCTCAAATTCGATTAGAAGGGAACATTATATGAATTGCAAATCTAAAATTCACAGCTGAAAACAAAATATTAAGTATGTTCAATATTTCATTATTATTCTTTGATTTGTAATGAAAAACTAATTATAAGCATTGATGATTTCAGAAGATTTTCCCCGGGTAATGGTCAATATATGAATGAGAGAAAACTGATAAAACATTATTAGTCCACTTTGAGCATGACCGAAGATATGGCCACGAAGGGGGAAATTTATGTCGACAGGGTCTCAAATTCTCCCACAGGTTATGCCCTGAAATCATCACCGAAAGGTTTCCTTAACAAATACCTAGGTAGAATATTACATGTATTTCTCGTTCTACGTTACAAAGTGGCAAAATCGTAATTTTAAAGAGAATTATAATACGATAAGCATAAAGATTTATAGAACTAATGAAGTAAATATTATTGTGTAAGTTTTCGCATTAAAACTAGAATATTCGTTTGCATCGCACTTTAAAGTAAATCCTCTCTATATGTAATTCTTACTGGAGAGCATGTTTAACTCCAATTACTTAATCAATAATTTTAATAATATATTTTTATTGTAATATTTTTACTATTCAATGTCGTATATACTTCATTTCCCAAAGCAAAACCTCGGAAATGTATAGTGGGCTAGTGAATATTATCAAATAAATTTTCATTTAGTTTACGTAAATACTGCATCGCCTGATTAGAAACTTCGACACTTTTTTGTTTATGTCGAAACGACTATAAGTTTGTGGTGAATATTTATGCGTTACAGGTCTTGCAATGCATAAAAGTCTTTTTCGTATAAACTACATTCAATTTTACGTCCTAATAACTTATATACAACAGGTTGAATCTGTGAAATGATTGGGGTTGGAGTGATCGTAAATGTTTTCATAGTTAGGAGCCTGGATATGCAAACCCGCTTAACGTGGGGTTTACTTCTGTGAAATTTGGTACATAACTCTCCATATTATATCAATAGGTTACTCAATATATAAAGAGTACACAATATTATAACGTAAGACAAAGTGTAGCGAGTATGAACAGGAGATCTACCTGTTCTCAGTCCTTCCCAGAGGGCCACATATAGGTTCCTCAATTAACATAAAGAATATTCTTGATATCAATAATTTATATAAACGGCATGGTCACTTATATTTATATTCACTGGAAACCCTCAAGAAAAGAATATCACATTGTTGAAAGGGATCACCCGATATATTATTTAATGAGGATTCAATTGAGAATAAATAAGGACAAGTAATCATGGTAGACAGTATATAAAAATGGAAGAAATTTATAAATCATTATTGATATTGTCTTCTTATTACTGTTGCGATAAGAACTCCCTTAGTCGAGTTTTATTATAAAAGGAATGTGTTTAAAATGCAGTATAAAATACGTGATGTATCGGAACAAAGTATAAATAAGTATCTCTCAGTTAATTTTCCAAACAGTAATTCTGGAATACGTACGATTACGAGTTCCAAGAGCGAAAATGAAATGCATCAAATTTTCATCATGGCATTGTGAATGCTTATGTAACAACTTAGAACAGAAAATCATTTAATGTCTGTAATTCTGGAGGCTATCCGCTGATAGTAAGAATATGGAAGAAAACACGTTACTTGATTGTTTCTTCTTAATGTATATTACTGTTTAACTACCACTTTGTAGATGTAAATATATCTTGGCATTAAGATGAATGAGACTTGGTACCCAATACTGAGTAGAAGCACAAATTTCGTTCTGTATCTTAGACTTTGAGTTGGTACAATCCGCGGAAAAATAATAGTAAAAAAAAAAAAAAAAAAAAAAAAAAAAAAAAAAAAAAAAAACCTGCAATATGAGCATATAAGTTTATTGTGAAATGACGAAGTCTTTTGCTCCAAAATAAGTGTGCACAGGAGGAGGCCGAGGTTTATCCTGGCGTGATTCGTTCCACTTAGACGTTATGTTTATTCCCTGTGCTGTTAGGCGTAGTTTCACAATAAACTTACATCCTCATGTTGCAGAGTTTTTGCCGCGGATTGTACATAATATATAACACTTCTTCACCACCTACACTTCAGCTAACTTTCGTGAAAATAGATGCAGTTGTACTTATCTTCACATCATTTTATATATTTCCAGCGTTACAGTTTGTATACTTGGAAACTCTAAAACTTCAATTTTACATTATCAATACAATATGAACTGAAGCTGGTGTAGTGTATGTTTTAGAATTTTCGCATTTTACCTATTAGAGATATTTATATACAAGGTTTAAGTACAAACATTTGGAAAATTCCGTATGTGGCCGCATTTGATACTCATAAAAATTATCATTATTCGTTTCTACAGTGTCATATTTCGTAGTTGTACACTACGTGGAGATAAATACGATGTTTCTAAATGAATATCGGGGTTTTAATTAAGTGTATGTTCACTTTTTCCGGAATTTCAATTACTTGCTTACCACGTTGTAGACTGATCCATAGTAACATCCAACTTCAGGTACATTGCAGTCAATCCATGTACGAATGTCCTCATGATCAATATTCTTCACCCATCAGCAGTGTTTTCTCTGACACAATCTCAACTGGACATCCAGATCGGTGGTTGTCACGAGCTTGACCCATTTTCTGCCCACTCAACTTCACGACGCTGCTTATCTCGAGAATGGATAACATTTCGTTGGCAGAAACACCAAAGCGCACTATTGCCCGCAGCTTCTTTAATGTACGTTCCAGCATGTTGGCAATTTTCACGTTGCCTTGCTACGCCCTCAATGCTCTGAGATGTTGCTCAAAACATCGGTATAAAGTACATCGGCATAAAGTGACTCTACACCTGTGGAGAAAATTTGATCCCTATTGTCTGTATTTCACAGCAATCTGTAACCTATTCAGTGTAATACATTTCGTGTACTTACACTGGCATGACCGAACGCAATGTATGAAAAATACTTTGATGGCTTCGTGGAAACTCGGATCAATTCCAGCTACCAAGAAGTAGGCTTTACACGTGCGTGGATTTCCTAATTTCCTTCTCCCACGTCCATTTCGCCATTCTGTTGACTATCGTCATCAAGGTCTCCTTTAGCTCCGGTGCATACCGGTAATCGTGGGACGGTAAATTAGAAAGAAATTAAAAATAAAGCACTTAATGTAAGGAATTCAAAGAAATTTCATCCATCTCAGGCATTTCAAATCATTTCACTAAGCACAATCACAGAAAGAAAATTCTTGACGTACAAGAGCATTGAGAGATTTGTGATATCTTCTCTGTCCCTGCTTCTCTACAAGCTAAACCATGTGGGTTGTACTATACACCACTACATTAAACCTAGATTGTGCTCTGATAAACTGTATAATTTTGAATGCATAATTCAACGTTCAATTATATGTATTTCCTAATTCTTTTTTTATTCACTATTTGTCTAAATTACATAGGATTGCAATGAGTGAAAATGGATGACGAGGTTCGTACTCGAACTTGGCTAAACACCGTGTGCGTGGGTTTCCTCGGGGTTCTCCCGTTTCCTCCCACTTTCTTCATTCCACCATTTCATTCATTTCTCATCATCACCGTCTCCTTTAGCCTAGCCGGCATAACCTTGGGACGTAAAACTCAAAGATTTCATTTCATTTTCATTTCGAACTTGGCTTCTAGTATTTCGCCATTGGGGTTCTGTTCACTCTACTCCTTCAGCTCTTATATCAATATAACTACAAATTATAATATTCTGATAAACCATATTATTCAGGTGGAATATAAACGTCTATCATACAGAGGAATGTATTTATAATGCCAGATCTAGATGCGTATTAATCATCTTGATTTTGATGTAGGATGAAATTATGCTTTAAAGAAAGAAAATCTGAAGGTTTCAGCAAGTAAGTAGAGTAACCTATATAAAAATAATTACTAAGATTAAACTCTGACTCTAGTGGAAGTTAGCTGAAAGACCTACCAATCGAATAGGAAACTCACGATGATTGTTCTTTATTCTTTTATTTTAATAGCAAGAAATCTCACAGGAAGAGAATTTGCATGACCTGGGATACTCATTTGCTTCAGTTACTATACAATATTAAGAAATTAACAACCTTTTGTCTGGAATACTCAGACGCAAGTACTTTGTATACAAGATGGAACAATAAATTCTTGATATATTGTGTGCGTGGGCAAATATTACTCATTAATTTTGGTGTTAAAGAATATTGATAAAATAATAATTTAATGAAGTCCCATATATTTAAATTCCCAGAAAAAGTATTACATAAAAATAGAATTTTATAAAAACATAATGCAGAAAAACCCTCTTAAATCAGAACCTATGGTTCTTTCGAAGGGCATTTAAAATATACTATGTCCAATGTAGTAGAGTTCGTCTTTGGTAATGATCTATGCAAGAGGTTCCTCAGCTACAACGAAAAGCAACAAGAGGAGTGTTCACATTCAAGACTTTACTTTGCATTACAAAATTGAATTGGAAGAACACGTGTAATGAACTTCAGTGTCTACTTTTCAGTTAGAGATAAAGGAAAGAACGAAAACTAACGCTTAATATACTATCGTGCATTCTACATCATGTTCTGGTAATAATTTAGAAGTGTAATATTGTTAAGTTGTATTAAAGAACCAATTTTTAATTTGCAGATACGCTTCCTTCAAAGATCTAAATATTTGGTTTATTTAAACTCAAATTGGTTAGGGAATGCAGCTTAATTCAATATGGATTCTTCAAAATTAATAACGAACAACCAAGATATTAAGAAAGAAGGGCCTCCTGAAGATGTGATTTACGAAGAAATGTCCCATTTGGAAGTGCAAAACATTGCATTGAAATATGATCATCTTATACTAGAAACTGAATTAGTTGACTGTGAGGATTATATTGCAAAAAATGGGGAGGAACAAGATGTGGCTTCTAATCATAGTGTGAACCTGTGTGAAGGAGAGAGGACAGATACATCACCTGTAAATCGTGAAGTCAGCATAGAACAAACTGAAAGGTTTGTATATATTTATAAATCCTTTATTGTACGGAGGTAGAGGTAGAATTTTTTAAAGGAAAAGTTCTTTCCTTGTTTCATTTACTAAACAAATTATTTTATGGCTTTATTAGAAATAAACCAGTTTGCACAATTTAGTAGTCGAGCACAATTTCAGTGAGAACGAATGACATCTTCCGTATCTCCAAGAAAATTGTTCCGAACTTACTGAAATGCCATTAAGTAAGAGAAGGTAGGTAATTTTACCCCTTTTAGATTCCGCCTTTTTTTAAGTTAAATTAAAGACTTTCAGTTAAGCGGCTACAGCACCATTCCTATTTATGGTAGGATCATGGTTCATACTTCGTTTTTTTCATAATGGAGCAACCTTTCTAATGGTACCATTCACATTTCCCTATCATGTCAACGAGGCGGGAAGTTTTGAAAGAAATCAGAATTTTTCTTTGATTTTTTTTAGTTTTGAGCCCCTAACCCCCCCCCCCCCCTCATGTTAAAGCAGAGACATGAAAATCAACTGAGAAATACTAAAGGATGTATTAAATGTGTGTACAAAATTTCAAGCTTCTATCTTGAAAAGTAAGGGCGGGAAAAATATTTATCAATAATCCCTACAATGCCCCAGATAACCGCAAAGACCCTGATCTCAGGTAAAATAATAATAATAATCCTGAGACATCCTATTTATCCATGGTACGGTCATCATTTCCTTCAGAATAGAACTGCCTTTCAAACGGTACCATTCACATGTCTCCGTCATGTTTCTGAGGCGTGAAAATCATGAAAAAAGGGATTTTTTTATAAAAATTATTCTTTATTTTACCTTTTTGCCCCTCTGTGTTAACGCAAAGGCGTGAAAAAAAATCTGATAAATACTACTCGCTGGACTGAATGTTTGTGCAAAATTTCAATCTTCTAGGTGTAAAAGTAAGCCCGCCAAAAAATAATAAAAATAGACCTAACAAAAAAAAAAAATTTAACGTTATGACGTCATCACCTATGTCTCGGCGCAAAAAGGCGTGAAACTATACGTAACGTGTTTTACAATGCCTCTAGACTTGAAAAAAACAATAAGTAAAAAGCTTTATTGGTTCTTTTTTAATCGAATAATGAAGATAGTACTTTAGTACCTAAAAATAGTTACTAGAACTCCAAGGGGTTACTGATGACTTCATAAGTTGTTAGGTCGCTTTTATTTACAACACGGAATGACTAATGGGTACTTTTCATGTTCCATGATCATTAAGAAAGACTGCGATATTTTGTTTCTAATCAGGACTGTTCTTAGATTACTGTTTATCTAAAATGAAAATGAAATCTTTGAGTTTTACATCCCACGGTTATGCCGGTTAGGCTAAAGGAGACGGTGATGATGAGAGATGAGTGAAAATGGTGGAATGAAGAAAATGGGAGGAAACGGGAGAATCCCGAGAAAATCCACAAGCACAGTGTTTGTTCATCACAAAGTCCACACGGCGGAGCTGGGATCGAACCAAGGACTTCAAGCACAGGAGGTAAACGCTCTTCCACTGAGCCACCGCGCCCCCTTACTGTTTATTTATTTCTGGCTGTTATTTTATTTTCTTTTTCTTACAAAATTAGAAAGCTTATATTATGTCAACATCCACTGGTCTTGAATATTAATAAATTACTAAATTCGTATTCAGTGATTTTAGTAGTACTAAATACGTACATAATATCAATGTGCCTATGTATATCGTCGTAAATTCCAAAAGTTTTTACAGTAATATTTTATGCAATAGAAGAGTGAACACTTACTTAACTTCTAGGGATTCTGGAAATTGATCCTGAAGAATTAGCACTAATTTTTAGGTTACTTGGCTTCATTGGTAAGTATCAACGTACTGGAGAAGTTATGTCAGTTTCGGAGCGCTAATATCTTTATACTTTGATTATAACTTGTTAACCCGACAACAATTATATTCCTTACGACATCAAGAAAACTTCAGCTCTTATCTTTGTATATCACTTTTATTTGCTTCAACACCGAAAAGTAACTCCCGAATAAAATATCAAATATTTTTAAAATATTTCACTCTTCTTCCGTGACAGAAGGCAGCAGTAAAATTAAAAGTAAAAGTGGGCATTAAGACATCGGTATATCAACGATAAAATTTCCGCAGAATAAATATCGTCTCGTTGGGAACGTGGTATTTCTTCATTGAAATATATTTGAGATGTGTTCCTAGGGGAACGTGCCCACGAGTGCGTGAAGTGTAGTTTTGAAGGAGTAAATGGGTTAAATCACGTTAGGACTGCTCATGTCTGGTGAGAGCTCTTTTAGCTTATGGGTTTCATCAATACTGAAGAATGCACATCGATGTCGGGGTTGTCCTGTTATAATACACAAGGACTTTTCACCGGCTGTTAGAATGATACGTAAAGAACTCGTAGTGTATATGAAGGAAGAAAGATCCCGTGGCAAACGAGTAAAGCTACAATTTGACAAACTGTACACTGACAACAAAGGATATACCTTAGGTGATTTACAAGCAATGGAAACTGAAACGTCTTCAGGTGTTACCTTTTGGACACCGAACAACCAAGAAGAAAGTGATATAGCAACACTGCAGCAGTTTCCGGCAAGTGAACCAGGGCAGCGGACAAGAGGATAAAGGGGTGCTGGCTCCAGTCACCCTCGCGGCAGAGAAAGAACCATCTGATGGCCAGCTGGCTCTTTAGGTAAGTTACTAACAAGTGAAATATTGGAATCAATGAACTGCAAAGAATACACCACAGACGAGAGGGGGAACTTCTTAACTGCAGTTTCTAAATGTAGGCGGGGATCAATCATTTTGCCTATTCCTGAAACTTCTAATGTGTTAAAGACAGCGTTCTTAGAAATAACAGACAGAAGGAGAAGTGTACCCGCATAAACATTTATGTGGAAAATTGCAGAGGTTTAAGGACAAAAATGTCATCCTTCCTTTGTAATGTGTTATCGTTCAACTTTGACCTAATTGCAATCTGTGAAACTTGGCTTCAAAAAGAACACTATGATTCAATGATTCTTGACGATCGCTATTATGTACAGTAGAGCGTCGATTATCCGAACGTCGGTAACCGAACGACCACTTAAACCGAACTGTGTACTCGCTCGCACCTGTTACTCTCCCACCCTACCGCCCATCATCCCCCTCACTCCCAAACCAAGTTTCCCACAGTAGTCGCCGCACTGAGCCACCGCTGGCGGAACATTGCTTCTAATGGAGCCTTCATAAGGCGCTGCTGACCGGCTAAGCCGCCAGTCGCTGTGTTTCAACAATCAGCTCACTTCTGTCGGTTTGGCACTGGCTGTAGAAGTAGCGGCAGTATCAAAGCTGTTCACAGCAACAGCTGCGCCAGCTTAGAGTTGAGGCGTTCCGCTCCGCGCAGTACTTTGTAATACTTAAAGAGATACCTGTTTTTATGAATAAATTTACTGTACAGTACTTCTTTTTGGCAAATACACATGTACAGTTCGATTATCCGAACAAACCAGTTTTCCGAACACCCATGTTCCCCAATTACTTCGGATAATCGACGCTCTACTGTATATAGAACTGATAAAGATAACAAAAGAACAAGAAAAACCGAGGGAGGGGAATTACTGTTAGCGGTCTTAAAAAGTATAAAGTAGTAATGATTGATTGCTTATCAAATGAATATGTAGAATCTCTCTTGGTTAAAATGCTATGCGAAAAAGTAGCTATATATATTATGTTTGTATACTTTATACCTGAGTCACCTATTCAAAAATATGAGGAAATGTTCGACCTAATTGATTCAAAATGTCCATTAGGTTGTACCCTTCTCATACTTTGTGATTTCAATTTATCAGACGGAAATTTCAATGACTACAATAGTCATCTCAAAATTCCGGCCAAACTACAATGCATTAAAAATTTCATGTCATTCAACAATTTACAGTCATTTAATAATGCAATAATAAGTTCGGTAAAACTCCTGACCTAGTTCTAAGTAATTTAGACCACGTAAAAGTCAGCAAAGAACATTATCCCTTTATAAAAGATGATGAACATCACCCAATTTTGAACGTTGAAATAAAATTGAGTCGTTTAAAACAAGCAAAATCTAAGCGAAATGTGACGGGATATAATTTTAGAAAGATTTCAAAAAAACTTGGACGGGTAAACTGGGACTACTTTACAGGATGCAGTGATGTAGACGAAGCTGTTAATGCTTTTACGACACTATATATAGCATGTTTGATCACTGTGTTCCAACGAAAACAAATCGCCCGCAGAACTATCCAACGTGGTTCACTTTGGATATAATTAAGAAAATTAAATCGAAAACATATTATCATAGGAAAATAAAAAAGAGGGAGGGGAATAAAAGTTTCCATCTACAAGAGTTGAACAGATTACAGAGAGAAATTAAAAATGAGGTATGGAATGCGTATAAGAATTTTGTACATGTATTAATGTCCAAGGCAGCCTTAGAACAACATCCATCCGAATTATGAAACTTTGTAAACAGTAAGACACGGCATTTAAATGCTGAATTCTTATCTAATAATAGTAAAGAAATAAACTACGATGACGAAATTGGTAAGGAGTTTGTTGACGGAATACTTTCAGTCTGTATACAACAAAAGTAAAGACAATACAACGGAACAGTCAGTGTGGGTAGATTATGGTCTAAATACACTGCGTATATCATCAATAGAAATGCAGGAAATAGCTAATATAATAAAAAAGATGAAATTCCAAAGAGCGGCAGGTCCCGATGGAATCGCAAGCTATATTGTAAAGGGTTGTGTAGATCACTTCCTAACACCGTTGAAAATCATATTTAACCTGTCAATTAAATCTGGAAAATTTCCTAGTAAGTGGAAAACAACGAGAGTTTCACCTACCCCGAAATCGAATAATAATAAGAGAGAAATTAAAAACTAGAGGCCCATCTCAATCGTAAGTACCTTTGCTCTCTCTTATACCAGCGGATAATAGCACACGTGCGGCCGTCTATATCAGAATCACAACATGGCTTTTTTACAGGCAGGTCAACGGGCACAAATTTTAGTCTAATATCTACCTTTATAAGTAAAACACTAGACTTGGGAGAACAAGTAGATGTAATATACATAGATTTCGCGAAAGCGTTCGACAGCGTAAATCATAATAGATTGCTCAGCAAGCTTAAACAATTTAGCTTCAGCACCGAACATATTGATCTATTTAAATCTTACTTGGAAAACAGAAAACAATTCGCCGTGTACAAAGGTTGTAAGTTTCAGGAGTGTACAACTATCAGGGGTGCCACAGGGGTCAAATTTAGGGCCATTGTTGTTTCTACTATTTATCAATGATCTACCGTGAAGTATACAAAACTCTCACACGCTGATATTTGCAGATGATGTTAAAATATTCATGCCAATAGAAATATTAAATTACTGTAAAATGCTTCAAAATGACTTGAATGAGCTGATGGAATGGTCCAAAAAGAACATCATAAACGTGAACACTAGCAAATGCAATGTAATGTCCTTTACAAATTGCAAAACCCCTCAGAAATTTTCGTATAAGATGAATAGCATCACTTTACCAACCTCAGATACTGTCAGGGACTTAGGGGTGGTGTATGACAGAAATTTCACATTTAACAATCAGATAAATCACATGATTGACCAGGTGTACAGAAACCTTGAATTCATCATCAAGATCAGTGAAGAGTTTAGTAGTATTGCCGCTATCCGAAAGCTATATGAGCACTACGTTCGTACAAAACTCGAATACGCAGCCACTATATGGAACCCTCAAAGAAAACAGATATAAATAATATAGAAAAAGTTCAGAATAAATATCTAATGTACTTGACATATGGGAAGGCACAAGAATATCCGAAGACATACAATAGTCAATCTTTAAATTTAAACTTTAATACATTAAGTCTAGAACAGCGACGAATAATGCATAATATGTTGTTTCTGTATAAATTATTTAATAATAAAATCGACTGCACCGATTTATCTCAAGAATTTAAAATGCGCACTCCTACAAGCGTAACTCGTCTTGAAAATTTCAATTTCTTTTACTGCGACAGATTGCACACGAACGCAAACAAGAAGTCACTAGTGTGGAGATTGAGTACAACCTACAATAGGTTAACAAAATATGCAATAGATTTGGATATAAATAATAACAGCGTAAGTCAATTCAAGGCAGTTCTTTGTAATATAATAAGAAATAATTGTAGATGAAAGAACATTAATGATATTAAAACCACATTATAACTATAAGTATATTATAATATGAATGTATGAATGTGTTATAGTTGCTTAATACATGTAACGGACACTGTAATTGGGTTATGTAGCCTGTTGTGTTTAGAAATAAATAAATAAATAAATACAAATTGCAAATGTAAATAAAAGTTTTATGTAGTTGATGTTAAGCTAATTAATTAACTTTTTGCGGAATGTTACTTTTCTTCATTGATATGAAAATAGGCAATTTCATAGTTGCAATACCTAGTGTTACAATACCTAGTGCATATAACTGATTGAGCATGAAAACGCTTATAACTTCATCAATATTAAAATTTGTAATGTAATTTCCTTAGTAAAACTTTTCGTAATACTAATACATATTTTTTACTTTATTGAAAAGTATATAACACGATTTAGAGTTTGGTTTGTGATTCAAGGGTTAAAACTAACTAAATTCTTTAGTTACAGCTGAAAGATAAATATCTTAGATAAATTTAATGCACGATATATTAGCACGATTATTATATTACTAGTTCAAAATTTTTCAGTACTTTTATACTTGTATTCATTATGTCACAGACGTGAGCTAAATACTCAGATGCACCTTCGAAAGAAGGGCTTCTAAATGCAGGTGCGTAACGCTTCTAGAAAGCCACATATCTTTATGACATTGTTCCAGCTTTAAAAAGATACGGAGGTAGTAATAAAAATGAAGTATTGGTATAATTTTTGTCTTTATTATATTCAAAATTAGGTGCTCGTTCTTTGCACGGGGAGAATAGGCTTGCGGAAAAATATTTGAATCCCCCAGTATACGCATTTTAATGAAAGTGTAATGGAAAAAGCCCATATAACGTAAAAGGTTATCTTACGTTATTTTTTAATAGAGTACGCATTTTTGCCTACAAAATAAAGTATTTAAACTAATTTGTGTTTATCATTTTCTAAAGGTCAAGATCAAGAAATATGAAGACGAAAGACAAAATTCAAGAACTGCACAAATGTCCTCACTGTATTAAAAGCTTCGTCCAAAAAGGACATCTGAATTCACACCTAAGAATACACACAAGTGTTCATCCTTATGTGTGTGATTATTGTGGCAAATCATTCAATCAATTAGAGTATCTTAAGAAACATATGAAACGTCACGGGGAGAAAGCATACAAGTGCGACGTGTGTGAGAAGACATTTTCAGTTTTCCATTACCTCACGAGACACTTGAGGGTACATGACGGAGAACGGTCCTTTGCTTGTCAATATTGTGGGAAAACTTTTATTCAAAGACAATCACTTACTTGCCACATAAGAATTCATACAGGAGAAAGGCCTTATTCATGTCAAGACTGCGGAAAGGCGTTCTCAGTACTATCTAGTTTGATTTCCCACAGAAAAATCCATACTGATGAACGACCATATGCTTGTAAAATATGTAAGAAGTCATTTAGGAAATCATCAAATTTGAAAGTGCATATAGACACCCATACCGAGAGAAAGGAAAAGAATTTTATTTGTTTGGTTTGTAGCAAAGGTTTTTCATTAAATAAGGCTTTAAGAAGGCACATGAAAAGTCACAATGCAGAAAAACCATTCGTTTGTGTTACTTGTCATAAATCATTTTATGAGGCTAGTCACCTTAAAGTTCACATAAGAAAGCATACGGGAGAGAGGCCATATAAATGTGAACATTGTGATAAAAAATTCGCAAAGAGTTGGAACCTTAAAAAACATATAAAAGTCATTCATTAGATTTGTAATATATATATTGAGGTTAATTTCATAAATAATGTCAATTATCCTACAGCTGGTGAATACTGTAGCAATATGGCATTTGAGGACTACAGGAAAAACTTTTCGATACAATTAACATACAGTGTCTTAATACCAGGGTTGTTTTGTTTAAAACAAATGATTAAAACTTGCTTTAAACAATTGATTTTGTTTTAAACAAATTTCATATACGTTTTAAACATTTTGTTTTAAACACGTGTATTTTTTAAGACTTGTTTTAAACATATACTTATTTTTATTTTATTTCATTTTTATAAAAAAAAAAAAAAACTACCAGAGAAAGAAAATGATCAAAAAGTGCTACTCATTCAAAAGACTATTTTCTTCCCATGTGAATGTTTTAATTTCTCGTGGCTACAGCAGGTCAGTGTGGTGATCTACAATTTCTTTTGTTTCTTTTTTTTTTTTTCTTGTGTTTTTAACGTTAGTTGTGCTGTTTAAATGCTTATCAGTTAACTTGCAAGAAAGTGTCGTGGACTTCTTATAGAACTGATATTAAAAAATAATAAATAATCAGGTTCCTTAGGGGCCAATCATGGTGTCCCGTGTGCAGTTTGATGGTTAAGTATTGCGAGTGGTTTCATCTTTTCGGGCACATATTGCAGAACACGAAAAGCGATGGTGAAGGTCTGAGGGCCGCGACTGGCCAATATGGCGGCGAATTCAAGATGGCGACCAAGCTAAGTTTAAGAACCGCTGTATCTCGTTTACCTCTGATCCGATTTTGATGCTCTTTTTTTAAAAAAATGTAGGTCTATATTAAAGCTATATTTAATGTTATTACACATTGTACGCTAAATACAATAGTTTTCCAGGTATTTCGCAAAAGCCGATTTTTGAAAAAAATGTTTTATGTTTATTAAAACAAAAAATTGTTTTCTGTTTATCAGAAAAAAATAGTATTGCGGGTGGTTTCATCTTTTCAAGTACTTCTTGGAGAATAAGAAAAGCGATGGTGGAAGTCTGAGGTCCGCGACTGGCTAATATGCCGGGGAATCAAGATCGCGGACCTCAGACTTCTACCATTGCTTTTCGTGTTCTTCAAGAAGTACTTGAAAAGTTGAAAATACCCGCAATATTTGATCATCAAACTGCACACGGAACACGTTAATGAACCTGACTGTAACGTGAAATTAGAAATTGTACATCCATGAGGAAATTTGTATTGTGTTCGAAAAATCCAGGTGTTCGTTAAAAATTTTTATTCTGATGAGTCAATACGATATGTAAAATATCTAAGTTATAAGTTGAAATGAATCATTTATGAATTGTTAATTGTTCTACTAAATAATTATACCATAATATACAGTATTTAAGACTAATAGTTTCCATTTTCTGTGTCCTTTACTCATTGTCATTTTCGTCAAACTCTTCATCACTGTCATCAAATTGTTCACATTCCTCATTTGAAGGATTGTCACAATTTTGTTCATTTCCAGAACAGCTGCAATCTTTGTACATGGAATTCCATTCTTGAAACACTTACAGGGGGGCGCACAACGTGATTGTACACGCGAACATCGTGTGGATGAGAGAATTTTTAGAGATCCACAGGGAAGCTGAATCATCTCTGGAACAAACTGACCATTTTCCAACTTCCAACCACATTCTAATGGAGATGGGAGGCAAGGTGTATCAATATCTGATGTATTCCAAATCATTGCTTGCAAATGTGCTCTTCTAACTGCAGGACGAAATGAAGCTAAAGTTGGAGGAAGACTGGACCCTTCAACTTTTTTTTTTTTTTTTTTTTTTTTTTTTTTTTTTTTTTTTTTTTAAATAACCACCATCTTACTTCACTTAACTTTTGAAGCTTCGGGTCTTGTAAGAACATTGAACAAATATACTCTTCCAAACCATTGTAGATTTCATCTGGAACATGCAAAGTTCTGCCAAGAGATGAAAGTGCGTGAAGCACTCATTCATTTGCTTCCATGAAGCGGTTCCAAAAAGCAGTTTTTGTTTTTCCAGAGAAAGGACCAGTGACGTCAGTACCAGATATAGCATGCGTTCCAGTCAGTGCATTTGCTCGCTGTGGTCCCAGTTTCGCATACATTTTCTCTACCTCAACTTTCCGAAGTTTAGGTCAAATGAGAAAAAATAATGTTTTCGTTGGGAGCTGTGGATACCAACTAATGAGCAATACTAATACATCAGTGTCATGGGAGAACACATTTATGTCTTTTGCACCTCTTCCAGTGGCATGTAGGGTATGCAAGATAATTTTCGTGTCAGCCTCTTCTTGAGTAGTTTTCAAATCTGATACAACTAACTTTGAAGCTTCTGCAGTATCCTTGTAGGACACAATGATGTTTTTATTGTCATCATTAGCCTTTTTGATTAGTTCTTTACTTAAATACTCCGTCAGGGATGCCTTAGTCTTTATATGTGAAAGCAGTTTCTTAATGGGAACTGATTTGATGCTGGTGTGACCCTCAATTTTATATTGAACAGGTGGTTTTCCATGTTGACGATGGTCAGGACAAGCATATTTCAATGAATTTTCGAGATACGTGTCAAATACAACATGAACTTCAGAGTAATGCCCATATTTCCGAAAGATTTTTCTGCAGAACTGATTTGCCACATTCTTTGCATTATTGTCCAACTTCAGAGAATTGAGCTCTGCAATTCCATGTACGATTGCAACTGACATTACTGGACTGTCAGAAGCTGCAACTTGTGATTCATCAGGATTTTCTCATGTTTCCTTGTCTTGAAGCTCTACTAAATGATGAAGGAGCTTGCTCTTAACTTGTATACGATGCATGGACCCATCACTGCAAAAAATAGATCTTGGAACGACACTCAGCTCATACATACCGATACAGTCATCTAATTTTAAATCTGTTCGTGCTCGACACAAAAGGACAAGTCTAGCAAACAATTTTCTGTCCTCCGTAACCTCCACTGCCCCCTCTTTAGTTTGCACTTTTACTTTCTTTCGCATCGAACTAAACAGTTAAAGTTTCTTCTGGGGAAGAGTATCCCAAAAATTTCTTGTCCGTAGCATTATCCGGTGTTCTGCAAAAGACTTGTGCTGTGCTAATCCCTGGACTGGCATGGAAGTGATATCATTGACAACCTCAGGTGGTGCGACAGTCATTGTTACAAGATTGATCAGGTCATTACCTTCATGTTTGAAAGGGTTTACAAAATTCTGGGCACACAGAGTCAGAGTCATCTTGGTCAAATTCTTTTGGTAGCGAGATGACTTCGATCGGCTTACCTCATGATGAGTCTTTCTTTCCTTCTGAACACTTGGAACACGTTCTGTTAATTCTGAACAAATCTTAGCTAGTTCAGATGTTACCAAAAAGAAGTTATGCCTTTGTGTTATGCCTACTACTCCACCTGCTACCTTCATTTTTCGGATTTCCTGTTCAAGAGCTTCATCAGACGGAAGATTACAAAATGGGACTTCAGATTTATTTGCAGCCCACTCGTTCCTAATATTGGACCTAGTTTTTTTTATCTGACGTCTTTAAGAATTTCATTTCAGCCGTATGCCAAGCACATAATGCACTGTAGTTTCGCATATTCATGGCAAAAAAAAAAAAAAAAAAAAAAAACTGTGAACTCCTCCAAAGCCACTAGCCTTAGATCCCAGTCACGACTTCGAATTGCTCTTTAAAAAGCCAGCATTGTAAGTACCATGCACATGTAGTTCTTCACAAACTTTAAAGTTGGACGTTGATTCCCTGAACATCCTTTTTCACAGAATTCATCAAGCTTTTCAAGCGTGTTTTCTTCAACCAAGGCAGTGTTGAATTGATTATTCTTTAAGGATACTTCTTCACTGTCTCCTTTATGCCACGCTTCCCATAGATTTGTTGCATGTGGAAAGGTCTTTTTCGTGCCTGGAGTGCCATTCCACTTGCTGACCAAACAATGCATGAAGTGTCAGTATATGAGCTCGAATTGATCGCCGTACAGGTTTCCCTTCTAACATTCTCTTGACAACATTTTCGCTATATATATTTCACTTTCAACCCAAATCTCAGGAATACCACTTTGGTCAATACCTATAGCACTGGTCGGCAAAATGAAACTTTTTTTCGCTCCCACGAACGAAAATAGGTGATTCCTATAGGTTTGAAGCTCCTGAGTTCGAATCCGTAACCTGTTTTTCTCCAGGACGTACCAGTTTTCAGGGAGGAGGGGGGAGGTGTTTCAATATCCGCCCAAAGATGCTATTCTCCACCCATAATAATTTGCACGGTATAATTTAAATATCAATATAAATTATGCAGATAAAATTGCATAAAAAGTTAAACACTTACGTTTCACTTGGTTTTCCTACTCCTCTTGTAATTACTACAGGATATCTCGCGTGTCACATTGCAACAGAAGTCTGTCAACATATTCACACTCCATTTACCACTATAGCGCCTCTCCATGGTAGCTATTTGCTGGTGAAACGTTTTCCCCTGTTCGTCAGAGACCTCCCCCAAGCTGTACATTTCAGGGAAGAAGTCCAGGTGGCAATGCAGGAAGTGTAACTTTAGGGACATATTACATCCCATGTTACGAAATGAAGTAATTAACCTGCCCATAATGTCTTTGTAATCAGGTGACTTATGATTCCCTAGAAAGTTACTGCACACTTCTCGAAAGGCCTCCCAAGCCTCACTTTCCACTTCATTAAGCTTAGAAGAAAATGTAGTATCCTTAAAAAGCCTTTGACTTTAAGCCGTTTAGAAGTCATCCGCCCCCTAGCCTCAATTTCAGATGCTGTGAGAAGTAATGCAGATTTAGAAACCCTTTGCTGAGCAAAATCCACAGAAAAATAAATGAAGTCCTTATACCGAATAAATACCGATCATTTCTATTGACCGTAAGGAACTATAGGCCTAAATTGCTCTCTTGTTTACTTTTTGGCCTAGGATTTCAAAGGTGGATCTATTTTTGAGTTTCGGTCTGCTTAAAATTCTGGAAATTGGGCCTAAGCAACGTTCCAGTTTTGATCATTATTATTTCCTCCGTATTTATTCGGTGTAAGGACCAGGGTTGCCAACTTCTCTTAAGAAAAAATCGGGACGGAACAATCGGTGTTGGAACCCGCTTCCCCCCATCCCCCGAGAAAACCACATACGGCGAGTCGTTGAAAACAATGTAAATAATCAGCTGAATAACACAAGCCTAAATGAATGCGTCACCTTATTTTTTGATTTTCCCACCCACTGCTCATCAGTAAGTATAAGCAATATATGTAACAAATTCAAAACCACTGTAATTTATTTAATATAAATAAAGTTTAGAGAGAAAACTGTATAGATTTTTTTGATCACAAATGAGTGCATAACATTGTTAAGGAATTTTTGACAAAAAGTATTACTGAAATCAAGTCTTATTCTTTGGCTATTATCATGCAAAAAAATTCAAATCAAAGTAACTGTAATTTATTTAACGTAAGCAATGTTGAAAGAGGTTGCAAAAACAACATTTTTAGTACTGCATGGAATATACTATCATCATAATCGGCTGGATTATCAACTCAAACAATTAGGGAATAACTATAAATTAAAGACGAGCTGCTATTTTTTTATTAGCCAAATTAAAACACACATTTGTTACAAGTGATTCTGTACATAAAACTGCATGTAAAAGAATGTAATTTCTTTGTAAAAATGGCCCAGTAAAATATTAATTAACTTTGAAAATCGATAAAACGGGACAATATGCGTCCCGACGAATGTCCGGTCGGGACAAATAAAGTCAAATTGGTACAGTCCCGACAGAATCGGGACGGTTGGTAACCCTGGTAAGGACCTCAAACTTGTTCTGTTAGACTTTGCTTATCAAAAGGTTTCTAAAACTCTTACTGTCCCCAAAATCTGAGATTCAGGGTGGGGTTGGAGGCGGCTGCCTCCTGCCCCACTGATGCCCCTGTCTAGCGGCTGTCATATGAAACTATCCTACGCCATTTTACGTGGTTTTAGTTACATTTATTTCGGACTCTTGACTGTGAAGATATTACGTTTTGAAATAGAATTCATTTCCTGAGTAAAACTGAACCTTATTGAAAATGGACTTGGATCCATTGTGCTCTGAATGCCCGAAACATTACTTTTCTTCAATAAATTATTGGCTTGAAAAAAAGGAACCAATTACATAGGCTTGCAGAAAATATTCTAAAGTTAACACAACGCGAAATGTGCTCCAAATATTACTTTTCTAAAATTTATTATTTTAAAATAATTTTATTAGCATCAGTATTCTGAAATAGTAATCAAATTTTGCAACTAAAATCTCACCCGCCTCACCATACGTGAGTTTAGTCCCTAAAAACATAATAGGAAACATGCAGAAACAGTAACTTTGAAATGACTTGTCTTAGGGCTAAAATAACCGCACAAGCGTATTTCTGGTAAAATTCTAACCTTAAAACATGTAAAATGACTCCCTTTGCTTTTGAAATTTCGAATTGCAATCAAAGATGGCCGCCATGATGCTTGATAGCACCATCTGATGTGTCAGATCACTTTCAAGTTTCATCATTCTTCCTCAACCCGTTCTCTACAGACAAGGGTGGTGAGGACTTCTATTTCACCATGTGTAGAGGGTGGTGAGGACTTTTATTTCAACACCTCGCCATAGTAGGTAGATTTTAAAATCTACTTAAGAAGCTTATTTTAACCAAGGAAGTACTTATGAGAGTTACTGGGAAGAGGGTGTAATAAAAGGAAATCGTGATATGAAAAAAGTTGAGAATTATTAATCTATACTGAAATATTCTGTACCCAACACATTGTAGTCTTAACAGGGATAAAATAAATGAAGAGATCGGTTACAAGCAGTGGTGCTATTTAGCCGGTTCCGATCGATTCGCTAGAACCGGTTGTTAAATATTCCGAGTTCGCAGAACCGTTTGTTATAACCAGACATAACAGTAACTTTTACCCAGTTATACTCAGGAACAGTAAATTTTAATTTAGCTATCTTTGTTTTTAGAAATTCTCACAGCTAAAGGGTTAAACATATGATTCCGAGAAACAAAGTATAAGCGATTTATTTCGTAATCTCAAATGCTCAGATATCAAGAATGAAAACTGGGATCACATGAGTGTAGGGATGAGGGTTATTTAGGTCTACGTGTATTTGAAACGCATACACATTATCAACACTTGCCGATCCATTACTGGAATAAGTCTTTCCAATACTTATTGACAACCATCTATGTTGGGTAATTTGTTTCCTAGATATCTGCAGTAGTATCTGATTTCGTCACACCACCTTGTATTAGAATGCTGTGTAGGTCTCTTCTTGTCATTTGTGATATCCAGTAAAAAACTGCTTTTGTCTACCTTGTACGGTTTGTTTCCTAAGAGAGTTATATCTATTTACCTACCTATCCATCTACTCTCTCTCTCTCTCTCTCTCTCTCTCTCTATATATATATATATATATATATATATATATATATATATATATATATATATATATATATATATGTGTGTGTGTGTGTGTGTGTATAATATGTATGTATATATACAGAATCGGTTGTTAAGGAATTAGAATAACATCACTGATTGCTAGTAAAGAGCAAGAAATCTTAACAAATAAGTTGTTACCCGATTTTGAAATATATGTTTAAAATCATGTTTTAAACTGTTCAAAATGTTTAAAACATTTTCTTCTTTTTCGTGTGTGTTTTAAAACATGTTTGAAACATTTTAAACACCTTTTTCGTGTTTTAAGCACTTTTTTTTTTTAACTATTTTTTCCAACCCTGCTTAATACAGAAGCTAACAGCAGGCGGCATAAGTTAAATACATGCAAATGCATTGCTCGTTCAGGTTTTAATTCAAAAGTACGACAAGTGTGTAGCAAAGATCTAAAATACATAGATTTTTCTCAAGAGCGTCACCACATCCCTGCCATGCATGGGGAAATTGATGGCAGATGGTACTCATTCACGGATCACACGCGCCAGACGTTATTCATTTTTCGCCGTGGGGAAGAATTTAAAGTGTTTGCTATAGCGTCGCCAGAGTATAGAGAGGGGTGCTGATTTGGGTAGGTAGACTGCCCTGTCGCGACAAAACGCTGTAACTTTGGCGGAGCAGTTTTGAGAAAAAGAACCGTAAAGTCGCCACAGACCGGCTAATTTCCTACTTACATTGAAATTCTCTTTGGTATATTTTCAAAAGTATTTGACTCAGCTCAATGCTGGGTCTGGTGAACATTAATATCGGTGGCGGGAAATTCAAAAATGCTTATAGCGATAAAACAATGTAACTCTAGTTACAGCGTTTTGTCGCGACACGGCAGTAGATAGATAGAATGTTTCGTACATTCTGTACGGCTAAAAACAATAGGTTAATTACATGCTTCTCACAGCTGATAATCCATAATACCGTATTCATTGTTTCACGATTAAAAAAAAAAAAAGCTTCGCCCTCAGCTTCTACTCTTCTTTCACCTTGATAATGTTGCACTAGATGAGGAAGCTATTTTATATGAGCAAAGATTTCTGATTCAGGATGTAA
This sequence comes from Thermobia domestica, assembly GCF_964235325.1. Classification (NCBI taxonomy): domain Eukaryota; kingdom Metazoa; phylum Arthropoda; class Insecta; order Zygentoma; family Lepismatidae; genus Thermobia; species Thermobia domestica. The sequence goes on from NC_137461.1 coordinate 86,981,066, forward strand.
CCACAGCTAGGGCTGTTCCGATAATTGAGTAATCGATAACAATTCGATAAAATTTCAAAACCGTTTCATCGATAAAGAATTTTAATTTTATCGAATTATCGAACTTTCGAGACTCTCGAAATGATCGAGACTCCCGAAATGTTCCGGACTCTCGAAGTCTTCGAGGCACTCGAAATGTAAGAAACATTAGACAACTTCGAGACACTCGAAGTGTTCGAAAATCTCGAATTGTTTGAAAGCAGCAAATACAGAAATATATCAATATGATCGCATTTGTCGAGTCGCTTGAATATTTAGAAAGGTTCGCGATTATCGGTGTGTTCGAAAGAAACGATGTATTCGAGGTTATCATAGTTTTATATAATATGTATTACATATATGCAGAGTGTTAATTTTAAAACTTCTCTCCTTAGCAATGTAGTGAAGGAAAAGTCCCCCCCCCCCAGATCTGTACAAGGTTTCAGCAGTCTGTCCGAAGAGAGAAAGAGGAAAGGAAAACATACATCGCCCGAATGGAATTGGAATCCAAGACAGCATTAGTCTACTAATAGTCACTTTGCCCATTGCGCCAATAACGGGGGCAGGCAGAAAAATAATTTTACCTATGATTTCGACAAATACAACTTTGCAATAATTTATCAGATGAAAAAAGTTGTTTGACTAGTTAGGCTGCCCGAACTGTTCATCACTACTTTTGATAATACCCGAAACTTCGATAATACTCGAAATGTCGATAATACCCGAAACCTCGATAATACTCGAAATGTTGATAATACACGAAACTTCGATAATACTCGAAATGTCGATAATACCCGAAACTTCGATAATACTCGGAATGTCGATAATACCCGAAACTTCGATAATTTCAAATACTCGAACGGTTTCGAGTAACCGATGACAACTCGATAAATTTTCATTCCCGAAGTTCGATAGGTCTTCAGCCTTATCGAACACCCCTAACCACAGCATGCCTTTCATAAGACAATTAAGTTCTGTAAGTCTATGCCCAATTCAAGCAAAGTTTTATGGACAATCCGTATTATGTCTGTGTCTGTGATAAATCGTCTCGAGATTTTCACAGTATGATTGTGTCGACTGTGTTGATGAAACTGATTTTGGGATTTCCCACAGAACAAAAAAAAATCGAGTTCTATGCGAGTCGACTTTCATAACTTCAGTGTGTCCCAACTCTACAAAGTTGTGAGGTCATTATTGGCGCCATTAAATATAGTGAATTTTTTACAAATGCTTTTGTAGGCCATGACCACAATTTGGTTTCTCTTCTTTAAACTTATTGTAGATTTGAGTAAACACGCTCCTAGTCATACTTTTCTTTCGATATCGTCTTTGTCAGTTCTTAGTAGTTCAAGACGGTCAGTAATGCTCACGTCAGATGCTCTTCCAATATCCCATTACCTGCTTTGTAAAACATCAGATGCTGTCTTTAATTTCTCTGAAGATAATGTTATTCACAGTTGGAACAAGAAACAAATATTTTAATATCTTAATGTCAAGCAACCCTTTCGGCCCTTGTAATCGGATTTTTCTGTAAAGAGTAGATGTTAATTTGTTTCTATGACCACATACGCTACAATTGACAAATCCATCTTGTTTCATTTAAATCTTATTCACTGATCACTGGGAATAATTTACATATTAATCATAATTATTAAACTTTCGCAGCTGGTACAAAATTTTCACATACCATTTCTGTGATACTTTGTGCACGGGTGAAAGAAATTCAACATTGCAAAGTCTTATCTTGAATACTGCGAACTAGCATAATGTTGCTCAGCCGCATAACAATTTCAAATGTAGGAGGGGTAAGCCTTTTTTTTTGCCCGCAATTTCCACTAATGGTTACAGTATGACTGTGATGTATTATTTTTTACATGAGTGTGTGAAAATAGTCGTATTCTTGAAAAAAAAACTATATATCTGAAAAGTAAAAATATTACAGATTTAAGTGATGTAAAGACAGTTTTTTAATATGCCAGACTAGCAGCGTTCACCCCGCTTCGCTGCGGTCACCCCGGAACGCAATAAACTTTGTTACTTAGATAATTTTTACTTTTTCGCTTTCAAGTGATATGATAAAAACCATAGAAGATTGCACTAATGTTAACATTATATCGCCTGTCATTTATGTTAACCCGCCCCGCTTCGCTGCGGTCACCCCAACCCGCCCCGCTTCGCTGCGGTCATCCCGGAACGCAATAAACTTTGTTACTTAGATAATTTTTACTTTTTCGCTTTCAAGTGATTTATAGCGCCTGTCAGTTATGTTAACCCGCCGAGTCACAGGGTCATGCGGGTTGCATATAAATACGTTTATTTTTATACCTATGATGAACTAATAACAAAGGATTTGTACGTATGGACACCTGAATGGTCAATTATCTCAAGACACTGGTAATTGAAAATTAAAGTGATATGATAAAAACCATCTAGGGTCCACATCCTAACAACCCCCCAAAAATGAAAGAAATCGGTTCAGCCGTATTAGCGTGATGAGCGCACAAAGGATTTTTTGTACGTATTGACACCTGATTGGTCAATTATCTCAAGACACTGGTAATTGAAAATTAAAGTGATATGATAAAAACCATCTAGGGTCCAAATCCTAACAACCCCCCAAAAATGAAAGAAATCGGTTCAGCCGTATTAGCGTGATGAGCGGACAAAGGATTTTGTGCGTTCTCTTTTATATATATAGATGTATTTAACACAGAATTGTACATTAGCAAAACTAGTAGGCCCTATTTGAAATGCCACAAGTAACAACACTTAACTTCTTATACCTTCAGCATCAAAGCCACATTCTCATTCTTCAGAACTCATAAGCTGAAAATATCTCACATCCACTAAAGTTTTCTGTAGATGTTTCACAGATTCCCATACACGCACTCTTTTCTTAATCGTATTTTTATACCACATTAATCTTCAAGTAGTGATGCATAGACGGCACTGCACCGTGTACCCGTATTCGTATACCTGACATCTGACTTTAATATATTTAATAAAAACGGAATATTATAGTTTAGAATCGACAATCAGATGTGATTCCTCAGTTCACTTCAACACAGAAACTGTACATTTCCATTTTTCTAAAGGCAGTTGCATGCTAAAAGTTGTTTGTGAAACCTCTACACAGTTTCTTCACATTCGATGGGTCAAGCTTGTCTGGTAATGCATTAAAAATTGAAAAATGACTTCATCTTGCCAGGATCTTTGTGAATCTTAGGTACATTGTGAGACGCCTCAACATTGAGAAACGTCTCTCGGTAGTTGATACGTCGACTGGATGACAAGGTAGAAGCAAAGGACTTTCAGCACTTCAGGAAACAGCTCTGCTGTGTCTTTATTACAAGTTTCTTGAAGTTCTCAACCAGGACTTAAGGTTTTTTTAAAGTAGGAATGATAACATTTGTCTTATCGGTGAGTGTAGTCAGCCCGAGTGGACACGGTATTCTCTTAGAAAGTCGCTAATGTTTTCAGAGAAGTTACTTTCCAGAATTGAATCCTGTATTATACAATACTGATGGAATCTAGACTCAATTTCACGAATGATACTGTGCAAACATTCGTAAGAGGATGCATGTGTTTTATCTTCTATGGTCTTCAGTTTGTAGTTCCTGTGGGTGTCTGCGAGTGTTCCGTTCTTTCCGGGGTGTTTCCTGCGTAGTAGCTGAGAAGATGTAAGTCCAAATCTTGCACTTTAGTTTCCATATGCTCTGAAATTCTTCCTGGAACAATATATGGTTGGTGCTTTGTTTTCGTGAATGTAACAAAGAGAACGCATACACGAACAGAGGTTGAAACACCTTGTGAAAGTGATTGTACAGCGCTATATATGTCATGGAGTACTGCCTCTCGAACTGTTGCCTTCTGTACCATGTCTTGTTCAGAAACAATTGGTGACAATATTGCTGTTTCTACTGCTACTACTCGTAGGTGTTGATGCTTCAATATTTGTGTGTTGGGTGGAAAAGGTTCTACTTCTAGCATAGCGATCACAGTGGAGTCTTTCAATGATGGGTAATTGGTCTGTACTGTAACTACCAAAATCTGCCGTCTTTTACCATCAGGCTTATCACATTTTACCATCAGGTTTATCACGTTAATTCGAGAACTGCCAGAGCTACGGGACTGAAATTTGGTACACTGATTTACGTGTATGAGAAAATAGGACACCCGTTTGAAATAGGAACGGGGTTTGTTACCATCAGGCTTAGCAACTCGAGAACAAGGGCGGCTGACTTTTCAGAATTATTGGGGGGCGATCTCAGAAACCATTGAAAGGTTTAATCCACTGCATAAATCAAACACTTTCAATTGAAATTTTTAATCAGCTAATACATGCGTGGACTGTTGTGACACACAACTATTATAGTGTGTTCTCCAGGCTTTGCTATGTACACACATCGGGTTTGATCTTTCCGTGAAAGCATGCAGGAGTGTGCGGAACGTCACGCTCCTTTTATCCGTTTCGTATTGAGATGCTCAATAGTATGGTGGTTAGATGTGTAAGTGAATTGACTCCCGTCCGGGACACGCACTTGTCCGGCGTACGCCCAGCGTTATAGGGCAAATACAAAAAAGAAATGTAACACCACATAGTCATAAGCTCTTAAATACAGCGGTAGTATTCCTGTCAACTGTTTGTAATTGTTCCGGCAGTTGCTAACAAATGGCGTTGGGTAGGCTCTGGTTGACCTAAGGTTGGTGTATTTTAATATTTTTTGTTTTTTATTGTTTTGAAGATTAATTTACCTACATCGAGTAGCTAACACAAGTTTTATTTAATTATTTACATAAGTGTTAACACAAATCATAGTCAAATAATTGTACATGTTTTACTTTGAAGTAATGAGCGACGCCTATTAATCTCTGCCAGTAAGCACAACAAGCAGGAGCAAATTCCTTTTCTGTCACTCAACTGTGTCCGCCGTGCTATAGTAAAACTTCATTTGATCATTACAATTTCCCTCTTTCGCAATAAGGATTTTCTAATAATCTTTTGTTAGGTATTTTAGCCATCTAAACTTTAGTGCAAAAGTGATGTTTTGTAGCTATATTTGTAAAGAAACTTGCATGGTTTTACCGTGTTTGATTGCTATTCTGATATTGGATTTTACGGAAGTGTCTCCATGGGGACAAAATTCTTGTTCTTCCTGAAGATAACTGATTTTGCATCTATCGAAAAGACGAAGAAATCCCCAAAATTATTGCAGTTTAAGGTTATTCTCTCCTCCTCCCAAACCATGCCCTCTGGTCCCAGCCATGGTTCAGTTTGCTAACGTACAATACTTGTTCCTTCCTTCATCTTGCTATTTATTTTTCTTAAAGAATTTCAAGAGCGAAGTACCCAGCCTCTCATCTTCACGAAGCCACTATTGTTTCCACTTTCATCCCCCTCCAGAAAACAACTTCTTTCTCTTCGCCGTATCATACATACTAATGCTTCGGAAATCGTACTGCACACAATAACCAATATACACAGACAGAACCTCCCGTATGTTTTATACTTAAACAATAGGCACCTGTTCTGAAAGGAAAACTGTCGGGTTGTTCCTAGTGATAGACAACAATAAACTAAACCCAAGCTGTAATCAAATTGTTTCTATTTTAAGGCAGATATGGACGATTAAAAAAGGGAAAAGAAAGAAGCAAAAGGGGAAAAATGGAGAGTTAAAGGGATAGAAAAATAGAAAGAAGAAACGTAAACCGGCTTTGAAAGAAAGAAAAAATGCGAGTTAAGTAAACGTGGCAATGTTGAGGTCCTTATCTTTACGCCAACTTACTTTTTACACATGACCATTCTGGCCGATTTTCAGCTTAATCTTCCCCCTAGTGTTGCGGGTCATGTCCAATTTTTGGCAACTGAACAAAAACAACAACATCAGGCAACAATAGCTTTTCGCATTTCCTGTTAACTATTGACAAAAGTTGCATTCCTTTTCCAACGGCTATCAATGTTTCTTTACGTTCCGCTTTGTTGTGACAGTGTGATAAGGAGTCTTAAACCTTTGAAAAACAACGAAGTTAGTGAGAGCAATTTGTTACGTTTTTTGTAGCACCGTTATTTATTAATGAATTTGAAGAATCTATTGATACATATCACGAATAACGATATATCAACCTTATTCGTTTCTTCACACACAGACATGAGAGCGACACTTGTAACTGCAATATTCCCCTGTACTTTACCTGCACTGTTCAGTGGCTTCTGAGATCGTCCCCCATTAACTCTGAAAAGTCGGCCGACCTTGTTCTCGAGTTGCTGAGTCTGATGGTAACAAACCCCGTTCCTGTTTCAAATGGGTGTCATGTTTTCTTATATACATAAATCAGTACCAAATTTCAGTTTCATATCTTGTTTCCTGTCAGCAATCCATTGCTTCACCCAATGTCCTTTTTCTTTGCAATAATTACAATTATCACTCTTCTTTGACGTATTTTGCTTGAACTTCTGTTTCTTTTCCTGTTTTTGTGCTATTGCCACTAGTGCTTCTTGAAGGAGCTTACTGTTGCTTTCACTTTTTGTAAAGTTTCTTTGAAATATGCGTAGCTGACTTGTGAGTTTATCAAACGTTCTCTTATCCTTGCTTAACAACATCCAGCTAGACTGAAATGTTTCGAAGCTACTAGGCAAGATATGTAAAATTTTACAAATTAATAAGAGGTTTGGTAATGGATTTTGGCCTTACACTTTTAGTCCATTGTTTAATTCATTCCACAAACTTTTTAACTGGGCAATGCGAATGGAAACATCTTCACCTAATGTCCACTTGAATGCGAAGAAATCAATACAGCTCATCCTTGAATGTCGCTTCAAATTGTTGTTTTAACGCCTCCCAGGCACCGTACGCAGTTTCTTTATATCTATGATGTTCTGATAGTGAATCTAACAGCACTTACAATCATAGATTTGGCGTAACTGTTAGCTTTACGATATCTGTCACATTGTTCCTTGTATACTTTGATTTCTGATTGTTGCATTTTCACGCAGTGGTTCTGGCTTTACTAATTTACCAACAATAACAACCACTGCACCTTCGTGATAATCTAACAAACCATGAAATTTACTTTTGCAAATTGTCCAGTCCGTTTCACCAGTCGAGGTGTTATATGCTTCGCGAAATCCATTTTGCTTTTACAACTTTACGCACTTATATCAATTCTCATTGTTCGTGTTTCTTACAGGGAACTAATATCCAGAGTTGTAAACGCTCACTTTTGAAACGAGTTTAGCTCAGCTCAAACTCAAGCTTTTTATAAATGTGAAAAGTGAGTTAACTCACACTCAAACTCAAGTAAAAAGCGAGAGCGGGCTCACTCTTACACGTTTTTTGAGCTACGCTCAACATAAGGAAAACACGCTATCATGATTTAATAACTAAAAATATTTACTATGGTGCAGATTAAGAATTTTCCGAATTACATTTGGAAATATTAGGGTAAAATATATTACTTTACCCAGATAGAATAAGGTCTAAGCAATTCATTTATACAACTAGCAAATTTGTAATTACAGTAATAAGGTAGAAAATGACCTCCATATATGTCTCCGAAAGAGAAACACTTCACACATCTTATGTACGCTGACACCAGGGATGTAATGGAGGGTATACGGCGTATACCCACCTCTAATTTTTGGAAACTATCGTATAGCCATTTAAAATTTAGGAAGTACGCGGGCATACGCTACATTCGAACCATAGGATACTCAATTCATTACAAACAAACAACTGCTTTTCATTTACTGTATTTCAAAACAAAACATCTCACTAAACAGCTAGTTGTTAGGCTGTAGTCGCGAATGATGTCTAAATTCTTCCAAAATGCTTGAGTTTTTGAGGTGTTGGAATCGAGTTTCCCTTCTATAATGGAAAACAGCATTCTGAACCTGCAGTGGTATTTCCTCAAGATGTCCTGTTCCTACCTTCCGAAAGCTGATCTCTGGTACTATAATAAAATAAAGCCAAGCTGTTTCCAAATGTTTTTCTTGGAAACTCTTAGAAACTCTTTTGTTTCTAAAGATCGGTGGGTGAGAGTTGAGGTGAGGAGTATGGCCTACATTCATGTGATGACATTGAAATTTTTCTGTTTTGGCATAGGAGTGACCACAGTTTTCACGCCCTCATTAATCCAAATTCAATGTCTGCGAATGGGATACAATTTCCGAGGCAATATGGGATGGAACCAGTTTTTTTTCTAATCGCCGAAAGAGATTCTGAAAACTGTGGACTTTACTTTAGTTCAAAAATTAAGAGCAAATTAAATGAATACATTTGCGCCAAGAAATCGTTGACCTCCACAAAAATAAAACATGTGACCTATCATCGGTTTAGTTTGAAGCATCCACCGTCGTTCCCAATATCATCAACTACATCTGCGAAACTTGGATTAGTACTGTTCATTTATAGCCGGAATCGACATCAAAGAATGTGACAATTTATTTCTATAAATATTCAGCAACTAGTACTGAAGTAGTAGTTTTACCGCAACCTACTGGGCAAAAAGGAGGTGGTAAAAATAAACATTTTCTTTGTTGTTTCTGTTTCATTCAGATAAAAATATTTGAAGAAAATTTGTTAACAGGAGGGGGTAGAAATCAGAAGCCAGGAAAGATTTGTAGCGTATGAGCATGTCATAGCAATCTTTGATCATTTCAGTACAACCGTCACTTCGAAAATACTCTCTTAGTAGTGTTTAAACTGCCTTAGTGGATTGACGAATTAAGAGTTGCTTTGCTATTTGCAAGATGTCCAAGAAGGCACTAGAAAATTGATTAAAAAGGAATCGGTAATGCCCTTGTAAATTCCGTTGATGAAAATGTAAAAGCTAAGACATCGAGAAATAACAAAGAAAAATCCAAACATCATAATTTGCCAGTTACTACTTCAGAGAAAGACTTAAACATATTTATTTATTTATTTATTTCATATAACGTACATACGAAGCCGACACATACGGATCTTTACCTCATCGCAACCAGCTTCCATCACAAGTCAGAACGTCTTAGTGCTAAACGCCTTGATCTACACAGCAGTCTCCGTAAACGGCTAGGAAAGTTTACAAGAGGAATTCAATCATCTTCGTTCGATGCTACAAGAGAATGGCTACAGTCTTACATGTGATGTATCAACATAGCCATAAAAGGGCCGTTACATCCCAACACAAAGTGATGAAAAAAGTATAGAGTGAGGATTATTTCTCTACTACCGTATTACTGCACCTCTGGCAAATGTAGCAGAATACTTGCCTTGTCAGACATAGTATAAGAGCTGTTCATAAACTTCCAGCCAACATCAGATCATTACTCAAATCAATGAAAGACGACCTTCACTTGCGCACTCTTGATATACGGGCAGATCATATTTAGGACAAACTGGATGTAAAATAGAAAACCGATGCAAAGAACACAGAATTGATTTTACAAACACCACCATAGTAGTCGAGTGCAGCAATCTTTGGGACAAAATAATAAAGAAAGCTATAGCTATCTCACGTAAAAGAAACATTCTCAATAGAGAAAATAGGTTTCAACACAGCCCTATCTGGTCGGCTCTTTTCAGGAAGAAGAAAAGACATTTAACGAAGCCATTTCTCGTAGCCACAACAATAGCTAATCAGGAGTCAGTATCCCTTAGCCAACCAGAAGCCAGCATTTCCTTCAGCCAATCACAAGCTCCGCCCCCAAGTAGTCACCATATATACATGCCCACATGCAATTCACGAATTAAGAGAGGCAAGCATAGTCCGCGCGAAACTTGAACAGTGCACAGGACCAAAATTAGTTTTTGGAACAGGCTGTAAACGGATAGTTCGCGCTAAGTACAGTGTCAATTACCAACGTCCGATTAGGCTACTAATAACCATTGTTAATTTCCAAAGATCTGTTAGGTCATGTGGCTAAGACCACAGGCTTTTCAGTCTGTATTATGACCAGACTTAGACTCGTACAAAGGATCGTTTTGTTCTTCTAAGAACAGTACTTATCCGGCTCTTTTTAGAGCCAAGAACTAACGTATTTCTTCCCTCATCGACAGTGTTGATGTTTGACAAACCAAAAGGAGGAGTTGAAACTATTTGCACTCCTGTCCTTCTTGAGTGACCGAGCACAGAGTAGGCATTCATGTATGTACGAAAGGATCTGGGGGACGCCTAGGACAAAGCAGTGCAATAGACCGACAACATTCGGAAGAAAGAAATGATAGAATTAGGAAACTCAGTCAGACAAGACATCGAGGAGGCACAACTCAAAGAAACCACACACACAACCAAAACTTCTAAACCTAGGATGCCGGAAGCAGACAAAATTCAATATGGAGAAAGCAGCAAAGACTCTCACAAACACGAACAAAAAGTCTACTCAATCGCCATATTTAATACAGATCCACAAAAAAATAACTAGACTATTGGCCCTGAAAAGGGAAATCAATACCATAATTCTAAGACCAAAGACCTTTTGTTTGACTTAAGCGGTGCATTTGATACCGTGTTGCGTGATGGATTAATTCACAAGCTGGCCAACCTCAATCTACCGACAGATATCATCAGGTGGATTTATTTCTTCTTACTGCAAGCCAAGCTGACAAATTAGACACATCCAGAAGAATCTCCAATAACACAAATAACGTGTTTTTCAGTTAAATACCAGAGCCGAGCTTCACGTTCTCCAGCGGATGGGCATGTAATGAATCAACTAACGAAAAATCATCATAGATTACTTCTAGTGAATCTCCTTCCCTCACACACTAACATAAATTTACATATACCATAAAAACAACTGTCCCCTCACACAACACCATAACAACACATTTAAATACACTGGAAAAAGTAGCCATTAAGGCTATAAGTCCTCTTTTCCCTTCAGGGGAAGAAACCCGACATTACTTGACTTTGGTCTCATCATAATGCATTACAGAACAACATCCTAACATGGGTGAGTAGCACTCTCACAATACTGCACAAATACGAACCACAGAATCTAATAAATATCCTAAGAACAACAACGGAGGACGTCTTCAATGAAAGAATCAATATTATGCTGTTGATATTATATCAATATCAACAAAAATGTTTCAGCCAAGTTAAATAGCAGGATATACAATACAGTAATAGTAGCAAACTTAACATCCCCACTCTTTAAACTTCAGGATATACAACAACTACAAAGCACAGAAAGTTTCTGGATCAGAATGACCAGAGAAGATACAAAAATGGAGGAAGCGTATCGTATATGCAACATTATATAACTAGAAGATTTCATAAGATACCTTAACAGAACGTTCGCAAACAGATTAGTGGAATCAAATTTCTACAAGGAGAATTTCGATGAAGCAAAAATCACATAGCTCGGGAACAATAACCAACCTAGCAAAACATTAAAATAGTAATAATAATAAGTTTTTCAATTGAATTCCATGTTGTGGGCTTTGCCTATTCTTCACGTGTATAGGCGTTCAATCTGGATGAACTTAAAGAATATCATTCAGAAGTACCTAAGATGATTAATCCTGCTTCCAGTATAAAATCCTATCTGCACAAAATATACCTTAACTTCCATAGCATTCTGTTCACAATAAACACATCAACAGAAAATATACACAATGGACAAAGCAGCAGTTTAAAGGCTACACGTGCCTCCCCCGTTTGGATGGAAAACAGACTTCACTTAACTTGGCACAACTCCGGTCTCTTCACCACAATCCTTGTAGATGAATGGAATGATTGCATTGAAAACGTCGGATGTCAATACATTCAGCTGGCTGATAGCCCGAGAAGACACGCCTAAGTTTATAAAGGTTGTTATGCCATTTCCGGCTTGATGACGAAGATGTCAGAGGAATAACTTCCTTCATTCAAGGCATTGGAAAAGAGACTACTTGGGGTCTAAGAGTTAGATACCATTTCGACATTTGCCTGGTGCGAATGAAGAAAAACCTCTCTTAGGATGACTGATCTGCAAAGATTTTTCCACAACTTCTTGACCGATTTATTATTATTGGAATTTACGTCTGTGTGAACGGTCCCAGTTTCACAGAATTTTACAAATTAAGTCAAGGTCTCAGATAATTGTGGGTTGAATAAGGCGAAGTTTAATGAAATCTTGCGTAATTTCGTGAACATTTTGAATGTGGCATTTTTCGAAAATACAGATAAGGTTTCCTCTGAAATTCACCATATTGCTTCTTCTAACACTATTAGTCTTTGCACCATTAATGCTCAAAGTTCAATTTTCAGCACTTTCCCGCGCGCATAGCTCGAAAAGGACGCCGCTTCCGACTTCGGTTTTGCATGTTTTCCTGTCTACTTTCAACCCCGAAGCGCTGAAATAGTAATTATGAAACACCTAATATATATATATATATATATATATATATATATATATATATATATATATATATATATATATATATATATATATATAATATACAGGGGCGGATCCAGGATATGATCAAGGGAGGGACTAAACCATATTTTGCCGTTTTATCCAGTGTAAAGCAGGATTGAAGCCCATTCTATCCAGTGTATACCCGAGCGTCAAGGGGGGCTGTAGCCTCTATAGCCCCCTTGGATCCGCCACTGTATATATATTGGACAAAAAAATCTAAAACGTTTGCAAAAGTGTAAAAATCAAACCTAGTATGTTGTGGGGCCTCCTTTTGCGTCCAAAACAGTTTGGATCCGACGTGGAATGGACGTATACAACTCCAGAATCGTGGCGTGTGGAATTTTGTACCACTGTTCCTCCAAAACATGCTCTAGTTCCTTAAGGGATGCTGGTGGAGGGTAATGAGACCAAAGACGCCTTTCTGACTCAGACAACAATGGCTCAATGATGTTCAGATCTGGTGATTATGGGACCCAGGGGATGTGTGATAGCTCCTGGTCATGCTCCTCAAACCATGATTTCACCGTTTTTGCAGCGTGACAGGGTGCCAAATCATCTTGGTAGATGCCATCACCACCAGGGAACAATATTTGGGCCATGGGTAGAACCTGGTCCTCCAAAATGGTCTTATACGCGTTAGCATTCATCATTCCATGTAGGGCTATGATGGGACCTGCAGAAAACCACAATATCACTGTCCATTAGGGCGTGTCATTTTTTAGGGTGAAATATACTTTTTGCAATTTTTCATGATGAGGGGTCTTAAAAGTATGTTTTTAGGTATGAGAAATTCAAATCCGTAATTAGTTTTGTGATTAAAGAAATTCTAGCTAGGTAAATCAAGATTTGAATATAACACAAGAGCAGTTTTCGGAATTTCTTACTGAAATACTTTCGAAAATGCCATGCAATGCTATAAAATAAATTATTTTTCCGTTTGAAGCATTGCATTAATCATCAAACATATTAATAAAGCTAGAGGTACAATAAGAAAGAGTATATATCCAATACTTTGAGAAAACACTTAATAAAATTTCTGCATACATAAACATACATATTTTTTTCTACTGAAATACTGTATTTAGACTTTATATTATTGCATTGCAGTTATTAAGAACAGAAAGCATTATTTTGATTACGTACTATTATACTTTATAATTGTTTTAGTAAAAAATATGTAACATTCCCCATGTTTGAAGTGTGTAGCTTCTGTTACAAATCATGAGAAACACATTTTTCATTGATTTTAAAAATACCTTACTCAACCACATTGACAAACTACTAATTTTCATTATAATAAATTATTTTGTTAACTGCTGCACCATACAGTTCATACACTTCTTATTATTATAGTATTACTGTTTACATGCTACATTTGTGTTACATTTTGTGATAAAGCTGTCCTTGTTTTACTACAAATGTATTCAAGAAACAGCATACAAGTAAGCATTACTATTAACTCACAAGTTATTCACAAAACAATTTTCATTATGTCCTGTTTTGATTCATTTTCGGACTTGCGTCTTGAACTATCATTTACCCCTCACGTTTCTCATGCGTATAGGCTTTTGCTGCTGCCTCTGTGACTTGTTTCATACACCTTTCTATAGATTGAGCGTGATTTGGCCGATGAAAGTACCAATCGGAACGTTTGAAAGTTTGCATATCAAGGGAGGTTCATAAACACCTTTAGACCAGTCGATCATCTCTAGCACGAACGAGGCATTGGGGTCGATAGCAGGTGTTTTTCTCGGACGTACAGAGAGATTTCCTTGTACTGCCTCACTTCTCTTGTTAAGTATCTTTTGAAATACAGCATCCACAACAATTTTCTTCTGCATATTAAGTCACTGCAGTTGAAACAAGATGTGGCGTGGCACTTTTTCCCAGCAATGCTTGACTTTGATGTTGAACCAGCAGGGCAATAGACACTAACAATGTATTTCACTATCCGCCTAAGATTTATGAGATATTTGACGTTAAGTATATGTTTAAAAACCCACAAACGACGCAGTCTATTTGCTGTAGTCTACCATCTTGAATGACTGACTGGACAAATTTCAAAAAGCGCCAGATCCCATGGAGGTTTTCCAGTGAAATGATCTGTGTAATCTGATATTCGTATGCTTGATCTGTAGATAAATCTGTTACGATATTTTCACTCAGCGCAATAAGAAGGTCTTCAATTGGGAGTTTTTGCTATGAAGCATCGATTTCAAGTCCAGTAACTGCGTCTAGCATACCTCCAATAGTACCTTTCCACTGATTGCTAGACAAAATTGGGCCATCCAGAGTTGTGATTAAGTGTCGTAAAGGTAACCCTCTGGTGTGAAGAGCACATACTAACCAATTTAGCTTACGACCGAGTTTGACTTCTACCCAATGGATAGTACGACCTTTCCAACCAGTGTTGATGTTGATAGAATCACCTCCAATTGCTTGTAAGATTTTATAAATGTACTTCTAAAATCTTCAAGATTATCAGCAAAAATTTCAGCTTGCTTTTTATTGTCACAATATTTCTGAGGAGTGAAATGATAAAGATAGCGTCCACCTGGCTCGCTGTACACAGAATAGTGTTGTTCTCATATAATTCCAGGGAACTGGTGATTTGAATTTTCTGCTACCAACATAACGTTCGTCATATGTTCACAGCCGTCAAAGAAGATGCAGTTGATTATACCTTGCTGACAGAACTCATCAAATCTTGGTCCACGAACTTCATTATTTTTTTCTTGTGCTCTCTTCACTTTATTGTGATCAATCACAAGCCTATGGTCGTTGTCGGGCATCAAGCCAACATCCATAAGGTCATCAGTAGATATGGGAGCTGTGGCACGTAAACCGACACCATACCAAATGCTCTGCATGACAACATAGCTTAACGAGGGGAAGTTCAGTGGGTAACAATTCTCTGCCGGTTCCAATCAAATTAATTCTATGTGTAAATGTATTACGTTTGTTTTTTGTCTTAGAATTCATTGTAAAGAAACATCAAGAAACCACGATGTTAATGTAAAAACTAGTTGAAAACGTTTACACACTCAAATTTGAAGCTCTTAATCTTATACCCTTGGAGTTATTAAATAATAAATGTGAATAATTTAGCACCCGTTTAAAATTGAAAATGTATCTAATTTGATGATTGTAGAATATACATTTGACATAATACTGTAAGTGAAATTCAGCAATGTGCAAATAGATAAAACTAACAAGCATGTATTTTTGCTCAATAAATGAAATACAACGCTGGCGCCATCTATGAACAACAAAATTAAATTTATAAAAAAAAGATCGAAAATGACAAAACTTTGGACTAATATTTACCTAGCAAAACAACATTATATCGAATTTGTAAATATATGCTTCGAAATACAATGTAAGGTCTCAACTTTTTAGCACCCCTCATTTTAGGATTTTGAAAATTGAAAAAATCGACACGCCCTAGTCCATACTGTAACAGAACCACCCTCATGCTTTACAGTTGGGAGCAGACAGTCTCTATCATAGGCCTGCGACGGTGTTCTCCATACGTAAACACGACCGGTTGTTGGGAACAAGGTGAAGGTCGATTCATCGGACCACATTACGTGTTTCCACTGCTCATGAGTCTACACCTTGTGGTTCTTGCACCTTTGGATACGCCTCTTCGGATTTACTGCTGTGACCAGGGGTTTGGCGATAGCGGCCCTGTCATGAATTTTCATTTTATGAAGTTCTCGTCTCATTGTTTTCGATGAAACCGGGTTCTGTAGGCCGGAATTGAGTTCAGACGTAATTTTCATTGCAGTGATCTTCTTTTTATCTGCTACAATCCGTTTTAATGCCCTCCGGTCCCTGTCTGACAGGATTGTCTTTCGACCACTGTTGTGCTTTGCAGACGTCGTTTGCCCATGAGTTGTGTATGTCCTCGTGACATTGGACACAGTACCTTTCGATAACCCCACAATCTTCGCAACTGTTGCCACTGAAGTTTCAACCAGACAGGCACCAACGATCATGCCTCCTTGGAAGTCTGTCAAGTCGCCCATTTTACCGCACCACTTTCACACCACGGCACTCACAGGTGAACTGGTTACTGCTGATGGAAGAGGAAGGTCCACATAACACATTAAAAACAAACAAACAAAAAAAAAGATCGGCAACCTCAACACGTGTTGTACAGTGGAGGGCCAAACTTACGTGTCCTGTATGGAGTGTTTTTAGATGTTTTGTCCCTCCCTTGTATATAATATGTGTGTGTGAGAGCGTGTGTAACACGGAATGGAGCTGGAGCGTATACCCAATTAAAAAATTAGCATTACATCACTGGCTGACACTTAATAAACACTTGTCTGAAGTTTTGTAAATGTGTGTGACTTCGAATAGTGCCCGCACCGGCACATTCATTTCTTTTACATTATGCCATTCGCTTGCTTTTGTCCCCTCAGCCCTTGCACCTACATGTGTCTTATGAAGCAAATATCCTTGCCCAGCATGTTTAACGAAATGACAGTTAACAGAATAAATGTATGTAAAACATCAAGAGATTTGTTTGGCCTAAAATAAATACTATTATGCAGCCATGTGTTGTATGCTGGGCAGTTCTTAACCTGTACGAAATGATGTATTATACATCTCCGTTTGTATTATACAAGGTTTCAACTTGATTTTGACCTTGAACCCAGCCGTGGGTTATTATCTATTATTATGAGGTAGCCTTATTAAGCTAAAATCCTCTATTACTCTTTGGTTGTTATAAGTTGAAATAGATAATTATACATTATTAAATGATGATTTTTATTATGTCCAGTAAAAATCCCTAGAAAAAAAATAGTTGAATTGCTAGGTCTTAATTTGACGTCTCTAAATGGTTACCTTAATATTTATGCTATTACTTTTGCTGCTGATTTTTTAAAATAATTTTCATATATGGATTTACGGATTCGTCTGAGAAAAATATTTGATTCTATGTATTTTTGAAGATTATGTCTCTGATGCTTGGTTTCATGAGCGCTTTCGATAAATACTTTATCGTATTTTTTTATAATTGAATTTCGTTTACTTCTAAGACAGGGTGTCCACATTCTGAAAAACCAGTGAAAGTCAATAAAAGGTCAGGGAAATAAAAATGTGTCAGGGAAATGGCAGATTGGTGAGGGAAAGTCAGGGAAAAATCGATTTAGGTCCATTGTTGAATTATTGAATTTATGAAATAATGGTAATTTCTTTACTGTTACTGGATTACTGGATGCAAAATGTGGTGTTCCCAATGCTGATATTGAGGGAGACAGTGTTGTCTGAAATAATTGTTGAAACTAATTTTCTGCGAGAAACACATAGATCTATCTGCGCCCTGGCATATTTACTCAAAAGAGTAGACGCTCTTCTAGAATAATTGCATGGTGCCAAGAGGATATCTGGACAAGTGGCTGAGAACGCGAAGAAACAGTAACTCCAGCTCACAGTGAAAGCTGAGATTGAAGGATTTAAGGAACACTTGAATGATTTCATAGCCAAGGACGGAGATGGTATTGGACTCGATGATTTATTTATTTATTTATTTTACTTACTCTTAGGAACTGAGAAGAACTTTGTTGATTTATGATCTGTTATGAAGGTGTGTTTTATCGTCTCACGGAAACGCATTTGTTGAAAGTGTTTTTATTCAATAAACAACAGGGTTTGAAAAAGCCCAACCCACCTGGGACCATATGGGTTTTTACGGGTAGTTTCTGGTTTAATTGTTTTTTTTTTTCGAAATATTTCAATGTCTTTGGGGTAAAAGTGTTAAAATGTGATTTATATTTCAAGATTGTCATTGTCACAACTTGCAACAATTTTCTACTCGCTGCTGTTTTGAAAAAACTGGCCGCCATGTTGAAATTTTACATTCGATCGCTGAGAAAATCTATAGAGCAAATTTAGCATATCTCGTGCTTCCACCGTACTGACAATTGCGCTTCGTAGCGTGGATATTCGCTGGTTTGAAAAAATGGCCGCCATTTTGATATTTTACATTGGTATGCCGCCAAAATCTATACAAGAACTTTACAGTGTCTCATGCATGTACTCTGAAAATTTTAACTTAAAAGGACGAAACTTGTACCATGTAGTGTGTGTGGTAGAGACAGACAAACGAGTTTAATTGATTTTGTGTTTAACGTCCTTTCAGCAGCGAGGCTATATGAGACAGGACCTACTGATTAACGTGGAATCCGAACCACATGAGCTCCCTCCGGGAAGCAAATCCGGGTCCCACGCTGAAGACGCGTACACTAACCGCATAGCCATGAAGAAGCTCGGCAGACAAACGAACAAATGTAGATCAAGTCATCCAGAAGCCTGACTGACCTTCGCCAAATATAAATACCAAAAGGGGTCTATTAATTTAAAACAAAGATACAATTCATATTGTATGAAATACCGGTAAATAAATGTTTTAAAATGTCTTATATGAAATTAACATCTTCCAGCGTAAATAAACCTGCCATATTTTCTCCATGAGAATACGGGACACCGCAGATCCCCCCCTCAATTTTCCAACACAATGCAATGAACTGCAGTCTGATTATGAACAAAACTATAATAGGCCGCGGTGGCTCAGTGGTAGAGCGTTCACCTCTAGTGCATGGGGTTCTTAGTTCGATCCCAGCTCGCGCCAAGTGAGCTGTGGTGGACAAACACCTTATGCGTGGGTTTTCTCGGGATTCTCACGTTTCCTCCCACTTTCTTCATTCCGTCATTTCATTCATTTCTCATCATCACCGTCACCTTGAGCATAGCAGGCATAACCGTGAGACTAAAACTAAAAGATTTCATTTTATTTAATTTTTTTTCAATAATATAATAGGCGAAAATTCACTAAGCAGCAGCTGCTTTTCACTGTTCGTACCCTGCAATTAATTGTACAGACCGAAGATGCCTAAAAACTTAAGATGTGCTATAAAAATGCTTTACAGGAAAACAATATGCAAATTATTTAAATCAGTAGTACAATCTACCTTCCATATTCTTCGCGCGTTTAGCAATATTTATTTACATGGCTGTATTTGCCAAAATTGCGTTCGTCAGTTTAATCTGATGAAAAGCTTATTTTTCTCCTTGTGTCGTGTGTAATTGTCAGGACCAGATTTACATTTTTCTAAGACCTGGACCAAAGCACAATTCTGTGCCCCTAGTCTCTGAAAAAGATTATAATTCTTGTTAACATATTTAATGTTTTGCTGGAGAAAAGGTCAGTCATCTTCCTTGTGTTTGTAAATGTAGAAACACTCAATGCCATTATTATTATTATTATTATTATTATTATTATTATTATTATTATTATTATTATTATTATTATTATTATTATTATTATTATTATTATGTTTTATTTTGTTCCGGAGAGTATCCGAGTTTCCATCAAGTGCAATGGAAAAAGTAGCATTGCAAATTTCGCTCGCTATCAAGTCGAACAGGGTGGTGTAATAACTTCCTCGAAACTGTTACATGCAACAGCGTACTGTTCATTCACTAATTACAGTATTCCCAGCCAATGTCAATTTTTTGTTTTTCACTTTTCGAATAAGCTGATATTGATAGCAGAAATGAAACGGAGTTAAAATACGGGACTTTTCCCTCTCCCGACTAAATTTACGGGGACGCGGGACACTCGGGCCCAAAAACGGGACTGTCCCGTTTTATACGGGACGTATGGCAGGCTTAAGCGTAAAATAAATACTTTTATTGTTGAAGTATTCATTTCCGATCCTTCAGCGTTTAATTCGGGAACTTCCCGAGCACTTCTTTCACGGCGTGTACATCAAAATTTCCACTAGTACGGAAATTTGAACTCTGCACTTGAAATAGTAAGCGTTACATAGTCTTCGGAACCCCGAGCAATTAAGCTTCTTAAATTTGACAAGAATTTTTACGCTGTTGCTGGTGTTGCTTCTACAGAATGCTTATGTGAAGAGTAGCAACAAATGACTGAACTAAACTGTTATTGTTGGAAAACCAAATTTTAGTTGAAGAAACTTCTGTTTTACATCAAAGGTAAGAAATAATACTAATAGTTTTACTAATGTATTTACATATGTACTATTAGTACCGGCACCTATGACCTTAAACCCATCAAACGTATGAGTGATAATGCCCCTCGGTATCGCCAAGTCGACGATCACACTATTCACGGAAAATATTTTCTAAAGTACAAAACAGCGGCGGATCTGTTTAAGGGGCACCCGGTCACGTGCCCTGCCATTCATGATCTAAATAAAACTGCAATTATTAAATCAGTACTAATACATTAACAGAAGCTTTTTTCTTTTTTTTTTTTTTTTTTTTTTTTGTAATGTTTGTGTCTGTTCTGCCCCAACCGTGTTTGCGAGTGAAGGAGGCTGTAGTTATGCGCTCTAGTAGGATAGACGAAACTTGGCAACACAGCGACGGTTGTTTTTTGGCTGCGGACTTAAAATCTCTATGCTTTCACAGTATGCCAATCATCAGAGGTGGCAGGGGATGTTATGGCTATGTCCATTGAAAATGGGCACAGTAATGTTGAGACCTGTCGCATGAAGCGCCGTGCTCTGTCTTATGGAACATACAGCGGTAAGAAGGTCGCGACAAGGAAACTCTGTACAGAGGGGAACGGAAGGAGGGGGAAGGGGGAAGGAGGGTCAAGCAATTTTCAGAATTTGGGGATGGAAAAGGTTTATGCTTGGCCTTTCAGGGTATAGCGAATGACATATTAAGAGTTGCCACCATGGCGCAGTTAATTTACAATACATTGACCTTCTAAAATTTATACGCATAAGTTAGCAATAAGCATCTACAATCGTATTTTCAAATAGGAGCTACACTTTACGTATAAAATGTTTCCCAGAAAAGTAATAAAGAAATCACACATAATTAAAGTAATGGACATATAGTAGTTGAAACAAATTGTTGTTGAAAACAAACAAATAATTTGTCACACAATATCAATCAGGGGCGTTTTTACACATGGGCCAACATGGGTCATGGCCTGGGACGGCGTGTTTTCTGAGACCATTTTTTTAAATACCAACTTTCGAAATTTCAGGTATTTATTTATTATGCATAGTTATGGCGATATGACACGGGATTATTGCATTTGTAAATATCAAAAAGAAGAAGAAGAAGAATCTACTTGGCAAGAAGTAAGTAATTAACAATCCAGTTATTAATTTACATCAATTATTCCCCTCTCGTATTGTTGATACCTTATTCTTTTATCGTAATTTTAAAACCTTTCCATTGTTGACAAGGGCGCCCATATTGTGGTTTCCAAGGGGGACAAGTATACGCGATTTCAAATATGGGTTGGGGCCGCGGTGGCTCAGTGGTAGAGCGTTCACCTCTGGTGCTTGGGGTCCCGGGGTCGATCCCAGCACCCCGCCAGGTGAACTTTGTGGCGGACCGTGTGCGTGGGTTTTCTCGGGGTTCTCCCGTTTCCTCCCACTTTCTTTATTCCACCATTTCATTCATTTCTCATAATCACCGTCTCCTTTAGCCTAACCGGCATAACCGTGGGTCGTAAAACTCAAAGATTTCATTTCATTTTTCAAATATGGGTTCAAATTTTGCTGTAACTAATGTAAAAATTCTATTGGGTTTTCGATATTCCGAAATACAATTTCCTCTAGGGGCGATCGCCCCACCTTGCCCCCCCTGCTGGGCGCCCTTGATTGTTGATAAACTTCCAGAATTACCTACAGTTTTCAAACATATCAACCGCGCCGCCAACGCAAGAAATTTGAATGTTTCAATGTTGTATTATTATTCTTGAACTTGTCTGATCTCACCAACTTGGTTTCATAATCAGCAACTGTCTCAGAATTTCTATAAGGTATTTAATTTATTGTTATTGACGGGGCGTCATTTTTATAATGACTCGAAGGCGGCAGAAATGTTAAATACGTCACTGAATATCACGCTACTGATCTTCAACGATGACAGGATTCAAGAGAATGGTCACTCTGTTTCCTGTTAGAAATTTAGTAGTCGTTCACTGTTGCAATATTTTTTCTTCCCCCGCCCCCCATCTTAGCAATTGTTCATAACATGGCAACCCTTTAACCTGCCTTGAAATGTGTTCGCGATGGCTTGCACCCAACCGAATGAAACTGCTACCCCCTTAACAATGAAATAACAGCGCGGAAACTGGTGAGCGGGCCTTTTTTTTTTTAACTATGGTCTTATTAGCGCTTATTCCGGCCTAGTCAGTGTCAGTGTAGTGTGCTTATTTTGTGTAGTGTCATTATTCATGTGAGATGAATCAGGTAAGATATTTACGAACTAAAAACCTGGATTATCAAGATCGTCTTTTAGCAAAAGAATAAGGCCCACCAAGACCAGAGCTATCCATAAACCAAGTATTCAAAGATGAAAATAGACGTTTCAGTAAAAGCAAGCGTGTATGAAAATTATATATATATATATATATATATATATATATATATATATATATATATATATATATATATATAATATGACGCCCTAGTGTGTAGGTATTTTGGATGTGCCCCACCACTTTTAAATTCCACGAGCCGCCACTGGTACAAAATTGCTTATTTTACTTCAAATAGGCTATAAGCATAATCCATACATTAATTTGTTCTATAACTATCGCAAGCTAAGGTAACTTTTTATTTTTTAATTCATTTAATGTATTCAGAACTTTATAAAGGTCTTATGTTGAATGTTGTATACCTTAACGTGAAAGCCTCTAATTCGCCCAAGGAAAGTCTAAAATCTGATAAAAATCACTTACAATGTGATCACCTTAGTTGTACCAATAATATACTAATAAATAGGTTAAAAACCCAGGTGGGTTTTAAAGTGTTTTTTTTTAGGTGGGTCCAACCCGAAAAAAAATTTTTTTTTCGGGCTGGGCCCACTTGGTCAAACCCTAATAAACAATAATATCATTGTTGAGAACTTACAATAAGAATCTCTGGTGGTTCAACGGATCATATATGATTCTGTGATGAAAATGGTTGGATCGTCAAGATTAACAATTACAAGAGATATGATAAATTCAGTGAGAAGTTCAAGGAGACAATATAAGGTGTGTTTGAAAAAGAAAAGAGAAATGAATGCTGGAGAGTAGAAGAGGAAAGAGAAACGGAAGATTCAGTAACAACTAAAGGAGCTAGAGGAAGAAGAGAAGAAAGTTAAACTACGGAGACGACAAGAAGTATATTCAGATCAATGAGAAGAAAAGTATGCGAAAAAGGATAAAAACAAGTTGTTATATAGGTTGCATTTAACAAGTCAACCGGCAAAGGTATGTCTCATAATGTTTTCCTTTGTGATTAATAAAATCATGTATGAATTGTTTATTACTATATGCAATATTATAATGCTGTATAATTGGTATTATAATGTATAATTTTTTTCATACTTTTAGTACTCTGTATACTGCACACTTTCGTTTGTAACTTTACATTTTGTGTAATATGTAATCAATATCGGCTTAATGCATATATTTGTAAATTTACATTCTTTTGGATTGAAGAAAATTTAAAAAAAAAAATAGAAACAGAAGCGGAGAGAGAACAAGGCCAGCTATGGGAAAGGTGAAAGCTAGGGTTTCTTTCTTTTTTCTTATTTTTAAATTATTCAATGGTCAGGCAAATCTGGAACTTTCGTCATGGAAAGTCAGGGATTTTTTTTTCGGCAAATTCCCGAACCCTGTAAGCCCCTGTAAGAATTATATTATTGATTGAAGTAAATAAAATTTCAAGTACCACACTAATTGATTTAAAAATGAGTCAAACCAAGGGAAGTTGCTTGGTATCAATGAGGGTTGTTTCACCATTTTTACTGTTTTTTTTTATACTATTACCATTTATATTGGCAGGACAAAACTGTTTTTAAAATTTTTAATCTCAGCCAATTTGTGTGTCGGTCATTTTTGTTGAGCACTGTGTGCCAATAAGTGACTTTGCAAATATTAGGATGAAATTGTATATCTTAGAACTGGGCTATTGAAAAACGACGCAACAAACATAATTTTCTTCAGCACTTTCTCTTTTTTTTTTTATCTCTTAACATGAAAGACCGTAATAGCTGAAAATTTCTCCCTAAGTTTAGTATCGAAATTTAATAAATCCTACTTTTTAGAGCTGAGTTTGTAATGAAGGAGTAAATTATCAAAGTAGATTTATTATAACTTAATGTGATACTATATTTACTATAGCTAGAGTAATAACACTGATACAATTTTTCATGCAATTGTTATCATTAAAAAAAATAAAAAATAAAATTCTGTAATTTTTGCAATGTGTGATACATGATGACTGGTAGGTCATCGAATAAACAGGTGTATAGATAAGAGAAAACTATAGTTGAAACTTTAAGTTTGATATTTGATTACGAGCGAAGTTGTGAATTTCCATAAATTGCACGGAAAACGCATGAGTATGCTACCCTCAAGCATTTATGTCTGAACAAAATTCTTAACCAACCTGAATCATAGAACACATTGTTTTAATTTATTATTTTTATTTTAATGTTGAATTACTTACAACTTAAAATAAGCTTACAACATTCAAATGAGAAAAAAAAGGTAATTTTGAAAATTAAATCAAATTGATTACTAATAACTAATTAAAAATAAAATGCAGTATTAAAATAGTAAGAAATTAATATAGCATTGGAAGACATGAAATTGTTTATTATAATTGAATTAAGAATAAGTACAGTAGGTATGACCATGTTTTTCCACGCTCATTATTTTCTTTTCGGTTAGAATTGGCAGCCAATGTAAGAAAATAAGAAAATTGAAACCACAAAATATATTTTGGACTACAAACTGAGTGCCTTTTTTCCTCTCCTCTTTCCATGGGAAGAATGTCTGCGATGAAGTAGGAAGGACAATAAAGTAAGTAAAAACCAGTTTGTAAAGAACAAAAAAAAAAAAAATCAAATCTTCAGCGTAGAGCTGTTCGATTTCTGCTAATAAAACACTAAATTGTTATCTATTTTCCCGTCGCACAAGAATAAATTGTTACTTATATCATATCGACTTTAAAACCTGCGAAAATACAATCTACTGCTTTTAAAAACATAACATAATGATATGATTACACATTAAGTGTTAATTTATACAAATTGTTGGTTAGAATTTCACGAACCTTATGCAGTGTGTTGAGTTAAAAGAACTACAAGCAAAGGGCTTTGTAAAACGACCAGCAAGCAAATACATTAAAAATCAGGAAACAAAAAGTAAAAGGTTTTGTTTAACCTACCACACTAAACTTGCTCGCTCCAATTTCTTAAACTAAACCAAGTTATGCTGCAGTAATTACTTAGACGTCCGAAGAAAAATCACCCCAAAAATAAACTACCACTTCTAGATTTTTTTGAGTTATTACTTATGCCTTCATAAGGATTTGAAACGAAGTATTTGTAAACTATCAACAACATTGAATAAGTTATATTTTAGGAAATGTCTTTAAAAAAAATAAAATAAAATAAATTCCCAAGAGTAAACTACCAATTGTGAATATTTTCATGACAAGTGATTTATGCATTTTTATAGGGTTATAATGAAATTATATATATATATATATATATATATATATATATATATATATATATATATATATATATATATATATATATATATATATATGTATGTATATATATGTATGTATATATATTTTAAATATGAACAAAATTTCCTGATTCGTTTTGAAAAAATTCGTCGGAAAATTTCTATTCTCAAGAGTATTCCTTGTGACTTTTTTTAAAAAGAAAATAGTTATGCCATATTGTCAGGTTAGTAAAATAGCACACAAAGAGCATGTGTGTCATCGTTAGGACAAGATAACAATGTCCTAATTAACACACTATTTTGTTACATATACAATATACAAATAGGTCTATATAACAACTTCTTTTAGCAAAATAAAATCTCTTAATCGTTATCGGAAACTAATGCCACTGTTTAGAGGTATAAAATTTACTGTTTCTTTTTTCTCGAAAACTACACATTAGAATTTACCCTCAAACATGTTATCGTATTCAGTCGGTGTGGTATATCGACTGTATAATGCTTTATATGTGGGCAATACTTTAGTTCAACAGAAATTAAACTTTCAGATTTCATGATAATATTGGGCTCGATCTCATTAACCATATTGTGCTGTGCCGTCATCTTCCTAATATCATAATGAATATGATAATGAGAGTATGTTTTAGTATCAGATTCGCTTCAATAAGTGGAATGGTTTTTGGTACAGCATCAATTTTTAGTTTACAAATAAATTGGTTTTTCTTCATTTTCTCGGAAACTACCTATGCATATTATTTTATTCAGTTCAATAGAATATATCGATTAATATATACAGTGGTGTATTTACGATTTTGTTTCGGGGTGGGCGTTGCTAACTTTATTCCTGGAAATGTGAAAATTCCGCACGATATTTCACTTACTTTAGTATATCATAGTATAAAATTTTGGGGGCCTTAAGCCCTCTTAAATACGCCACTGGATATTAAATCACGCAATTGGACGTGTCGTTTTGATCGAATTCTAATAATATAGAATTTATAAAATATGAACAAAATTGCCTCAGTCATTTCTGGGGAACTTGTCTTGGAAAAACTCAGCCCGAAATAAGCTACTACGTGTGCATTTTTAAAGGACAAACGAGTTAGCCGTAGTGACACATTCTTAGTGAAATATTTATTTATAATGAATAAAAGTCACCTGAATCGTTTTGAGAAAATCGTCTGGAAAACTCATCCCAAGATTAAACTACCGCTTATGGATTTTTGAGAACAAATATGTTGTCAGATTATTAATTTTAATTTATATTTATTTATCAGATATGAACAAAATAGCCTTAATCGTTCTTGAGAAAATCGACCGAAAATAACACCACAAAAAGTAACTACCATTTTTTATTTTTTTATTTTCTTCAGAAAAATGGCTTATACTGCAGCATAGGGTTGTTAATGAAGTTTGAAAAAAAAAACTATTGTGTTTTTCAGATGTAAAGCATCACGGGCAGTAGCCAATGCTGTGCGATATTCCGCGCGGTGTTGCCGGATTTCGGACTCCCCTTTCCCTTCTCGCTCTTCCTCTAGTTGAGATTATTACACATACATTGGCAACATTATTCACAATGTAAATATACTATTTCAGCAAACTCAAAGATTTTGGCTGTGTATCCTAGAAGTATATATAGCAACATACCTGAATAACATACCTATTAACTTATTCCAGTGGAACTGCTAAACGTTCGTCTTCAACACTACTTCCACTATCGTCTATGTCAATTAATATTTCGCCATTGTCTGAATCTGACTCTTGTAAATTTTTTATTATGAGTTCCAAAAGTTGTAAACACAAAAAATAATTCTTCGAGCTTCACTTCGTAGCTTTTTTTCTTTTTTTTTTTTTTAAAAAAAAAAGAAAATTCCGCACTTGTACTGGGTTTCCTTAAAGATATTGTCAACTATAATTTTGGAAAACAAATGAACTACCACGAAAGAAAGCAACCCAGACACTGATGAATTCTGTTTATGCTAGAAGAGAAGATGCGTTCCTACACACACAATCAGCTCCTTTGCTTCCATGTCTGTTCCTATAATAACATACTCTTGTACTTGATGTAGGTCTCACAACAATCCATCTGATTCGTAAGCAACACGATATGGTCGAGTTTGTTTTGGGTTACAATAATTTATGACACCACTCAGACGCCTGGTGCTTTTGCATCCCTGCTAGAGGAGTAAACAAGGAGTACGTAATTGGCCACACATACGTAAGGTATTGAAACGAAGAAAAAAATCATACTGCGTTTCTTATGTCGAATAAGGAAGAATCTTCCATGAAGGCAATTTCAAAACAATATTACGAATGTCCCATACCTTCTGTTCTTCCACATGAGCTCCCGCCGGGAATCGAATATATATATATATATATATATATATATATATATATATATATGGATCAAATTGCAGAGGCTTGTTATTTAATTCGATCGCTTACTATTCTCAAGGGTGTAGAAACGGGGGAAAAGAGGGCCTTGACTTTCCAAACTATTTCCAGCCCCGAAATGAGGTTCATCTGGTATATGTTTAGCAAACTTATTTAATAGTTAATGCAAATTAGGAACGTTTATAATAAAATACGATTTTTAAAAAAAAGAAAAAAGAAAACATCATCAATACAGTTTCTGTACCTAATTACAAGGACGCTGATTTCTCTGTAAATTGGGGGGGGGGGGTGCATTCAGATGCAGAAAGCATATATGATGATTTTAAGACAAATTGCATTCAAATTATGCCTAATATTGCACATTTACAAATAAAATGAGGGGCCCTGGCTCCCTCAGTCCCCCCAGGATCGGCGCCCTTGCCTAATTAAAACAACTAACATTAATTATATGCTTTATATTCTCATTTTCCTAACTGGATGCTCACTGTGATCTCACTACTATATTATTGCATAATAATATCTGAGTTGATATTTTTTCGAGTTTTTTTCCCTTTAGTATTTTAACCTACATAAACACAAAGTCGGATAAACAGACTGCTAGAAACAGCATTTGTTTTCTTATGAATAGCTTATTGATTTATCTCTTACAATCCGGTTTTCAACTTCAGTACTGTCAAGATCCGTCTTTTGTTAAGGTAGCATCGAGAAAACATAATATGTGTATAGTATACATGGTGTGTTAAAATGCTTTCATATTCTGAAAGAGGTCATTTGTTCTGTTTTTAATGTGTGAAAAGCTTTCCTCCCCCTGAAAGTAATGTTCCCCTAGAACAACCTGTTGGTTACACCCCTGATTATCCTTTAATAAAAGTTGAGTTCCATTTCCAAATCAAGAAAAATCCACTGGAAATTAGACGGGACTCAACGCTCGTTTTACTAATTGTTTTATATGGAAATCTTTCAAAGCGTGTATCATGACAACCAGTTGTCATAAAAAGATGTAGTTTTCACGTATGTGTTAGTAATTCTTTTCTCTACTTCGTAAAGTGAGCAGTTAATGTGCTAATACAATATTTCTAATAAGCGCCTCTGCTATTGTCAAGATTCGCAGTAGCGCGAGAAGTCAGCGTGCAGAACTGCTTGCCGCGAATTGTCAACACCGTTCAAAGCCAATTGGACGCCGCGTGAAGCCAACTCAAGGCCATGCCGCTTATCATCTGAAATCCAGTTTAACTCTATGGCCTATGGAGCCCGGAGGTTCAATGCCGTGCTCACAAAAGCTCTCCACTGACTTCTATCCTTAGCCAGTTGGATCCAGTTTCTATTTTGTATTTCTATCTCTGCGAGATCCATCTTAATATTGTCCTCCCATCTGCTCCTAGGTCTTCCTAATGGTCGTTTTCCGATTGATCTTCCAGGCATGACTTTGAAAGCGTTTCTACTTTTTTCCATTCAAGCTACATGACCTGCCCACCTAAGCCTCCTAGACTTGACTCTAACAATATTGAGTAAACCGTATAAATTATGTAGTTCCTCGTTATGAAGTTTCTGCCATTCCCGTTAATCTTTAGTCCGAATATTCGTCTCTGGATCTTCTCAAATACTTTCAGTCTATGTTCTTCGCTCAGAGTAAGCCACCATGTTTCGCAACTATACAGAACAACAGGCATGATTATCGTTTTATATATTTTTAGCTTCAAATTCCTCGACATAATTCGCTACGACAAGAGATTTTGAACCAAATAGTAACACGAATTCGCTGCTTTTAGTCGACATTTAATTTCTTCGTGAATATGATTTTCATCTGTTAATATTGATCCGAAATATTTGGAAGTATCCACTTTATCAAAAGTATTATTTAATATTTTAACGCATCCATAATATTCCGTATTACGATCCCGACGCGCTTCCATGTATTTAGTTTTCTCTGCAATTACTTCTAAACCCATGTCCCTGCAAGCGCTTAATAAGATCTCTGCATTTCTTTCTATTGTTCTCCTATCATCCCCTATTAAATTTACATCATCAGCATATGCCGTAACTTGGTAAATACTGTTCAACTCTAGGCCCTGGTTGCTATCTTTGATTTTCCTTATGGCGTATTCCAGCACAAAGTTAAATAATAATGGCGACAATGCATCTCCTTGTTTCAGGCCATTTTCGACGTGAAAGCTCGTGGACAAAAATTCTCCTACACGGACTTTACTTTGGGATTCATTTAAACATATCTTCATTTATCTAATTAGCTGTCTCGGTATTCCAAGTTCTGTAAGAACGTTGTATAATATTTCTCTCCTAACCGAGTCGTACGCCTTTCTAAAATCAATAAATAGTTGATGTACCGGGGTATTGTATTCCCACTTTTTTAGAGTATTTGGCGAATGGTAAATATTTGGTCGATAGTTGATCGATTTCTTCTAAATCTGCACTGATAATCTCCTATATCATCATCTGCGTATGGGGTCAATTTTGCTAATAGAATATTTGAAAGGATTTTATAGGTTGTTGACAGAAGAGAAATGCCTCGATAATTATTACAGTCAGTTTTGTCGCCTTGTGAGTAGGAACAATGATTCTTTCCACTCTTGTGGCAATTCTTCCTTGTTCCAGATAAGGAGGATGAGTTTGTGTATCTTGTTCCACCATTTTTCGCCTCCAGCCAAAATTAACTCAGCCGGAATTTCATCTACACCCGGAGATTTGTGTTTCTTTAATTTCTTTATAGCGGTTTCTACTTCTATTCGGTTGGGTTCTGGAATACACGATTCTGCGGTGTGTATCTCCTTTTCTTCACGAACATTAGTTTTTGGCTGGGTGTTCAGCAAATCATCAAAGAAATCTTTCCATCTATTTAAGATGCTATCTTTATGAGTAAGAACTGTTCCGTCGGCTTTCTTTAATATATAAGCACGAGGTTGATAGACTTTCTTAAATTCGCTGATCTCCTTATATGTGTCCCGAATATTTTTATTTTTACTATTATCTTCGAGTTCCTTAATTTTAGCTTTCAAAAATTCGCGTTTCTTTGATCTAAAAGTTTTGGAAGTTTCCCGCCTGATATCTGCAAAATTTTGTGTAGTTTTTTCATTCGGATTTTGTAGCCAGCGTAATTTTGTCTGTTTTCTCTTCTCTGCTAGTTTAATGCATTCCTGGTCGAACCATAGTTTGTTCCTACGTATTTCCGCGTGTCCCAATTTTTCTTTTGCTGAAATTTTAATGATATCTCTAATTTCAATCCAGGTATCCTCAACACTAGTGCACTCCGAATCTTCTAAAGCCGAGAATTTATTCGAAACTTCAATCTGGTATTTCTCTCTTACCTGGCTCTCTTCTAATTTCTTTAAATCGAATCTCTCCGTTTTCGGACAATGAATATTACCTTTATTCAACAATAATATTTCTCGTATATTATCGCTACTACCAGGTGGTGATCAGTGTCACAATCAGCCCCTCTAAACGACCGGACATCAATTATGCTAGACTGCCTTCCTCTATCTACTAAAACGTGATTAATTTGATTTTCTGTTTTTCCGTTTGGTGATGTCCAAGTGTATTTATGAATGTCACGATGTGGAAATGTTATACTCTTCACGATTAGGTTTTTGGAAAGTTCACGAGTCTAACACCGTTGTCATTACTCTCCTTATGCAGACTTTCGTTCCAAATAATCGGTTTGAAAATATCCTCTCGTCCTACCTTCGCATTGAAATCCCCTAATAGAATTTTCATATGGTATCGCGGGAGTTGGTCAAATATCCGTTCCACTTCTTCGTAAAAACTGTCTTTTATATCGTCATCCTTATTTTCAGTTGGAGCATTACATTTAAAACAATAATAACACACCACCGTCCCTTAAGAGTAATAAAAGAAAGTCTGTCTAACAAATTCAACCCATTTAATTGCTGGTAATATTCGTTTGTGAGCGAAAAACCCTGTTCCTAACTGGTGATTTTTATTTCCTTCTCCGTAAAAGAACTTAAAATTTCCGGAATTCACAGATCCATTTCCTTCCCACCTAACTTTCTGAACTCCTACTAGGTCCATCCTGTATTTCTCTAACTCATTCGTTACGGATTTTAACGCGCCTGCCCTATAAAGACTTCTAATATTCCATTTCCAAATCTCATGTCCATTTTCTTTTGCTGAGGTCGTGCCAAGTTATCAGTCCTTGTCCGAGGCTGTTGTGAATGTTTCTGAACAAGTGCCCTTTTTTACAGGATGAGTTTGTTAGCCTTACCCAAACCTCCAAGCTGGAGGACCACTCCTTGTCGTCTGTCCGCGACTGCTTATTCAGTATATTCGCAGCTAACCTCTATATCTAGAGGCCTTCTCCTCGATCCGCAACCTGAGGACGCGTCATGCCGTGGTGACAGGAACCCACGTTACACGGGTTAATGAAGTATTTGTGTATGAAATATAAACAAAATAGTTAGAGCGGTTTTTAAGAAAATGACATTTCTTTTTACAGTCTTCAGTAAACTACCATTATTTAGGGATGTAGGAAGAAAATTCGAAAGATCCTCCTCGGAAATCTTATAAAAGCATAGGTTTTTAATTTGGTGCTGATACATTGAACAATTTGGCCTTTGTACCTGTATCGGAATGAACAAATAGACATTTTAAAAGCAATTTATCGGTAGGAACGTACGCAGGAATTTATTTAGGGAGGGGTCTAAAGCGTTTCGGGGGAGTCAAATACAATTTGAGGCTGAATTATATGAAAATTTCTAAAATTGCCCCTAAAAGTAGACTACATTTACAAAAAATCGGGATTTCGAGGGGAGGACCCCCAGGACCCACCCTCTGCGTACGCCCCTGTTTATCGGCATGTAGAGGTCATAAAACGTGTAAGTCCGATGAAGTCTCGAATTCGTTTTTTCCACGATCGCCATATTTATTTTTCTCCTATCGTTCATCGAAAGTAGAAAACGGAAACCTGACTAATGAAGAATTTATTTCTTACAATAATAATAATCCCTACTGTTGTCTGGCCCTACTACTTACCTTTCGTTATTACATAAGGCATTTAAGAAATAATTGTTTTTTAAAATACCGAGATAAATTTTTCGATACGGTGGTGATTTTTGCTGCAAAATTTGTAGGTTACAACAATCTTTATTTCTCTTGATTTCTTTAAAAGTTAAATAACTACCAATTATAAGTAAGCCGTGCAGTTAGCATTGATATTCGTGTTGGGCATTGGCTGTAGAGACCCATATCTAACAGTATACGGTAAACTGTGTGCTCAGACACATTCGTGCTTTGCCTATTGTTAATTGTGACAGAATGTGTGTCCTATCCTGTTTTACTAACCTCGACAGTCTATGACGTCAATATCTTTAATGAGGTTTGTCTTCTCCGAGAATCACAAACAGGCAATTAATGTGAAGAAAAAATTAAAGAAGATGCCTCCTTCCCCCCTCAAAGCAGGAATTCTGAAAAACTCTGGGATACATGTTCTTTTATTTCTAATAAAAAGTTTATATACCAAGTGTCATTTTACTAAGTTAAAAGGATCGTGAGAAAATCAATTTTCCGGATAAAATTTGACTCTCTACTCCTTTAGGATATGCATTTTAATCAAAGTACATAACATGATTTAAAAAAACAGTTCGAGGTATAGCTGATAACTATATCTAAAGAAATTCGCTTTAAACGGTTCGGACATTTTCTCGTGGTGCTATCACAAACAAGACCTTTGTCATTTTTGGATGGCATTTAGTATCTCCCCCAACTCGTTTCATGGTTCCAGAACCGAGTACCTTGTTTTTGTCTAAATTGTGATAAAGGTAGAAGTACAAGGGCCCTGGGAGCTTCTAACTCCCTTCGTTAGCTGTCCCTAGCTCAGCTATATTTTGTAAAGTAAGTAACACACTGTAAATCTTACATGTGCAAGATTGGGGGAGATACTAAATATCAGCCTCATTTTTATATAATAGCTATAGTAATTTTTTATTGCTAAAGGGGAGGGGTTAAACCCCGAGAAACCTCCTTGTGTAATAGGAAAATCCATCTGCACTTCGAAGATGGTCTATATGTGGACCAAAGGTTGCGCGACTTGTATCAGAGTTCCAAGAAATGATTAATCATTCATCGTCCAGTTCTCATCTTTACCACGATAAAAATTTTGCTGTTCAGCAGCATTTCATGGAAGACATGTAAGAGGTTCTAAATACGTTTCAGGACCTGGGGAACCCTTACAACGATGAATCAGAAGATTTAACATTGTCACGAAGCAAATCGTCCATGACCAAGCAAAGAAGACTGTTATCCAAATTGAAGATGTTGCTCTAGCTTACTTTCAACAGTATATGAATAATAGAATAAAGGAGTCAGTTCTAAAGCCCTTTGAAAAAGCTCAAACTCTCTTTAATGAGCACACCACCAACAAAGCCATCAAAACTGAAGAGTACTTTATCTTCAATACGCTATGACGCGAAATTCTTTTCACGCCTGTACGTAGGGGGCGAAGTTCGAGGCGGTGATTTGGAAGAGTTCTTTCGACATGAAAACCATGCACGGCCCTCTTCTCTTGGAGAGTATGGTCAACTTTGTTACACAGAGAAGAACGTCATAATAGGATGTGTACAGCAACTTGTTTCAGGCCTGATGAAATAAATATAGTATTACTTGATGGAGCTGTCATTGTTCATTTCATACGATCAAAGGATGGAATGTAAAACTTTCAAGATTATGCGGATAGAGATGTAATTCCATATGTCAAGGCACATTTTCGTACAGCTGGTAGGGTAAATATTATTTGGGACAGCTACCGAATGGATTTAAGACAACGAAAGGGTATTGGCATTTGCACAAGAGTTATGTCAAGTATTCCTTTACCTAGAAAGTGGGACGAGTTTGTACGGTCGTCTCACAACAATGAAAAGTTATTCTCTTTTCTCAGTTCATGTAGCAAGTATATCACATGACAATGGAACAGTAATAACAACAGTGGGAGATAGTGTTGTTAGCAACGCAGATATCTCCGTTGCATCTCTCTGTCCATGTAATCATGAAGAGGCTTATACTAGACTCATACTGCATGCCCATTCTGCTTTTCAGTGTGGACTATCCAAAATTATTATAAAAACTGGACATTCTCTTGGGGTAGTGTTGAACTTTGCTTTTGCAGCACGACATCCGGCAGTACAAATTTGGGTTGAGCTGGGAATGGGAAAAAGTCACCGAATCATCTCAGTGCGTGATGTGAGTGCTGCTTTACAGTATGAGCATTAACAATATTCCATTCCAGAACAAAATGTGATACTGTTTCTAGATTTGGCGCTCGAAGGAAGAAATCAGCCTGAAAAGCATGTCTAAGATACCGAGATGTGACAGCAGCCTTCCTTTGTCTATCACGTGCTGAAGTGAGCATATCCAGCGTTTTGTGATAGTTACGTATGACAGTGCGTCTTCAGATACAGATGTAGATGTCGCCGGATGTCGTCTCATCACTCAGAAAATGAAAATTCTGGAGAATATTCCACCGACAAAGAATACTACAGCATGTTAAAAAAAAAGCTGCTTATCAATCAGAACATATTTAGGGACAAGCGTTTGTTAAAATGCAGGATTTACCCTCACCAGTAAATTGGGGATGGATGAAAGGAGAAAGTGGATGGGAAACTAAATGGATAATTTTGCCTGAAATATCAGAAGCTTAAATACAAAATTATTTTGTCGATGCTAAAATAAGAAATGTCCCAATTACTGTAAGCGCGTGTTATATGAAATTCAGTACACCGCATTATGTAAATGTGAAGGAAGTTGTGAAAATGAAGATTTAATTTAACAGTAACTTTGCTAACAAACACAACATTTATCAACAGTGCTCACTGAAACAAAGTAAGCTCATTTTCTTGATATGCGATATTTTAAAAAATATCCATTACAGTACAGAACAATAACAAAAGGCACTATATTATTCTATCATTATTTTTTCTTTGTAATACACATTCTAGCATCATGATCTTTTTTCTCAGTTGCTTATTTTTCAAGTAGGTTTCTAATTTTCTGACAATATCTCGAGAACCACTAATCATACAGGAATAAAATATACACCTCTTGTTTTCTTATATAATGAAAGTCATCACGCTAAAACCAGAAGTCAAAAAGGTATTGCTGAATTTGTATCTTCTTTCATGTTTATTTCTCATATTGTTTCAAAGTTTTCCGACAATATCTCGGTAAGTAATAATCGAGGAACAACAAAATGCACATCCTT
The DNA here is from genome assembly GCF_964235325.1 of Thermobia domestica. NCBI lineage: Eukaryota > Metazoa > Arthropoda > Insecta > Zygentoma > Lepismatidae > Thermobia > Thermobia domestica. The sequence goes on from NC_137461.1 coordinate 87,017,630, forward strand.
GTAATCATCAGAATATTCTGTACATTTTTATTATAGAAGCCATTATGCTAAAACCAAAAAGAAGAGAGCTACTATCGGTTTTCTAAACGTATATGCATGACATAGGGCGACCATTTTAAGATGGCCACCAGAGGTCGTTATTGGGCATATATTTTTGGCTCCCTGTCATATTAGTACTTAGTTTTATGTAAGCTACATTTCCACCTAATGTCATGCTTTCTTAACTAAAAGCACAATTCTTGCATTTATTTACCGAAATCTGCTGTACTATGAGGTGCATGTGCACGGCACAAATTCTCGAGGGAAAACATCATTATCTCAACAATGTTCAAATGGCACTTAGATCTTAATTTACTTCAGGTCTTCAGTTACTTCTTCTATTGCGATCGGTGTCTCCTTTTGATATTAACATTATGAATAACCACTTGATTAGGTCAGGTTTTATTACTGTTATTTTGTATCATTAATTGATTTTCATAATTCTGTACAATTAGAAGTAAATGGTTTAAGTTAACACATTGCGATGAAATTAATATTTGTTGTAACCTGAAAGGTAATAACATTCTTATAGATACGTACTATTATTCGGGATTCCAGCTAAAAAGGATTTAGAATTTTAAATCATTATATGCTGAGACTGTCTAATTTTGAGTCGAAACGTCTATTTCTGACTTGCGCGTCAAAATTTGCTAGCATACAATCATTTTCAAAGTTAGAGATTTCAGCAACTTGGAAATCTGCCTAGCCATGTAATTTATTTTTTATAGCTTTGTATCACGCAGAACAAGGTGGCAACAAAATATGTGGAATTACTATTTTAAGAAAGTGTTATTTAGGCATACCAAGGTTATTTAGTCGCATTCTTGAAATTTTTCCAAGAAAATAGTACCCGGTATATCATCTGATCTGCTACTAAATCTGGTCATGGATCGTACCTCAATAAATTTAAAATGAATCTTGGAATACCTTGCTCTACTATGTTTTATATGAGTTGGATATCCTTTTGTACATGAAGACGAGAACTCGTATTTCGTACAAATGTTCTTTCATCTTCCTCACTTTCAGAGTTAGAAATTGATTTCTCAGTCTGTCACTTGCCAAATCATGTGTTCAATCCGAGCATCCACTCGTTTTGTCACTTGTTGAATTATTTATTCAATCCTGGCTAGGTATGCACACGAGACGAGTCGAGACAGGATTTTGCTGACAAAATTCGAGTCGAGACACGACTCTTCCAATAGAGAAATATGCATTTTTCGAGTCGAGACATCACTTTTACAGCACATTTTCGAGATGAGACAGCCACAAATCTTGTTTCGTGCGCATCCCTAATACTGGCATTCACTCGTTCTATCACTTGATGAATTATTTGTTCAATCTGGGCATCATTTTATTCTTTTACCTGCTGAATCAAATGTTCAATCCTGGTACCCACTCGTTCTGTCATTTGATTAGTTACTTGTTCAATTCGGTTATCATTTTATTCTAATTTTTGTGTCATCGAATTAAATTGTTGTTCTAGGGATCGAATCATATCAGCCACACTAGACATTGAATTCGTTGAAGACGTGCTGTTTTGTTCTGCTCTATCACTAGAATTATTTATCACTAGAGGTTTGGCTGTATCACTAGAGGTTTGGCACCATAAAATGTGTAATATCATTTATATTACTAACTTCAATGATTCTGGATAGTTAGTTACATATATGCCCTAAGTTCGTCAAAATAGGATTATTGACCTGCTTAAGACGTAATTTACTTGTTGAATGTTCAGTGATAACTCACAGAATAAAATAGATTTAAACTTATATATTTTCGCATATTTTTCAACATTGACCTTATATTTTCACAAAGTTTCTTCTTTATTCATAATGGCGTCCTTTCGTATTATATCTTACGTGCATTAAAAAAATATATATGTCTGGTTACAAAACTTAACATCGTAAATGTGCAGATCTGACCATAAAAAGAAAATATCTTCGGTACCGGACCATTGCCCATAACAACATTTTTAACAGATTATATCGTTACAAGGCAAAAGCCATGGTGATAGTGATAATATGAAGTGCGAATGTGAAATAAAAGCAATGTTGTCAATGGCAGAAGTAGCCTTTAGGAGGAAGAAAAAAATATTTTGTGGGGCCTTGAACAAAGAGCTGAGAAAAAGACTTATAAAATGTTCGTCTGGATGTTGTACTGTATGGAGCAGAAACATGGACGTTACACAAATGTGATGAAAAACGACACAAAGCTTTCGAAATGCTGATGGGAGACAAATGAAAACACGAAATAAAATTTTTCAGTTTAACGTTCCATGTTTATGCCTGTTAGGCTGAGGGAGAGTATGGTAGAGCAAGTGAATGATGATGGATTAATTAGTGGAATGAGAACGTGAAAGGAAACGGAAGTACCCCGAGTAAACCCACGGACACGCCTCTGTTTACCACAAACTAACTTGGCCGGGGATCGAACCAGGGACCTCATGCACGAGATGTAAGCGCTCTACCACTGAGCGATCGTGCATCCGTGGAGAAGATTGGATTAGATTAGCTTGGTCGAGTGAGAAACGAATGAGAGGATGTTAAAAAATGGTGGAAGAGAAAAGAACAGTTCTAGATATTATTTATCATATTGACTGCCACCATATCTGTTGACCGTTATCACCTATCCTCCTGAGACCCAAGTAGTTATGGTAGGGAAAAAAATGTGGAACTCATATCACCTTTCATTCATTAGTGCCTCAAAACAATAATCAGTCGCCATTTTTCCGCTCCGTCGTCGGCAAAACACAAAGGTGGGACGTACTGCATGCAATACATTGGGCTTATAGTATCATGTGTTGCATGCAATACAAATACTATATTTAATAATAAAAATGCCTGTTTATTTTTTTAAAAAATCTATATTTCTCCGTATTTTTGATTTCAAAAAATAGATTACAATTCATTTTAGGATTTTGTAAAAAGCCACTCTTTTTTTAACATTTCTATTATAAATTATAAACGGAACAATTGTTTCCTTAGATAAATGTTGAAAAGTAAAATTCTCAAGATATCTTCTTTTGAATGTCATTAAAATTTATACCTGTATTTTTTAAAAAATTGCAATAGCTATATTTTTTAACGTCGTTAATACTGGTAATTCTTGAACGTTAAGTTTATATTTTAAATACAACAATATATTCCGTATACAAATGTTGCAAATAAAAGTTGTACAAATATTTTATATTGAAATTGAAAAGTTTGATATACACACACTATAGTCCTAAAATTGATGAATGCGTTAACATTGATGACTATTCCTGGACATATTGTTCTTCAGCTAAGAACTTTTCAACGGCGATAGTACTCCCGAAACAATCTCTGTCTGCCGAAGTACATAAGAAGACACTGCAGGTTGTGCATCGGAATCGCGAGTTATAAGGGCAACCAACGTTTCTACATCATGGAATAGCTTTACCTCTTTCGAATTTGACAGCTTCGGGCATATGCAACACATTTCTTGTTATGATTTCTGGGCTTGGAGAGGAAGTGTTTATTATTATTATTATTATTATTATTATTATTATTATTATTATTATTATTATTATTATTATTATTATTATTTTCGCTGGGGTCTCTTCTTCATGGCTGCTGTCCAGCATATTTTTGTCTTCAGAGCAACGGATTAGCTTTCTGCCCAAGTATCATTTGACATACAACAACTGAACATTCTTTGCTTGAAAGTTTAATACTTCTGCCGTGTCCTTATATTGGATCCAAACATTAGAGCATATTAAGTCCCCCATGTGAAGTATTGTTCTGATCGTCCATTTTTTAGTACGAGCCTTGGAAGGGAAAAAGCTGATCATTCTGTCACCTAGATCAACTCCTCACATGTTAATATTGTATTTACGAACTACATTTGGCTTTTATTTCCTCTTTCGTGAAATTTGGGGACTTTCCATAATCCAAAACGCATCTCTGGTTTGTACAGAAAGCAATGGTTTCATACAATGAATCTGGAAAGTATTCCTCATACATTTGAATGTGTCTTTCAAATCACATATATTGTCACATACATTTTGAATGTGTCTTTTAAGTCACATATATTGTCAATCTCCGATGATGGATACGTTGGGCTCTGTGGAAGATTTGGAGTAAACCTGAAAATGAAAAGAAAAAATTTCGGTTAAATGAATTAATGTTACTATACATAACGTATTTAAAAATTGAGATGGTTTAGCAAAAATATACTCATGAGTCAAAAGGTTCTTTACCAGCACGGGTATTTCAGGTAGGGTTTCAGAAATCTGGAACAGTGTATCCAAGTTTTGGGAAATGTTCTTTTAGCCGTCTGAAGTTGTTACTGAATGTGTATTAAATTATACCCAAATAATAATTTTAAAAAAATATTGTTTACTCTTTCTTTTGGATCACTCGTAAATCAGTTTGATGAATTATTAAACACTATATCCTGTAGTTATTGCAAATACTACGAGAGATACTATTTGTAGAAAGTATATTCATAGCAAATGAAAACCCTTTCCGCAATCTCATCTTCTGCGAAACACTTGGCTGAATTGCGTCTAAGAAAATTAACAAAGCACTCTGGTATAATTATTGCCAATATTCCTGTGAAACTGTAGAGTCTCCGAATTTAAGATATCTTATCGGAAATATTAGTTATTTTTCAAGAATGTCTAGAGCTATATTTTCCCCTAGAAAGTACAGCCAAAAGATTATTTATTACCTTGTGTTGGCACTCCACTTCGATGTAGCTACCGGAACCGAAAAGACAGCTATTGCCTCTGAACGTTCCTCTGTGTCAGAAAATCGTGATTCGTCAGAAGAGTCATCTAAATTTGGATCGTATTCATCGTCGCTTCCGCTGCTTAAGCCAATATCTGAATCGTCTAATTCATCGTAAAGCACACTGAGTATTTCGTCAGCAGAAAGAGGCCGTCGTGCGCAGCGGCAAGGATGCCCTGTAAAACAAAACACAGTATAAGTTCAACAATGATATGAAATCAATGAATGTACAGTGAATATTTTAAGAACAAAAAAGCAACATGTAGTATGACTCCAGGAGAATGATATTTCTTTATATAAATGAGATTTTTTAAACAAATAAGTTAGTATAATCGAAAACTTACAATTATCAAAGTACTTCTCGCATTAAAATTAGTATGCAATACAACGTGGAGAAGTCCGAAAGTAATGCAGACAATACAAACATGCATACGATACAAGTGCGAGAAGTCCCAAAGTAATGCAGGCAACACATACATACTGGCAGTACAAGTGTGCGAAGTCCTAACGTATTGCAGGTAGTACATTGTAATTTGGCAAACAATAACTAAAATTTGAAAACAACAATAGCAGAATAAATTCTCTAACAATAAACTATATACTTTTAAGAGTTTATATACATAAAATAAAGAGATTTGGAAAAAATGTGAAATAATAATTTGTAATTTACCTGATGAAGTTATTGCTTCGTTCCTATCCATCGCGACGTCACATTTCATACAAGCGGGAAAAAGCAGGAAGTTCGTCATTTACACAAACAACAGTTGCGAGATATAAAACGGCATCTGGTGGCATGCTGCAACAAAAATTAACAAATTCTACGAAACGAATGAGTTGTGGTATCGCTTTATATAAAATGATGTTTCTGTATTGCATGCAGTACGCCGGGTTCCAGGAGGCTATGCGCCACGGGCAACAGTCCGCCATTTAATATTTTGTTTTCCCCCTTGCTTTAGCCCCTTAAATGTATAATTTTCTTCGCGTATAATTTTATATATACACGGCATGGACATTAAATTTTGACTTCTATGTCATATGTAATTGCATACACACCTATAGGACGAACGCGACAAAAATGCAATTTATTGTTTGTGCATAGAAAACCATACACATGGTGGTGCACGAGAAAGCCGTGTGTATGAAATTACATACACATGGCAGTCAATGTGTTAAAAGAGGAAGGAAACTGCTTGGGACATTGGCTAAAGAAGGCGCTGTATCATGAGGGACACCCTATAGAATATGGTGGTAGGAAAGAGAGGGAGGGGCAAAGGAAACTACAATTGATGAACGGTATCAAAACAGAAAAGTCGTGCGTGAAGATGAAAAGGTTTGCTGAAGACCGGGAGACATAGAAGCTTCTCAGCTGTAGCAAGTAACCTGCCAATAATCGCAGAATACTGATTATTATTATATTATTGATGTTTCAACAATATTTAAGAACTAGTACAAAAACTAACATTGCTGTTACGCGTGGATTCCTGAGAAACTTACCATGATGGAATTCTATTTATTAAAGTAAGTTGTAGTTCAGCATATTAGAAGCGTAATGAAATTATCTATTAATTGTCTGTATCACACTTATTTTATTGTAATATTTTTCAACAATATCTTTCGCCCTAAAAAACAATGAACTGTTTTATCCTTAATCTGATTAAGGTAAACGTGGGGGCTCTCTAGTAATGTAGGTCCTCAAGTTAAAATTCTCCTCAGGAATGCTCAAAAATTCCCTTTTTAAGATAAAAATTTCCCTAACACATACACACACATAGACGGGTTGGACAAAAAACTCTAAAACGTTTGCAAAAGTGTGAAAATCATACCTAGTATGGTGTGGGGCCTCCTTTTGTGTCTAAAACAGCTTGTATCCGACGTAGAAGGATGTATACAGCTCCAGAATCGTGGCGTGTGGAATTTTGTACCACTGTTCCTCCAAAACATGCTCTAGTTCCTTAAGGGATACTGGTGAAGGGTAATGAGACCGAACATGCTTTTCTAACTCACACCACAATGGCTCAATAACGTTCAGATCTGGTGATTGTGGGACCCAGGGGAGGTGTGATAGCTCCTGGTCATGCTCCTCAAACCATGATTTCACCGTTTTTGTAGCGTGACAGGGTGCCAAATCATCTTGATATATGCCATCACCATCAGGGAACAATATTTGGACCATGGGTAAAACCTGGTCCCCCAAAATGGCCTCATACGCCTTAGCATTCATCATTCCATGCAGGGCTATGATGGGACCTGTGGAAAACCACATATCACTGCCCATACTGTAACAGAACCACCCCCATGCTTTACAGTTGGGAGCAGACAGTCTGTATCACAGGCCTGCGACGGTGTTCATACGTAAACACGATCGGTTGTTGGAAACAAGGTGAAGGTCGACTCATCGGACATTACGTGTATCCACTGCTCATGAATCCACGCCTTGTGGTCCTTGCACCTCTGGATACGCCTCTTCGCATTTACTGCTGTGACCAGGGGTTTGGCGATAGCGGCCCTGCCATGAATTTTCATTTTATGAAGTTCCCGTCGCATTGTTTTCGATGAAACCGGGTTCTGTAGACCGAAATTGAGTTCAGACGTAACTTTCATTGCAGTGGTCTTCTTTTTTAGCTGCGACAATGTTTTAACGCCCTCCGGTCCCTATCTGACAGGATTGTCTTTCGACCACTGTTGTGCTTTGCAGACGTCGTTTGCCCATGAATTGTGTATGCTCTCGTGACATTTGATATAGTGCCTTTCGATACCCTCACGATGTTCGCCACTGATGCCACTGAAGCTCCAACCAGACAGGCACCAACGATCATGCCTCTTTGGAAGTCTGTCATGTCGCCCATTTTACCGCACCACTTTCACACCACGACACTGACAGATGAACGGATTACTGCTGACGTAAGAGGAAGGTCCACATGACACATTGAAAACAAAAAACGATCGGCAACCGCAACACGCGTTGTACAGTGGAGGGCCAAACTTACTTGTCCTGTATGAAATGTCTTTAGTATATATATATATATATATATATATATATATATATATATATATATATATATATATATATATGGTGTTTCAAAAATTGTCAATAGGTATAGAGAGTATTCCCTACAGGGTGTAATTCTCACATATGCTCTCAATATATTTTTCAGATATACCCTAATTTCAAGAAGGGTCCAAAGTAGGCAGGAGGTAAACCTTGACAACAATGGACATCCAATGCTTCGGAGGGAAGGGGGAAGTGTTAGAAACTCGCAGCTCCATGTTTGTGTTCGGAATAACGTGTGATGATATGTATTTCGTCACGGCATATTTCACGTTTTCTTTACTTAAAAGCGTGAAAGAAAACATCGCACCATGCGTTTTCCCGAGTACGAGAGACCGTGATGTTGATGATCCTTAACACTTCCGACATCGCGCCAAAGGATTCCGTGTGCACTGCTATCAAGACTTATCGTTTGCCGGCTTTGGACCAATTAGAAAGTTAGAGCATATCTCAAAATTCGGTTGATGGCATGTCTGGGAATTTCACCCTGCAGGGAATAATGTGTACACCCAGTGGCGTAGCACACTTTTGTGGCCCCCCCTCCCCGCAAAGTATAGAGAAGGAACTTTAGTTGTAAAGCCGATAGAAGTAAGGTTGAAGTTCTACTTCTTTAAATCTTTATTCATCTCAAGACTTCGGGGCCCCCTATACCTCGCCCCCCCCCGCACTGCGGGGGTTGCGGAGGCAGCTGCTACGCCACTGTGTACACCCATTGAACATCAATTAAATATGCATTTTTGGATTGCGTTTGTGTGACTTCCATTACGTTGAGAAGGGCAACCATTCATAGTCTCTCGAATTCGAAATAGGATCTCTTGAAATTTTTCTTTTTCGCGATTTTGGACAGTCCTAGCTCTGAAACTATGCACTTTTCGCCATAGGTCCATATGAACTTTTTCTCTTATTTTGATATGAAGAATCACTTCATAAAGTTTGTCGGTATAGTCCATTAACACCCTATTGCAATGGATTATTATGCTGTGTTCATATCTCCACAACATACATTTGTGCTTTTGATGCTCTGTTCTTACTTCAATGTTATGTTGTAGAATGACATCCTTAAGTCAGGCCGCGGAAGACTTATGGAGAAAAAAAAGTTTGTCACTTTATGTCTGAGATTCTGAAAAGATTGCCACCGTCTTCTGCCATACCACCGCAGTGCTTAGTTGAAAAGCTAAATTTCCCTACATTTTATTTCATGTTCGAAAAACCTTCCTTTTTCCCTCCTTAGAAAATTATTTACTAAATCTCCCTACGCCGCGGCAAATTTCCCTCAAACTAGCATCACTGCTTAATACTACTATTACTACTTTCATGATTGTAAAATCAAGATAGATTTGGTTAGACTGAGTAAGCGTAATACTCTACTATTTAAAACTATTTAAATAACAATATTTAAAAAATCTATGCAAAATGCATATTTAAAGAAGAATGAAATAATAGATACGGATCACTGTACTAAACTTCTCTCTTTCCATTTATTAAATTATGAGGGGAGGGGTGAAAAGTTCTCGGCCTGACAATGAAAGACTGCGAATTTCAGTTCAAAAATGATTTTATTTTTTGGACATAATCTCCCTTAACTTCAATACACTTGGTCCAGCGTTTCTCCAACATCAGTATTCCTTCCCGGAAGTGAGAGTCCGGAAGGTTGTGAAAATAGTCATCGACGACCCTCTCAATTTCTTCATTCGATGTGAAGCGCTTCCCAGAAAGAAATGTCTTCAAGTTTGGGAACAGATAGAAGTCCTATGGTGCCAAATCAGGAGAATATAGGGACTGGCCGAGCAAATCGTACCCAAAATCCTGCAGTTTTCCCATCGCCAACGCACCCTTGTGCGCAGGTGCGTTGTCCTGGTGAAAGATGATTTTCTTCTTCTTCAAGCCAGGCCTCTCCTCGCGAATTTTGGCATCCAGCTGGTCAAGAAGGTTGGAGTAATATTCGCCTGTAATTGTTCTCCCTTTTGCAAGGTAACCAATTAACAGGACACCTTTCGCACCCCAAAACACTATCTTCGACGCTGAACCACCGGCTTCCACCCATTGCTTGGACTGCTGTTTCATTTCTGGCATGTAGTGGTAAACCCATGTCTCATCCATTGTCACAAATCGACGCACAAAATCGGTCCAAAGATTGCTGCGAAAATAGTTTTCGCATTTGCTTTTGATCGGCAGTCAGCAAATGCGGCATCTATCTTGCGCAGAGCTTTCGCATCCCTAGTTCTTTGTGCAAGATATTTCGCACCAGTTCCTCCGATATCCCCACACTCTCAGCTATCTCACTCACCTTCACTCGCCTGTCGTCCAACACGATATCATGCACTTTTTCGATTGTTTCCGGTGTGGTTGCAGTTTTCGACCTTCCTTCACGTGGGTCATCTTCGAGGGATGTGCGACCACGTTTAAATTCAGCTGCCCATTTTTTAACGGTTGACATGGAAGGAGCAGAGTCCCCGTAAACTTTTGTTAACTTCGGATGAATTTTCGTAGGGGTTAATCCACCCAAAACGAAAAATTTTATTATCGCACGATATTCAAGTTTATCCATTTTCACAACACGCAAGACGTCTAATTGCAACAATGCCTGCACACAAACTACTTGAGAGAACAAGTTGACAGTTGTTATACGAACAACTGAAAAGCGCCCCCAGGCAAGAACAGTAAAATTTTGCTGATTGGCGTGCCATCTCTGGGTCAGGCCGAGAACTTTTCACCTCGCCCTTAAATCGAGTTATATTGCAATTATTACTGAAACATTTATTTGTGAAATAGCAAAATTATAAAAGGCGTTTCCAGAAAACTTACTCTCTAATATTACAATATTGTATGGTTTTTAAATTAAAATGACATGAGCCATATTGTAAGATTGTTATTATGTTTATTTATAAAATAGCAAAATTGCCTTTTCTGTAGAAAGTTGTCGGAAAAGCACCCCAAAAATAAACTAATTCTTGTCGATATTTTCAGAAGAAACGACTCTCACTACATTACAAGGTTATTTATGAAATATGAACAAAGTCGGCTGAGAAGTTTTTGAGGAAACCGTCTGAAAACGACATTTAGATTTACATTTCTGAGTTTAGCAGCGAGGCTATATGAGACATGGACCTAAAGCTTAAGGTGGGATGCGAACTGCATGAAGTCCCGCCTGGATTTAAACCCTTTCTCTCACGCTAAAGATACCTATGAAGGTTACTAAACCTTTGGCGTTGAAGTCCCGGGTTAGTCCCGATTCTCGATAAGAGCTCATGTGACAAAAGTTACCTAAAAAATAAACTATCTGTTTGTGGATATCTTCAGAAGAAACTGCTTACACCAGATTATTGGGACTAACAAAATCGTGACGATTTTCTAAATCGTCAGATATTTTTTTTAGAAAATCGTTCGAAAAAATTTCACTCTCAAAGATTTTTCAAATCCTTTAGGACTTTTTTTTGTCGTTGTTTGTGAAAAAACTCATTAGAAAAAACACCCAGAAGTAAAATAACAGTTGTTGACTTGTTTGGAAGGAGAACTGACCTATACCATATGTCTGCTAATGAAATATCCTAACTACCGGTATATAACTATAAAATTACATGAACTGACAAAAAATAAAGGGGTACTTCCGATTGACATGGAAAGTTGAAATTTGGCGCAATTGTAGTTTCCCGGTACTAACCCACAGGAATTTTCAAAATTAAATATTTTTACGGGTCTAAAGGAGATATGGAGAAATTCTCCTTGTTATTTAATTTTTTTAACCTATAATCTCATATTTTAGGTACTTGGAATTAGAATAAAAACTTGAAATTCGGTATGCTTGTACGTTTTCGTTAGTGTTCCAACTTTGGAGTGTTTTTATGGGGAACTAAAAAATCTTTCCCCCTACATCTTTTACACTACAAAATTATTGGGCACTTCCTGTAGGGCTACAATGATTAAATTTGACATGATTGTAGCTTTTCAGGACTAACCAACAGGAAAATTGCCGAAAGTGAATATTTTAAAGTTTTATGGGGTCTAAAGGGGCAATGAAGAAATTCCCCATGTTATTTAAGTGGGCCATTTTGTGAACCTATAACCTCATATTTTAGGTACTTGGAATTGGAATAAAATCTTGAAATACGGTATGCTTATACGATTTTGCTAGCGTTAACTATGTGAATCGCCAAAAATAAAAATTTCCATCTGTAGAGTGGTTTTATGGGGAATTAAAAAAATGTTTCCTATGTTATTTATATGGGGCATTTTCTACACCCCAGAATGTTTAGACACTTCCGGTAGAATTAGAATGATGAAATTATGCATGATTGTAGCCTTCCTGGGCTAACCCACATGAAAATTGCCAAAAGTTAATATTTTTAGTTTTTAAGGGGTCCATAGAGAAGATTAAGAAATTCCCATTTATCGTTATTTAATGAACGTTTTCTTGGGATGTAAAATCTTCTCTTTTACATAGTTGAGAAAGGAAAAGAAACTTAAAATTCGGTAGAATTGTGGGTTTAAGAGGTGCGAGGCCGTAGGCCCAGTAAACGCGGGGGTCAAGGGACAAAGCTCCCAGCTGGGTCAAATTCAGGAAATGTAATTAAAAAGCAAATGCTCGAAATTCACTCTTGAAGCAAAGGCTGATACGTAAGAGATGCGACACCGTAGGCCGAGCGAACGCGCGGATCTGGGGGGCGAAGCACCAGCTACCCAAAGGCTAATTTGTTATAAAATTGAACGAAATTAATTCAGCCGCATTTTAGACAATCATAAAAACTACCCTTTTGGATACTTTCTTATGTATTAAGGGTTGTTAGTGGTATATTGATTTATGAAATATCAACAAAATTGTTACAACTCTTCTAGAGAAAATAAAATTTTGATTTCTAGCATCCAGGAAACTACCCCTATTTTTAGGGGTTGGGAGGGAAATTCGAAAAGCGTGCTTGTACAAGCTCTAGAAATGTATCTTAGAAAATCCTTAAGTTTAAAATTCGGTCTCGATACGTTGAACAGTATGGCATTCAGGCGAGTGTATATACATGAGGGAAAACAAATGAACGGGTGAACAGACATACATATCTATATAGAACACTTTTTCGGCCATCAAACATGCAGATTCGTTGGTACCTCGAACTCGATTATTTCATGAATCCCATACTTTCTTCTAATCTACCGACACTAGAATGTAAAAATACTGGGAAATAAATTAGCATATAAAAGAATAGGATCGGATGTTCGGTGTATATACTCCGCTGAAATTGATTTTGTACAAAGTAAGGGAAGCACAGTATTCAACAACTTTATAGAAATTATGCACTCTTAGTTATATCAACCTGCATAACTTCAGTACCCTAGCGTAAATTTTTTTGATAAAGTAACCAATTTCTTCCAAAATTTTGCAAATTTGGGACTGGTATTCGACATTAGCATCGATTAAATCTGAAACTCAATTATACCCATTTTCCTAGTCTCTAGCAATTAAACAAAAAAGAAGAAGAAAAGAAGAATGGTATTTTGAAAAATTATATCTTCCCTGCTACTTATCATTGACTTCTCAATTTCTTCTTTCTTGCTAGCTCCTAGATGTCTACTCAAATACACAAAGAAGATCCCAACTTCAGTCAGAATTCGCGGGTTTTGCAACTTGTTTTGTATCCTTCCTTTTTCTAAATCCATATAGCCTGTGTTTAGCGCCATTCCGCTTAATACAATTACCGTCATTTGATTCATTACATTGTATTTACAGTGTCATTGAGGAATTACCAACAAACTTATCTATAATTAAAATTTTCCTAAAAAAATCAATGTATCTCTATCTGTTCATCATTCATTCCTAGCTGTTATCTAAATTTCTTTATCTCGTATTTTCTTTAAAGGAATTAAATAAAATTTATGAAGCCTGGCCAACCTAGCTCCTGCCTGGTTGCGGGCCTGATCCCAGTACTTCCACCTTAATGTTCATCATTTCCTTTACTTCCCCCTAATAAAGAAGTTATAGTTCAGATCGTCTAAAAAAGAAATTGAACAGAACATGGCCTTTACTTTTAGAGCTTGCCACAAATTCTTTTTCAACTCGTTCAAGGCATAGCGAGAAACCGTACGTGATTATAGTGTTTTATTTGTAATTGCAATTAAGTACCTAAGCCAGATTTGTTGTTTACATGTTATCGTGAAATGACAGTGACTAGTATTTCTTAAACTTTCTTATCACCAATTCACGTGAAGATAGCATAGTAACTAAACTGATTTAAAAAGTACACATGGCTAAAGATGGCATTGCGCCAACAACTGCGTTCCTCCACACACTCTCATTCTTGACGTCACTCACTTCATCTTTTCTCCTTTCGTTGTGAAGACTTGATGAGAACAAAGTGAAAGCAATGGCAGCGACATGCTATCAGCATATAGTAGTTGGTGCTGGTGTGGAAGGTTCCTGGACCGCTTACAATCTTGCTAGACGTGGGCGTCGTGTTTTACTTTTAGAACAGGTAACTATTCATCTATAATTGGAATTCATGTAAAGGCGCTATACAAGTAGCACCGGTGCGGCAATAGCCGACATTTGACATGCCACAGACGACGCAATGTATACCATGCGGATGTCACAGATGTTGCTGTGTGTGGCCAGGGGCGGATCCAGGACCAACTTCTGGGGGGGCGGTGAGTTATCATACTGCTACTTAGAACTACTTTTAACAGTTTCAAACTCTGGGAGAGTTTTATTTTTATATATAAAATAAAAAAAAGTTTCCTCTTCCTTGGGGGCAATCGTCCCGATCGCCCCCCCCCCCCTGGATCCGCCACTGTGTGTGACATTTGGCTTGTTGGCAAGGGGACAAAGAGCATGTGGCATGCTACACGTGTTGCTGTGTTTAGTATGCTCTTTTGTGAGACTTTTGGCAAACTAAAGAACTTAATTCCACTAAGGCAACATTTTTGTGGCTAAGTCCAAGGAGCTATTGACGAATAAAATGTACCAAGATATATGCCTCGTTCCTAGTTTACAAATTACCACTAAACAATAAAAATAAAAAGGGACACTGTGGCTCAGTGATATAGCGTTTACCTCTGATGTTTGGGGTCCCTGGTTCGGTTCCAGCCAAGAAGTTTGTGGTGGACTACAATTTGTTCGTGGGTTTTCTCGGAGTACTCCCGTTTCCACCCACATTCTGACTCCACCAATTACTCCATCATCATTTACTTGCCTTAATCATCCGTTTCCCTTTAACCACGGGACGTCAAACTGAAAGACGGGACGGGAAATTGACAAATTTGAAGCTTGACACGTGTTTTTCTCCTCTCCCAAAGTCTTAGGGTTCATGTGGTAGATATGGTCCTTCATGTGAACCCTAAAATTAAATCTAAGGTTTTAAGATCAGTTGAACACAGGAGCCAGCACATCTACAAAGACTTGGATCATCGAATGTGATTACTCTTCTTCAAAATATTTGCGCAAAAGTTTGAAAATGGTGGTTGTGTGATGGAAAAGTGCACCATCTGGCATAAACCAATGATTTTTGAACGCAAGCCTGCATAACTCTTGAATAAAATAACTGAACTCGGTCTCAAGCACTTGTTGTAGCTCGTCTTGGCATATTTGCTCTCAATAACATTACCTCACAATCCAACCGTGGACAGGACACACAACATACTTACACGTTTCGAGTGAAAATTTGATTTTTCTGATCCCATATCTACCAGTTCTCCCAGTATACAAAAAACGCTCAGCCAAAAATATGCCTTGTCCGAACACCAGATGTCACACGATTTTCCTAAATAGCTTGGTGAGCATTGTCCGCACAAATTGTAGTCATTGTGCCAGTATTCCTCTGTTAGTAGCTGTAAAGTGTGACTTTGTAGAAAAACAAATAAAAATCTGTGTTCAAAATGTGCGCAGTGCTGCATGCAATTCCTAACGCCTAAGATGCAAATCTCGTGGGCTTCTTGCAAAAGCTTCACGGACTTCATTGAATTTTTATTAGCATCAACATGTGGACACACTTTCTTCCTGTGAACAAGTGTAAAAGAGAGAGGGAACGCTGGTGAACACCGTTACACCACTTCCAAAAAATATTTACGGCGTCTTCCACTTCCTAAAAAAATTACAATGGGCAAAGATATGCAAGGGGCGTGATGTCATGCGTCCCCTACTTTTTCAGATCCACTTTTATCCCCGCCTGTAGGTAATGATCTTGAATGGAAACTGTCGTTCTCAATTTGTTCACAGATTTATTATTATTATTATTATTATTATTATTATTATTACTACTATTGTGTTAGGAGTAGAATAGAGGCTAGATAGACGGCCGAGTCAGCGAAATTTGATCTTGTTTTCCTAGAAATCGATATCATTTCCTGGAATTGGGAGGCAAGTTTCGACAAACCTTTAGTTGTTATGTTCATAGCCTTTTATGGCTACCACAGAAGCTCGTGGGAAAATGTTTGTTTGTTAGAACCCGCTGTTGCTATACTCATAGTCTTGGATGCTCATACTCTTGGACGGCTATCGGATCTTGATGAGAGTCCTATCAGTTAACACGATCGAAGCTTCCCAATTGATTGATTATCACGATCGAAGCTTCCCAATTCATTGATTGATTTTCGTCTTTTCGTTATGTATTGAATAGCTATTTTGCATAGCATAGGGTAGCTATTTTAGACCTTTATCCCCCAATCCTTTGATATTCAGTGATCGAAGCACTCCAATTTGATTGGTCTTCGTCTTTCCCCGACCCGTTCCTCCTGGGAAACCGAAGAGCATACTTAATGTCTTAAAATATTCAATGCTTTCTCATCGAGAATCGAACCTGAACCATAAATATGCTTTCATTTGATAGCTCTCTCATTGGAATCGAACGCAAGACCAGACTTTACGATTTAGAGTTGATTATTATTATTATTTGGGAGTGAAAGTGAAACAGATAACTAACCTTGATTGTAGCTTCGCTAACTTACGATATAGACTCTGTACACAAAAATCCACTTTGGTAGGGAGGTGCGATCGAATTTGGTACTTCATGATTTTAAAGTTGAACTAGTCCTTGTATGAAAAAAAAAAATTCATGTATATAGCACTTAGTTTCACGACAGAAAGGAACGAATTAACTTAATGTCTAAAAATATTCAATGCTTTCTCACCGAGAATCGAACCTGGATTCTATTATTATTATTATTATTATTATTATTATTATTATTATTATTATTATTATTATTATTATTATTATTATTATTATGGAGGTGAAAGTGAAACAGATAACTAACCTTGATTGTAGCTTCGCTAACTGACGATATAAATGTTGTGTACACAAAAATCCACTTTGGTAGGGAACTGGGATCGAATTTTGTACTTCATGATTTTAAAGTAGACTAGTCGTTGCATGAAAAAAAAATTCACATTTATAGAACTTCGTTTCACGACAGAAAGGAACGAATTCACTTAATATCTTAAAATATTCAATGCTCAAAAATCCACTTCGGTAGGGAGCTGGGATCGAATTTGGTACTTCATGATTTTAGAGTTGAACTAGCTCTTGTATGAAAAAAGAGAATTTCACTTTGTTTCACGATAGAAAGGAACGAATTAACTTAAAGTCTAAAAATATTCAATGCTTTCTCACCGAGAGTCGAACCTGAACCCTAAATACGCTTTTATTTTGAAAGTTCTCGCACCGGAATCGAACGCAAGACCAGTACTTCACGATTTAGAGTTGAATTAATCCTTGCACGATGTTAAACTGATTAACTAATGTTAAACTGATTTGAACGTACCTCTAAATTGAGTTTTCGTATTTGCTACGGAATAAGAACATCATATTGTGTTAAGTGATAGTTTTCGCAATCATTGAGACATCATGTCCGTAAGAGAGAGAGGAAGAGAGAGAGAGATGAAATATTTTAGTTTAACGTTCCACCTAACAGAATTTCTTCGTATTTCCACTCTTCAGTGAAAATAAACGTTGCCATTTTCTTTTAGCATAACATGTTTGCAGGTACATTAGTGACAACACTACGAGTCTCGGATGTTTCTGTTTCATTTCGAATTTGAAAAAATGTACTTGTCGATTTGCGACTTATCTCTTTTCGTACCGAAAAGTTTCTCGATTCGTTGGCAAATGAATCTAAAAGTAATATTTTTTTCTTCACGAAGTATGAGAATTGTCTGAAACAAAGAGAGATGTGTTTATGCCCTTATTATTATTATACTGATCACCTAACATTACCATCATCATCATCATCAGCCTTGGAGAAACATGAATCTAGCAAATTCCGAACTCGTTATCTTTCTTTTTTAGAGTAATTAACTGAAGGTGTGATGATTGACAAATCTGAGAGGCACGGATCGCCATTAAGTTCCAGTACTTGCTTTGTACAGGATGCATACCAAGAAGCTTCAGCATTTGAAAAACGAAGTACTGGTTGTAAATCCTTTACCACTGAGCCACCACACTCCTCAAATCTAAAATGTAATAGGTTTGTACATCATGTAAAGACCCCTCGGAGAAATAAAGATACGTCCCACAAATATGCCCTTTCTCGGTAAAAGGACATATGATTAAGACAAATGAATGACGAAAAAATAATAGTTGATGACAATGACAATGTGAATAAACGTTATATCACTGAGTAATCATGCATCCTGAAATCCATTGAATTTGTGAGTAGAAGAACAATACACGTACTAAAAAGAAAAGATACATGTTCTTCTAACCTGACATAATTGCTTTAGAAAAATAACAAACATAAAAATAAAAAATACAGGAATGAACAAAGTAGCAGTAAACAGGAGAACTAATGCTCACAGTTTTTTTTGTTTACCACAATTACCTATTAACATGAACTCGGATTGAGGAAGGAACCACAAGCACCAGAAGTAATCACTCTACCCATGCCCTTATCCATAGGGATGACGAGCGCGTGTAAAATTTTCACGGTAGGCTTGCAAATGAACTAAAATATGATTGAATAGGGTCTCTCCTAAATTCTACTCCCCCTCTCCCTACATGTTGGGACTGGTTGTTGCCAATCTACCATTGGGACTCAACCATTGATCCATCATGACCGTTAAAAAATTAAATTGTGATTACTCATCACTCTTTTACAAAAAGTTACGAATATTGTCAGCGAACTTTCCATTGTGATAATACCAAGGAGACAGTAGACAGTATGGCTAATGAGGTAATGCTTAAAATTACTAATATTTGACGAACATGGGCCCATGATTAGCAACCAAAATTGGCATGTCCGTGCTCCCTTTTAGAAAATTTTGTCCCAAATGGACCTGATTCAAAATGTTAATGGGTTAGATTAGATAGTATTTGCAAAGATGTGATGTACACAAGAGTAACATGTAATCGTTTCTTAGAAAATTAATTACTTTCAAAACGAAAGTCTAACATTAAAAATGAATCGAATGACTCCATTAAAAGATTTAAATCTATTGTACACAGGACACGGGAATCAAACGCAAGACCTGTACTTCACGACCGTTGAGTTGAATTTATCCTTGCATGAAAAAAAAAAGAATTTCACGTATATAGCACTTCGTTTCACGACAGAATGGAACGAATTAATTTAATGTCTTGAAATATTTAATGCTCTTTCACAAGAATCGAACCAGAACCCTAAATATGCTTTTATTTTGAAAGTTTTCTCACCGGGATCGAACGCGAGACCAGTACTTCACGATTTAGAGTTGAATTAATCCTCGCATGAAAAAAAAATATTTCAGGTATATAGCACTCCGTTTTCACGAAAGAAAGGATCGAATTAACTTCATGCCTGAAAATATTTAATGCTTTCTCACCAAGAATCGAACCCGAACCCCCAAGGGTCGCGGTTCTTCTTAAGTGTATGGGACATATATAAACATTTTCAACTGCCTTGCACATCAGCGGAACCGATCTCCCCAGGCCTGTAGTTTTTTCTTCATTTAGTTATAAAGGTAGTTGAAAGAACAAATTATAAAATGTATTTATTCATAGCTCAGTTCGTATGAGTTCATTTTGTAACATTAAAACACACACACACAAACATACACACACACACACACACACAGACACATACATACATATATGTGAATGTCTGTTTGCTAGTATCTCTTTCTCTCTCTGTTTGTTAGCACATTGAATACCGTCTTAAAAGTGTTTAGTTTCAAGAGCAACAGATAAGATAACATTTTCAAATGTTTTCATGATTCGTTTTGCAACTAGGCAACAGACAGTCCTCCTAAACGAATGATAACAACTGCCTTGAGAAACGTTAGTAAACATCGGACGTTAAAAGATAGAGTACTTTTAATTGTGTGTTAAATAATATTATGTGTCATAAAATTTTATAACATCATGTCTACCTGTCTGTATGTAGTATGTACTTGGGAGAGCCCTGGAACATCGAGACACTTTACCTTTAAGTAATGGTAATAGAATAAAAAAAATGTGGAACAAGAGAAAAAAGAAATGAAATCTTTGAGTTTTACGTCCCACGTTTATGCCTACGAGGATAATGGAGGAAGGGAGCCGAAAAGCCATCAAACAAAATGGGTTTTACGTCCCACGATTATGCCTACTATGCTAATGGATGGAAGGTGATGATGAGAAATGAGTGAAAGGATGAAGTGAAGAAAGTGGGGGGAAATGGAAGAAATCCGAAGGAATACGGTGTTTGTTCACCACAAAGTTCACTTGTCGGGAGCAGAACTTGAACACGGGGCCTCATGCATCACAGGTAAATGCTCTACCACTGAACCTCCGAGGACTCCCCCCATAGGTCAAAACACAGCACTCATGCAATGATTTTATCCAACATTAAGTTCACTTTTCGGGGGTCAGGATTTGAACACGGGGGACCCTCATGCATCAGAGATGAACGCTCTACCACTGAACCACCGAGGCCCCTAGGTCAAAGCACAACACTCATGCAATGATTTTATCCAACATAAAGTTCACTTTTTGGGGGCCATGATTTGAACACGGGGACCTCATGCATCATAGGTGAACGTTCTATCATTGAGCATCCGTGGCTCCCCTGGAACGAAAGATTAAACTATATTACTCATGCAATGATTGTTTGACACCCTCATGAACATTCGTCCCTATACGTGTGAAATATAAATGTAAATATATTTAAGTATATATCTTTCTGTCTGTCTATCTGTATGTCTGTATGTATGTGGTCTTGGGGGGATCAGAGAAGTGAACCGAAAAGATAAAAAATAATAAAAAATGTCCGAAATCAGTAAATATCATTTAAGGGGTTGAAGTAAAGGCCCTCGCAGGAGTGCCCAAGTAACATTTTCGTTGTCAACCGTTGTCTATTTGTAGACATCGATGGCAAAGCCACTATCAAAATGTCAACGGCAAATTCGATAATCCAACAACCATCGATGCCAACAAACGAAAACAAAACAGTGGTTCAACGTTGCACACTGTTGTCTAATGGTTGATTGGCCCACTGTACACAATCTACTGTTGACCCAACGTTGCAATTTAAAATGTTTGATATCTTCCCATACCATACCCAACTTGATAAGGGATCCAACATAAACGTCACAATGGAACATAAGGGTTTTTCATTTGATACTTCGTTAATAAAATAAAAAGTTTGTTTATGGTCTTTCTTCGTTCTCTTTGAGCTTCAAGTTTTTCTATGACTTCATTAAAATCTGAAATGCTACTCGTCAAGTTTTTCTGAATAGAAAGCATCGCTACTGCAAACATTTTCCGCTTTATTGTTTTAAGGTACAGAAACGCCTCTCTCTTCCGATGCGTGACAGGTAAAATTAGCAATTTGAAATGCCTGTAACTTTTGTGAATCCCAAAGTAAAATCCGGGTAGGAAAATTTTTGTCCACGAGCTTTCACGTCGAAAATGGCCTGAATGACCAATAATCTCAACAATATATATATATATATATATATATATATATATATATATATATATATATATTGAAGTTGTATGAAAGCTCAGTTTCGTAGAACTCATCTTCTTCTGTCTTCTTCTCTTCCTCATTATGTATCTCCTATTATTTGGGAGAACGTTAGATTTAGCAACTCTTCTTCTTCTTGGAGACATATTGCCAGAATGAAGAAACACAGTTTAAAACTACCAAGAGGACACTTCTAGTCACCATCCTTCGTAGAAAGGCCAAGTGGTTTGGACACCTTCACACAGCCATAGAAGGAAAGATGGAAGTGAAGCGAGGAATAGGAAGAAGAAGAACACAGCTGATCGTTGATTTGAAAGATAGGAAAAATATTAGGAGTTAAAAGAGGAAGTTGAAGATCGACAAAAGTGGAAGAAACATTTCCAGTCCCAAATCTAAAATTTAAAAAAAATCCTCATTAGTCCCAGGGCAGAAAGGCAGAATAATAATAATAATAATAATAATAATAATAATAATAATAATAATAATAATAATAATAATAGAGAGATGATGCTCACATAAATAATTTTAGAACATTGGTCAGATAATGTTTTTAACGTGAATCTCGCTACGGACTTGTTCTTTTCACAATGATACGAACTACCGAACATGGAAATAATGTACGATTCATTTTTTAGTTTTTAGTTACTCCTATTGTTTTTAGTTACTCCTATTTTTTAGTTTGTAAAATTCTGGTAAATCCTCTTCATGGAATTTTTGTTTCGAGTTATATCGGGCTGAATTTATGTTAATTCCATGTGGAAACGAGTTCCTCATTCCTTAATGTCAGTTCAGAAAGAAGCAGAATACAGGGAGAGCTAATCTTTGATATCGCGGAATCTTTCTTTGAATTCATTTTTCAAATGCTGAAGCTTCTTGGTATGCATCCTGTACAAAGCAAGTGCCTTGTACTTGTTCCATACTTAACACAAATTGGTAAATGTATCAAGCCTTCGTTTTGTAACAGTTTCTCCCAGAGCTGCAACTTGTGTTCTAACGTTTTTATTTACGCAACGTTTGCAGTAATTATGCTTTTTTTAAAAGTTTCAAATTAAAATGTGTCAAATATTTCGTAATATCACCTACCATGAAAGAAACATATTCTAATCACAAAGAATCTGTCAGTAAGTTTGTGCTTTGTTCTTTGATTTGAAGAAAATTGCTAATTTCATCTTTCACGTTCCAGGAACTTTTCAGACCCGTGGAGCACAGGATACCCAGCACACTTCTCTGCGATAGGGAAACCTAGAATATTTATGCAAAATTTTCCAAGAAAACAGCAAATTGTCGGTGGTTTAAGCCATATGAAGTTGATTTAAGAACATTGTCTATGTGAACTATCTTTGAACGTATCACAGAGTGACCCAAAGTAGGTATACATACCTACATTGATCAAGTATGACATTTTAATTTATTAAGATAATGAATTTATATGCTTCGGGCTATTCCGAGTTTAGGCATAAGTGAAAAGGAATTAAGAGCAAATAATGAAGAAACTAAGTCAATATACTGTATGTATGGATTGCAATAAGTAAATGAAAATTCCATGAGCTGATCAGTACGGGGCTGTATACCTACTTTAGGACCACTATATATACGAGTACTTCTTTGTTGTTTTCTGGAGGTGAACCGTTGGGTCGCAAACAAATGATTCAAGGGCCAAAGGCAGTTCGCAAGTTTGAAATACTTGTTCTACAGTTACGGTCTAATTCTGTTACCGGAAAAATGGCAGGTCATTTGTATTTGAAGTTTCATTGCGTTATTTTCAAATTACAAGTGTAGTCATCTTTAATAGTGTAATTCAAATTGTGGACCTGTTGTCAACAAGTGCAGAGCTATGTAAAAATGCATCATGTATTATATCACAGAATACTACATTTCTAGATCTATCCACTTTCTCAGATTTGTTCAAAAAACGTAACACAAGACTATTGTAATTCGTCATCTGAATTACCTTTTCTTGTTTGTCTTAAAAAGCAATACATCTTCGCGGATAATCATTTAGCGCCCATACAGCCAGTTGAGAAAATTCTTTAGTTGAGAAAATTTATTTTCCTATTACAGTACCGACTTGACAAGTTATCAAATTATAACTATTCCAAAGATAACGTGAAAAACAGATTAATTCATTTGTTCACGAATTAATGCGAAAAGGGAAATTTGTCAACTGTAGAATACTTTCTTTTTCGTGTGTACAGGAAGATTATATGACTATACGTAATAATGATGCTACTGTATCTCCAACAAATATAGATCAAAACTTATTGGCCATTACGTGATGCAACCTTTTTTCACTAGTGTAATTGAAAATTGCGGACCTGATGTCGACATGTGCAGAGTTATATAAAAATGCATCATGTATTATATCGCAGAATATTACATTGCTACTCCTTCTGTATATAGGATAGGTTAGTGTTTCTTTCTTTAGATATATGATATCTATTGTTGTTCAGCATTACGTCTGAACATCAAGTTAACACTTCTCACTTTTGTTGATGAACGTCTTGGTTTAATATTTATCTTCACACGGTATGTAGTTCATTCATTTAAACAAAAGTAAACTTGCGATGTTTAAAGATGATGATAATGAACGTGTACAATAGATTTAAATCTTTTAATGGAGTCATTCGATTCATTTTTAATGTTAGACTTTCGTTTTGAAAGTAATTAATTTTCTAAGAAACGATTACATGTTACTCTTGTGCACATCATATCTTTGCAAATACTATCTAATGTAACCCATTAACATTTTGAATCAGGTCCAGTTGGGACAAAATTTCTAAAAGGGAGCACGGACATGCCAATTTTGGTTGCTAATCATGGGCCCATGTTCATCAAATATTAGTAATTTTAAGCATTACCTCATTAGCCATACTGTCTACTGTCTCCTTGGTATTATCACAATGGAAAGTTCGCTGACAGTATTCGTAACTTTTTGTAAAAGAGTGATGAGTAATCACAATTTAATTTTTTAACGGTCATGATGGATCAATGGTTGAGTCCCAATGGTAGATTGGCAACAACCAGTCCCAACATGTAGGGAGAGGGGGAGTAGAATTTAGGAGAGACCCAATTCAATCATATTTTAGTTCATTTGCAAGCCTACCGTGAAAATTTTAGGGGCGCTCGTCAGCCCTATAAATAAGGGCATGGGTAGAGTGATTACTCCTGGTGCTTGTGGTTCCTGCCTCAATCCGAGTTCATGTTAATAGGTAATTGTGGTAAACAAAAAAAACTGTGAGCATTAGTTCTCCTGTTTACTTCTACTTTGTTCATTCCTGTATTTTTTATTTTTATTTTTTTTATTTTTCTAAAGCAATTATGTCAGGTTAGAAGAATATGTATCTTTTCTTTTTAGTACGTGTATTGTTCTTCTACTCACAAATTCAATGGATTTCAGGATGCATGATGACTCAGTGATATAACGTT
Organism: Thermobia domestica; assembly: GCF_964235325.1. Taxonomy (NCBI): domain Eukaryota; kingdom Metazoa; phylum Arthropoda; class Insecta; order Zygentoma; family Lepismatidae; genus Thermobia; species Thermobia domestica. The sequence goes on from NC_137461.1 coordinate 87,042,788, forward strand.
TATTCACAATGTCATTTTATCAACTATTATTTTTTCGTCATTCATTTGTCTTAATTATATGTCCTTTTACCGAGAAAGGGCATATTTGTGGGACGTATCTTTATTTCTCCGAGGGGTCTTTACATGATGTACAAACCTATTACATTTTAGGTTTGAGGAGTGTGGTGACTCAGTGGTAAAGGATTTACAACCAGTACTTCGTTTTTCAAATGCTGAAGCTTCTTGGTATGCATCCTGTACAAAGCAAGTGCTGGAACTTAATGGCGATCCGTGTCTCAGATTTGTCAATCATCACACCTTCAGTTAATTACTCTAAAAAAGAAAGATAACGAGTTCGGAATTTGCTAGATTCATGTTTCTCCAAGGCTGATGATGATGATGATGGTAATGTTAGGTGATCAGTATAATGATAATAAGGGCATAAACACATCTCTCTTTGTTTCAGACAATTCTCATAGTTCGTGAAGAAAAAAATATTACTTTTAGATTCATTTGCCAACGAATCGAGAAACTTTTCGGTACGAAAAGAGATAAGTCGCAAATCGACAAGTACATTTTTTCAAATTCGAAATGAAACAGAAACATCCGATACTCGTAGTGTTGTCACTAATGTTCCTGCAAACATGTTATGCTAAAAGAAAATGGCAACGTTGATTTTCACTGAAGAGTGGAAATACGAAGAAATTCTGTTAGGTGGAACGTTAAACTAAAAATATTTCATCTCTCTCTCTCTTCCCATCTCTCTCTCTCTCTCTCTCTTACAAAGGACCTGATGTCTCAATGATTGCGAAAACTCACTTAACACAATATGATGTTCTTATTCCGTAGTAAATACGAAAACTCAATTTAGAGGTACGTTCAAATCAGTTTAACGTACCACGACTATGTCTATTATGCTGAGGGAGACGGGTGATTAAGACAAATGAATGAATGAATACTTAGTAGAATGAGAATGAATGAGTAGACCATGAAAACTCACGGACACGATGTTCGGAGGTCGAACTAGGGACTGCATGTACATTGCCCCAGTGCACGACAATTAGTAATAAAAATTATAAGCTTACTTGATCGGAGATCGAACTAGGGACCACATGCACTGGATTACGGAACAATGATCTACTACACTAAGTATTCATCTGAAAGAATAAGTCGTTGCTTTATCACTGAGCCACACACAAACTTTCACATATTTCTTACGTTCGAAACGTAAGAAAATATTTCAGTTTAACTCAACGGTCGTGAAGTACAGGTCTTGCGTTTGATTCCCGTGTCCTGGTTCGATCCTCGATGAGAAAGCATTACATATTTTAAGGCATTAAGTTAATTCGATCCTTTCTGTCGTGAAAACGAAGTGCTATATACGTAAAAATCTTTTTTTTTCATGCAAGGATTAATTCAACACTAAATCGTGAAGTACTGGTCTTGTGTTCGATTCCGGTGAGAGAACTTTCAAAGTAAAAGCGTATTTAGGGTTCAGGTTCGACTCGGTGAGAAAGCATTATATATTTTTAGACATTAAGTTAATTCGTTCCTTTCTGTCGTGAAACGAAGTGAAATTCTTTTTTTTCATACAAGAACTAGTTCAACTCTAAAATCATGAAGTACCAAATTCGATCCCAGCTCCCTCCCAAAGTGGATTTTCGAGCATTGAATATTTTAAGACGTTAAGTTAATTCGTTCCATTGTGTCGTGAAACGAAGTGCTATAAATGTGAAAATCTTTTTTTTTTCATGCAAGGACTAGTTCTACTCTAAAATCATGAAGTACAAAATTCGATCCCAGTTCCCTACCAAAGTGGATTTTTGTGTACAGAACATTTATATCGTCAGTTAACGAAGCTACAATCAATGTTAGTTATCTGTTTCACTTCCCCCTCTAAAATAATAATAATAATAATAATAATAATAATAATAGAATCCAGGTTCGATTCTCGGTGAGAAAGCATTGAATATTTTTACAGCATAAGTTAATTCGTTCCTTTCTATCGTGAAACGAAATTCTATAAATGTGAAAATCTTTTTTTTCATGCAAGGACTAGTTCTACTTTAAAATCATGAAGTACAAAATTCGATCCCAGTTCCCTACCAAAGTGGATTTTTGTGTACAGAACATTTATATCGTCAGTTAGCGAAGCTACAATCAAGGTTAGTTATCTGTTTCACTTTCACCTCAATAATAATAATAATAATAATAATAATAATAATAATAGAATCCAGGTTCGATTCTCGGTGAGAAAGCATTGAATATTTTTAGACATTAAGTTAATTCGTTAGGTGGAACGTTAAACTAAAAATATTTCATCTCTCTCTCTCTTCCCATCTCTCTCTCTCTCTCTCTCTTACAAAGGACCTGATGTCTCAATGATTGCGAAAACTCACTTAACACAATATGATGTTCTTATTCCGTAGTAAATACGAAAACTCAATTTAGAGGTACGTTCAAATCAGTTTAACGTACCACGACTATGTCTATTATGCTGAGGGAGACCCGTTTCCCAGGAGGAACGGGTCGGGGAAAGACGAAGACCAATCAAATTGGAGTGCTTCGATCACTGAATATCAAAGGATTGGGGGATAAAGGTCTAAAATAGCTACCCTATGCTATGCAAAATAGCTATTCAATACACAACGAAAAGACAAAAATCAATCAATCAATTGGAAAGCTTCGATCGTGATAACTGAAAGGACTCTGATGAAGATCCGATAGCCGTCCAAGAGTATGAGCATCCAAGGGGGGCTAAATCGCTTTTGCTCTTCGACTTCCCAGAAGGAACGGGGCAGGGAAAGATCAATGCTATACAAAATTAGCTATTCAATACATAACGAAAAGACAAAAATCAATCAATCAATTGGGAAGCTTCGATCGTGATAACTAATAGGACTCTGATGAAGATCCGATAGCCGTCCAAGATTATGAGCATCCAAGACTATGAGCATAGCAACACCCGGTTCCCACAACAAACATAACGCAAAGGCGAAAATCAATCAATCAATTGGGAAGCTTCGATCGTGATAATCAATCAATTGGGAAGCTTCGATCGTGATAACTGATAGGACTCTCATCAAGATCCGATAGCCGTCCAAGATTATGAGCATCCAAGACTATGAGCATAGCAACACCCGGTTCCCACAACAAACATAACGAAAAGACGAAAATCAATCAATCAATTGGGAAGCTTCGATCGTGATAACTGATAAGGACTCTGATGAAGATCCGATAGCCGTCCAAGAGTATGAGCATCCAAGACTATGAGCATAGCAACAGCGGGTTCTAACAAACAAACATTTTCCCACGAGCTTCTGTGGTAGCCGTAAAAGGCTATGAACATAACAACTAAAGGTTTGTCTAAACTTGCCTCCCAATTCCAGGAAATGATATCGATTTCTAGGAAAACAAGATCAAATTTCGCTGACTCGGCCGTCTATCCAGCCTCAATTCTACTTTAGGACCAACTTTGACTCTAAATGAAGTTCTTTCAAAGGAAATATGTAATAATGAAAAATTTAAATCTACATTCCACCCTTCAGAGTGAAATTTTTCAAAACTCTATCTTATTTATAGTTTAAGAATAATTTTTTTATACAATTTACTGTTGAAAAGAAATGCTATGTGTTACAGTTAGCAGTGAAATTATGAAGTAGCATTTATGTCGAAACTTAATTTTATAAATTCTTGAAATCCATTTTTTTCAGTTTCCACTACCTCATACTAGGGGAAGCTCACATGGACAGAGCCGTATCATCCGATATGCTTACCCAGAAGAGTGCCACGCCTTGCTTATGGAATATGCTTACCAAGAATGGAAACAATTGGAAAAAGACACTGGTGTCAACCTTCTTGTGTAAGTATTCGCCATAATGAGCTACAATACAACCTGCTGGTTTTCTGAAAATTGTATATTGTCAACAATTCTTTGGAAATAAATTGGCAGATAACCCTAGTTTACTCAATGGAAGTCCGTGATTTGTAACTGAGAAATTTTGAGTTAAAAAATAACTGACATTCGTCTTCATAAAAACATGTTTCGTGTATCGTTTAATTCTACTAAAAGTCAAATACTTTCCTGTCAAAAGGACCAGCTGTGTTTGGTGTGTAGTCTAAATATTAGTAATAATAATAATTTACAGGCTATTTATAGTACAGAAGAGTAAATCCAGCTCGTCTTTATATTTATTATTATTAACAAGGGACCATTCCGATTTGGTGAATTCAATTGCTGAAAATGATTCCTAGCACTGGATTTAGCACCAGAACTAACGGAAAAAAAGAGCGTGTTTAGTGGCAGACCATGTGCAAGGTGGAGATAAATGAGGGTAATGTGCAAAGATAGAACTTACAAGGGAGAGTCACGAAGTTGCTCCGCTGAGATCCGAACGAGACAATTGTGTTTGCATTTGATATATATTAACTAGACGAATACCAAAGTTATATGTGCCACCGAGCGGGATTTCGTGAGTTACAACATATTTAGTAATATAAAAACTACAAAAAATTACCTGGCACAATAGTTTGAATTTGGTCATTTATTCGGAAACGGCTGGATAAATAGAAAGCTCGGCGAACACATTACATCATTTTCAAGGACACCGTTTTTGAGATTAAAAAAAAAAGTTTGCCCCAAGGTCTACTGCAGGGTCCCAAACGAGCTCCAACTCAAAATTTTCAAATGGCAAGGGGGTTAAGTAGCACATCATTTGAAAGCTGTTATAAAATGAAAGACAATGGAACAAATCTCAACTCTCTACGACAACCTGTGCAAAATGGTGGCGGCTCAAAATATAAACAGAAACTTAATTGAAAAGTCCATGGTCACCCCTATAAATCGGAAACGATGAGACAAATGTGAAAAGAGGAAAGGAAGTGAGATATTATTTTCAAAGGACAACGTTGAAACGTCTTGTCCCAGGGCCCCCACAAGTGTTGTCCAACTAAAAAGTTTCAAATGGCAAGAGGGGTTAAGTAGTACATCTTTTGAAAGCTGTTGTTAAATGAAAGAAGACGGAGCAAGACGTGTCTCGACTTTCCACGACAATCCTGTGCAAAATGGCGGCGGGTCAAAATGTAAACTAAAGCTTAATTGAAAATCTATGGCCACCTTGAATCCAAGATGGCCGCTTAAAACATGTATCAAAAGGATAGGCATACTAAACTCTTGAAGCTAAGAAAACCAAATTTGGCATGAATTTCACCAAAATGAAATTCAGTGGGTGACGAAAAGATGCGAAATGTTAAAAAAAAAAAAACGCGACATCTTGAGTTCAAAATGCCGCAGTATGTATCGAACGCATGTCCAGCTCAAACACTGGTGTTGCAAAAGCAAAATGTGGTATTTAGGTTTATGGTTAGTAGCAGATATCCACAAAATATCAAAGAGTGTCATCTGTAATCCAATATTACTGCCAACGTGAAAAGTGAGTATGGTATTTCTTGGAATATTGTGACAAACCAACGAAGTTTGCGCAGCTTGATGCACTGAAATGATTTACACGTGGTTTGGTACTGCTCGCTAATCTTGTAAATGAATGTTTTGTGTATATTTGATATTGCTTAAAATATTGCGATCAAACCAACGAATGGCATACAAATCTAACCATCACGAATACATTACAATAGAGTCCCCAACCTGACTGGTGAAGCAAGGCCTTTATGTATGAACTATATATGACAAACTTTAAAAAATACCGAAAGTATTCAACTTTAATTTCGCAGTAGGAAGTCAGAGTTGTGTTCATCGCATACTCGTATATAATATCGAGAGAACCGTGACGAACGTGCATTAGGAACAAAACGGAATGAAACGGAACAAAACGGAATTAATGAATGAATGTCATAATGTGTTGTTACGGAATGAAATAATAGTTGAAGCAAATAGAAATTCAATTGTTCTTTAATCTTCCTATTGTTTCTAAATGCATAATAGAGAAAAGTAGAGATTTAGATTTGTATTGGTATGAATGACATAGTTTTTAAGCAGCCATTTTGGATTCAAGGTGGCCATAAATTTTCAATTAAGCTTTTGTTTACATTTTGACCCGCCGCCATTTTGCATAGGGTTGTCGTAAAAAGTCGAGACTTGCTCCATCTTCTTTCATTCAACAACAGCTTTCAAACGATGTACTACTTAATCCCTCTTGCCATTTGATACATTTTGTTGGATCCCACTTGGGACACTGTGGGGGCCCTGGGACAAGACGTTTTAATTTAAATCGTTGTACTTTGAAAATAATGCCACAGTTTCTTTTCTGTTTTCACATTTGTCTCATCGTTTCCGATTTATAGGGGTGACCATGGACTTTTCAATTAAGTTTTTGTTTACATTTCGAGACACCGCGTTTTTGCACAGGGTTGTAGAAAGTCGAGACTTGTTCCATTTTCTTTCATTTTATAACAGCTTTCAAATGATGTGCTACTTAACCCCCCCTTACCATTTGAAAATTTTGAGTTGGAACCCGTTTGGGACCCTGCGGTGGACTTTGGGGCAAACCTTTATATCCCAAAATTGTGTCCTTGAAAATGGTGTAATACGCGTTTGCCGAGCTTTCCATTTACCCAACCGTTTCCGAACAAATGACCGATTCAAACTATTATCCCAACTTTGTAGCTTTTACATTACAAAATATGTTGTAACTCACGACATTCCGCCTGGTGGCATGTATAACTTTGGTATTAGTCTAGTTATAATATGTCAAATGCAAACACAATTGTCTCGTTCGGATCTCAGCGGGGCAACTTCGTGACCCTTCCTTGTTAGAAAATGTCTAGAAATGCCATCTTAATTTTGAAACGAATAGAGGGATTGAGAAAGCTTGTTCAGATCAGGTAGCTGAATACTACTAGCTTGACCTATTCAGGTGTCATCCGACGTAAGACAAGCGCTATTCCTTGTGGTGTGTATCATGTTTATGTGTACAGTCAGGTGTTACCTTCATCCTTGATTCGTGATATAAGTGCGATATAATTATCTTAAAGATTATTCCGTGCTATGTTACCTCCAGAACTATCTCACAAGACTATTTTGTACTTAATACATTGTCTCCGAACTCTCTCATTGATTTGTTGAGCTGAACAGCGAGACGATTTGTCACTCATTGCGAGAACTCGAACTCTGACGAACATCTGCTCGCGGAGAAGGTGAAAATGAAAAGAGATAGTGGGCAGTATGAAACATCCAAACCCGGCCCTGGGCAGATGATTCACACTCTAGTCCCTAGGTCCTGCATGCAGCTTAGTCTACTAAGGATCATGCAGTGGTCAGAGTGTGTTAGCGAGAAGCTAACTACCAGGGTTATGGAAGAAAAAGATGAAGAAACGGCGACTAATAGCATTAGTACTGGAGTAAAGTTAGAAAGGTTTAGATGGTAAAACTCAACAAGCTAAGAAAACAACCCCACATCTAGATTCTAACATCTGGAAAATCTGCGATTACTCAGCTAGACGAACGATGAAGGACAGTCATAAGGTGGGTTCACGAGGAAAAACTGAGTGTTGGGTTACTGAACTCTGAAGCGGATGAGAGTCAGAATTCAGTTGCCATGGGTTTATTCTTATGTTACGGGTGGTAAGGTAAATCATGCAATTAGTAGAACCTACTTTGCCATGCCTTAAACCTAGCGATGATTATTATTTTTTAATGTTCACCTGAGCGCGTCTTTGCTCCTTCAAGCGCGCGTTCGCGCTTGCTTTTATACAATAACTAATGATTATGAGTATGAGCATGAGATTATAATTGTGAGAGGTGTTAGTGTTGGTGTCTACTAAAAATTATTTGCATTTTATAATTATATATATAAATCACCGTTAGTTTTAGATTTTGCTTCTTGCGTAGCAATTTCCAAATCCAATTTTAATGTTCATCACAATTTATAATTTTTGTAGGGTAGTTACGGGACATTTCGACATTCGGGAGATTCCGGCATTTGTAAGAAGTTGGCAACCCTGGTACAATGTGACTGTAGTGGAAACGCTACAAAGTAGATGTTTGTCTTCCGGCTACATTGGTGAGCTACTGTATAAAGAGGGAAGAAATTATTGTCGAATTATGAGGAGTTAGGAATCTATAACTAATGTAAGTTGCAGATTTTGTGCGTAAAGACGTGTGTGTTATAAGATTAATAAAGCCGAAATTAAGGGATAGCTGGCAGGTATGTTTCCCGAAGAATGAAACGGGTTGTGAGTGAAACACAGCACGCCTCGTGAATGCAGTAATGGCACGAGAATGGACAATCCACTCCAGAGTGATAGCTGCTGCCATCTGTTGTATGTGAAGACAATTGGGGGATGTTTCGACAGAAGTTCCTGGTAAAAGCATCCTGAAAGACAACGTTGGAGCGCTACTGCGTTTTGCGTGGATGAAGTCAGTAAATGTTGATACGTTTGCAAGTGGTTTCAAAAAGTGTAGCTTTTACCCCTATAACCCTGGTATCTTAGCTGAGGAAGTGTTCGCATATGACCTGGAAGAGTAACACATTCCGAGTATTCAAACACAGCAAATGCACTACAAGCTTAACCAGCAACCACGTCATCTACGTCGTCTTTCCCATCCTTTTAAGAGCTGTCTCCTGTACCACAGGTAACTCCATCGGTTTGTCGGCTACATAAGAAACAAGAATCCTACATTGAAACATACAGAGAATACATAATGTCACTAAGATTATCAAAGGTAGAAATTGTTCGAGAGAAGCTGAGCAATCGTCGTGTCAGCAACACAAACTCTGAAGCTTCTACCACCAGTGCAGTAACGGATACCAGCAATTATTGTGGCACATGCAATGGGTTTTTCTTTCACGACATGGATGGCCAGTCGTGGGTACAATGTATGGGGAAGTGTAAGAAGTGGTTCCATGAGCAATGTGTAGAAAATGAGTCTGACATACATTTCACGTATGGCTCTTGTGATTAAGAGCGTATTCCGCAGAGTGTGACAGTTTTCTCTTAAATATCTATGAAGCATTTCCCACTGTCGAAATCTCCCATCGTTAGTGTTCAATTCTCCCCCCACATTTTTCCAACTGGTTTCAATTGCAGTAATATGTGTTTCTGTACACAAGTTGTGTGCTCATGAATATTACAGATCGCGGAAGGATTCATGTATACATTTTGCCCTTTTTTCCCGTTAAATTGCACTTTTCAGTTCATATTATTACCAGTTTTTCCTTAGCGTGTCGAAATGTCCCGTAACTACTATATGCCATTTTCGAAAGCGAAGGAAATTATTATTTATGTATTTTACTGTTTTATGTGGACATGGAATAACAAATGTGAACAAATTTAAAGATTGACTAAGATTTAGAATCTGCTAATTTACAATGTGTTCATATTGAGATTTTTTAAAATCCGTAATATCGTCATGAAACGGAGAGTTGACATTACATGACCCACAGAATGAAACTCAGTTTTTTTATGGTGAAAAGACAATAACTTAATCTGCACAAGTGTTAAGTTCTTACTTCATATCGTCCCTTTGTTTGCAAAGTGTCGTATATCAGTATTTTTTTAGGAGAGCGATTTGAAATTTTGCACGTATTTCACTTTCCTGTTACGCTCGTGTTTACCAACAAATATTTACGAATTTTGGACACAATGAAGCCAAAAGTACATTCGTTAATACCACATGCTCAAATTATATAATATTGTGACATTAACCCATAAAAAGTATGTTATTTGAGATATGTCACTTTGCAAATAAAAAAAATGTTTGTTTTAAAAATGAGTTACGTCACTAGGCATAGTTCTTGGAATATAAGAATAATGCGAAATTGAAGTTGAAAAACTGTAACTTTGTCCATTTAAGTACATCTAAATTGCTGTATTCGTCTTTGATAGACTAAGTTATAAAAAAAATAGTAAACAAACGATAGAACCAAAAGTCTTATTTCTTTCATTAATTAATTAAACATGTTTATGAAATTAAAAGTAAAAGAATAAACTAATATCGCTTATGACCTTTCACTAAAAAAGGAAACAATGTGGTATGAAATTAATACTACGAAGTAACACTATTAAGTGAATATGAAGTTGTATGAAAGAAAGATAAAATTCAAGACACCTTCTAAGGTAAATAATGAAATTAAAAGTAGGTTATCCTAACTAAACTAGAGTACAATAGTATTCGTTTAAGTAAACATGAGTATAACTTAAATGAGTATAGTTAATAACATATCCATACAATAATGAAAATTACTGAACCATGTCCATAAAATAATTGGCAAAAAACAGTCCTGAAGTTAACAAAACTACAAAAAGAAAGGAACTCGTTTGAAACCGTCCTAATGGTCGAGGTTCAAGTAAAATTGCTGGTACCCAGACATTTCTATAATAAGGGTAGATCCGTTGCACAGAGATGTTCAGTCTGCATATTTGTCTTGGACGACTTTCAGCTTTCGTAGGTTAAGCTTTCCGACTTTAAAATATTTTACGTTCTTCTTGAAGTGCTTAAGTTGAAGTTCCTTGTAGTGTAATTGTAGGCGGCTGGTCTTGTAGAAAATAGTTGTCGACAGAGACGTAACTAAGGAAGGTGGCAAACGGGGCTTGTGCCATGGGCGGCGGGTTGGGAGAGCACAAAACTGGGCAAATATATATTTTTACTATAAGGCAAGGGAAGAAGTTTTAGCAAACTAAAGATCATAAAAATATACTTCAGAAACTTAATTGAACAACAACGACCCGCCAACCTTAGGATCATATGCATGGAGCATAAGTTAGCTTCAAAGCTATCTTTCGAGGGCATTATAGAAACCTTTGCAGCCAAAAGAACCCGTAAAGTTAAATTTTTGTTCCGCTTTTTGTGTTTGCATTCAACTTTCATCGATTTAAGAGATTTTCAAAATGTCCTAATACAATACTTGAGACAACAGCTTGACTATTTGTCATAATTAAATATTCTATTCTAAAGCAACAGACTGTTAATTCATTCTCCACATATGCACATCCCGGTTTGATTCCAAAACGATTGTGGATTCCAGTTATTATGATAAGAATATAAGAATATGTCAAGCATTCTACTCTAAGATTATTTGCAATCAAACATTAATTAGTGTGGTGTTTTACTGCAATTAGTACTGCAATTTAAAATCAAGTTTTACCACTTCAAGAAAAACTTGAATAGGAGAATTAGTGTTGTTGGGGAGCGTTTTGGTTTGGTTGGTCAGAAAGGGGGGGGATAAGACGAGTTCTTGCCCCGGCCAATAACCAGCCTAGTTGCGTCGCTGGTTGTCAGTGATATCTTCAAATCTCTTCTTTTGCATTACTTACCTCTGCTTCTCGAATTTGTATAATTGTAAGTTTTTTGGAGAGCTGCTTTAAGTTGAGGAAATCACTATGCTATAGTTCCACTACCCCAAAAGGCTGCTTTCTACGAGCCAGCTTAATCACAGGGACCAGTTGTAAATGCACATAAATATTTCCTGCTTGCTTAAACAACATAATAAAATAAATCACGCATTAAGGTGAACACACACACACACACACAAACAGAAAGTCGTTTGAGATACGACTCTACGTGGACAATAGAAGCTTACCTTAATTTTTCTTGCAAACTGTCGCATCTTGAGTTACGGCAGTTCGAGAGAAATTTAATTTTCTACAATTGAGATGCGACGAACATTAAACTGCTTATTCCACAGTCATGTTTAGGAATTTAGATACGGCTATTGAAGAGAATTATAGAGCTCCTAAAGTTGAATTCGGGACTGGTCTTAACTCAAAAATCGATGTTTTTTATTTTTATTTTGTTATTATTATTATTATTATTATTATTATTATTATTATTATTATTATTATTATTATTATTATTATTATTATTATTATTATTATTATTATTATTATTATTATTATTATTTGGTACGACACTTTGCAAACAAAGGGACGATATTGCACCTAAATGTTACCCGGGTCTAGTTCATTCTTAGATTTATTAAAAGTTGTAAACCGAATACAACTTTTCTTTCGTTATTTCAATGACAAAAGTGGTTGAAGTATCAAAACATTTCTGGGTCGACACTATGAAATACGTACTTATGTTGATGTGACTCGTACGAATTACCAGACTTTTAAACAACAGAAAACAGAAAAGAATTATTCTGCTAAAGTAATCTGTTTTCGCTAAATATCTATAAAAGTAAGCTGAGATCTTGGATTTCGAAAGACCGTTGAGGAGCTTTATTTTCACTACGTTGTAAAATGTCGAAATGCACACTGTTTCTTTGTCGTCGATTCTACAGCCGGTCTCAAGTAATACAGTCTTTAATCCATAGTGCATTTGTATGTGTTAGTGGGAACCAAAGAGGGACCTAAAGTAAAATCTCGTATTTTCGAGAGAGAAAAACCATAACGATATGTGGTATCAAAAAACAACTCTTTTCTCATGGAAGAAAGGCTGTCTTTGTCGTAAAAGTACTTCAATTCGTTAGTAAATTATGATTCACTTTCATCATATTCTGTTCCTATTTTGTTCAGTACCATCTCTGCCAACATATCTTTATTTCGTTCTGAACTTCAGGTAGCTTATATTGAGCGTATATTGAGGAATATGTGTAACTATGGATTTCAGTTTCGATTTTTTCCCCTATTGTGTACTTGAACAGTGTTGTAAAGAGTACAGTAGAACTTAAATGATTTCATTCTTGCAAATCTTTGAGACTACAACCTCAATCCCCACGATATAAATGGTACATTTACTGCGAAAAACTGCACTCCCTCAGCTACATAGTTAACATAGTACCTGTTCCTTGCTATTTGTTCCGCATCTATATTAACATCTTCTCGCCAGTCTTAATTTAAGTCCTTCCTAAATGAATTCCTTTTGTGTGGCTTTCAGAGGAAGTATACTTATCAATTCTTTCCCCTGCTCCAATGCTGACTTCCAATTCCAAAATCCTGTCACAGTATATGTTCGGTCCCGTAGACTGCTCCTTGAAAACTTACTACAAGGATACCAGAATGCTTGGTCCCGTAAGCCAGAATATTTTAACCAAGGTCTTGTGTGATGCCACGTACTTTGGAAGCTTCATCGAACTTTATTTTGAGAATCATCGAACGTAGATTGGGCTGAGGAGGCCTTTCATCCCCACGATCCATTGCTTGTGCAATGCAATTCGAAGCTGTAATTTTGTACTTGACAACTTACCCTGAATATTATCAACTAAATAATCAAAGTCAGATATTTCACTGTGACTGTTCATGTTGGTCTTTTGTTGATCATTGGGTTGAGTATTTGGTTTTCTCGGCCAGCAAGTAAACTTTCAATATTATCTGGAAAATATGTCTACATTAAACTCCATCATTTAAAACCCACAATAGTTTCTTTACTCGTTATGGCACTCAGTTTTTTTTTTTTTTTTTTAAGTGGAGTTTCAATCCCATCTGGGAATGAGCGGATCGCAGAAGGTAACGCTTTCTCTGGGACCATGAGCATCAATTTACTTGTAGGTCTATTTAGAGATGGGTATCAATATTTTATTTATTTATTGCATTTTCATTTATACACACATAAGTAGGTTTTAGCATGAAATATAAATGCTGAAGTGAAGTGAGGCAACAGAACACAAGGACATAGGGTGTTAGTTGCGACGAGAATGTTAATCTTCTGCTCTCTCTGGGACTATTCAAAGCGGATTTAGATACTTAACGACAAAAGGTACATTGACAATAGCGTAGCTAGAATTTTTTCCAGGGGGGCGCAATGAAGGACCCAAGAAAATTTTGAGGGGGCCATCTCCAATGAATGAAAAATTTTATTCACATAAACACACACACACGCACACACACATACGTATATATATATATATGTGTGTGTGTTTCCAAGGTGAATGATTTAATCTTTGTTGTTCATGATTTTACTCTTTTACAATGAAAATGTAAGAATTTACTACCTCAAACAACTAGGATACATTAATATAATTGGTTTCTAATATAAGTAAGTAATTATTTAATCGTTGCGTTTAAAATATATGTGGCTGGTTAATTTAAGTGGAAGCAGAGAAATACACTTTTACAGGTAAATAAAATAACTTATAGCATCATGCCTCTACTTAAAAGAGTATCTTTCTATTCTTGTGGGCAGCAGCAAACTTATCAGCAACCTCAAGATCTAACGATTTAGCACTTTTCTTCTCAATATAAAGTAATCCTAATTTTTCCAACCTATCATCAGCCATTGAATTGCGTATATGTATTTAATCTTTTCAAACATGAGAGTGGCCTTTCACATGTAGCATTAGAAACTGATATAGTCACAGAGATGATATCTAGCTTATAGGTTTCTACGAATGCGTTTTTGTAGACGAAAAGAACAACGAAATTTACCAAGGAATCAACTTTGGTTTTCTCTCATCTTCATACAATTTATTTGTGTTTGGGGGGATTTTGAGCTCACATTTGAATATTTCCAGATCACTTCCATAATACTGGGCCATAGGCTCCACAATGTTGTAATTTAGAAAGTTTTTACGTTTTGGATATAGCGTAGTGATTGATCTAATGATGTTGCAACATGATCCAAAGTGTTTTTCGTCAGTGATTGTCTTATCAATAGTAGGTAGAAAAATGTCTCTTAGCATATTATCTTTAGAAAATTCGTTTTCTGCCTTCAATGAAGGAAGAGATTCATCCAAAATGAATTTGTGATATTTCGATGGCGAATGTCTAGTTCGTTTCCACGAGGAACCCCTATATTCTATCTTGTTTCCGGTTTTGGAATTTCAAAACCATTTTCTTTGTATATCTCCAAACATCTTGATAAATTTGTTCAAATGTTTTTCGTTGAGAGTCATATTCTCCAGACCTCATCTTTGAAAGCGTTTGAACTAGTGAATTTACAAGAATCAAACCTTCCGACATGTCTGCATGTACTTGAGATAGGGCGAAGCTCAAAATTATAGTATACACTGGTCATCTCAAATTTTAGCAGCCCGAAAACATTCCCTCTCTTACAGATCACACTAAATTGCCGGATGGAATGATGGAAGTAAATAAATATCACAAGTTCATTCTCATTTTTACAATTGGTTGGCAACACTGACAAACTGGAGTACTTGGGAGAGGAATACGTCCACAGTATATTTTCTCCAATGACTAACGATGTTTATGCCACGTTTCATGGATATACATCCAGCGGTACAGAAACCATCTTCCACATTGTATTTACAGTTCGTTAGCAACACTGACCAAATGGGTGCGTCAATGTGCAAAATATTATCAAACCCTTACCCAAGTCACGTTTTAGCAATGAGTCAAAAAGAACATGATGGGCTCAGGCACTTTTGCGTGATACATCTAAACATTCATTTTTATTCTGTCGAATATGCCTTATATAGGGTCACAAAACCAACAAAATGGATCATTATAGGGTCAAGTTGCGGGTTTGCCCGTGATTTAAAAACGGTTTCGTACTTTTCATGGCAAAAGCTTTCAGATGATATATAGGTTTCCTTCAGGTACCTGGTCCCGGTGGTGAATCATCCTTAGTGAGTAATGAATTTGCCTTTACTTCATTAAAATGATGAAGTGAACACTCTTCGAAGCAAAATCAGGAAACTTGTTTTTCTTTCCCTAATATCAAACAGTGTTAAAACAGACGTTTCAATCGGGACTCCTTACAGCAAAAGAAGTAGACATGGCCTTTTTCTTTCTTTCGTTTGTTTACCTTCACTAGTTTTTAGAATTTAACGTGAATTCAAATACTTCACACCCACACCGAATGGCCAAAGCTCAGCAGCAGAACATCGACTTAAGATTCGGAAAATGGTGTGGATCGATCTCTCGTGGATAAATATTTCGACTGAGGAGTTTACCAAGGGTTTCCTCGGTGTCACTAGGGAATTTTTTATAGCCCTATTGACTCATTTCCCTCATTTCTATACTCTGAGTCTCGAATGTTTCAATGCCTTAAAAGAAATTCAAATATTGTTGAAATACCTTAACGCTACTATCCTGTAGTCGATGCTAAATTAATATTGTTAATTTTGATATTAGATTTGAAGGAGGGACATTAATTAGTATATCCTGTTGAAAATTTATGTCACCACTGATTTACTATTCTGCATAATTCCTACAATATAATTTTCTCAGAAATACTTAGTGCTTAATTTTCTCAGAAATGCATATTTTGACAAAGGACAAATATAAATCTATATTACAAATGGGTATTCTTTGACTGAATACTGAATGGAATATCTGTGGACCAGTCCCACAAACTCCTGATATATCTCTGATTACTAAACATCAGATAACTTGATGATACAACCTGGTCACGGGAGTAATTACTACTTTTACACAAAATAGCATTACTGCCGCGACCAAGTTGTATTATCTCGGTATCTTACCTGATAGTTAGTAATCAGGAGATTGTAGCACTGGCTCTGTGATAAACTTCGGAATTTCTCTAGTAGTGGCAGTTTTGGGATTAAGCTAGTTAAAACCGTTTAAAAGAAAATAATTCTGAACGATTTATTTATAAAGGATCATTGATTTTTGATAGCCTCAGTTCCCTACGCTTTAGTTAGTAGTATAGGTCCACCAAGCCCTGACTTTTTTCCTTAGAAATCGCTAATATCGCTTGTTAACATCGCAGCAGAAGATTTCTACAGAGTTGCCAATGGTCAAGAGCGTTAGAATACTAGATGTACTAGAGACAAGACCAGAAGATAGTCAAGAAGGAGAACCAGTATAAGTAGCAAATAGTAGGTGTTGGTAGTATTTAGAATCTTGATTTTCTCGAACGATTGGGATACGAATAACAGAGAGAATGACAGAAATAATAAAAACTTCTGCTCTCATCTTTTACTGTACATTAAACAAGACGGCTCGATATTATTTGTTAATAATAATACCAAATTATTTAATGGATGTTATGCATTTGTTTTATGTTGGCATAATGCATGGGAATTAACTACTTACTGTACGAAGACTTCTTTCGTCCAACACAAGTGTAATGTTCTACCGCAGTGTATGCTATTTATAAGTAAGCATCTCTTATTTTAGTATGACTTTCAACATCGAAGCGAATGATAATGTCGATTGATTTTTTTCCTGGTTTTTTTTGTCGAAAACAAAGAAGATAAACAGATAAAGGACAGAGATTAAAAGGAACGTTCAGATGGTGAGGTCAATGCTTACACATTATAGATTTCGATGAAACAAAAACGAGACTGTAGTTTTTTACTCGGAATGCAGACTATTGCAATAAACGATATTCTGCAGTTGGTGACTGTTATTGAGAGACGTTTCGGTAGTAGTTTCACTTGTGGCCACTATCAACTCACCGTATGTCGACCTAGCAGTATCACTCTGTGTGGGTGCCAAGAATTTCAACAAAGGGGCCTGGCCCCCCAGGCCCTTCCTTGGCTCCGCCACTGTGCATTGATGAAGTTACATGAAATGGATGAAGGGATGGCGACAATAAATGCGACGACGGGGTTATAGAGAACAGTGGTCTGATCACGTTCGTGGATAGCAAGATGATCTGTTGATGAATAAACATAACGTTGTAAAGCTAGTGTCTGGTCTAAGAGTTCACGAAGAATCATATGAGCATCGATATGCGGTGTTGAATGTAGCGAGAGTGGAGGCTGTACAGACGACGTAAGAGTCTGTTGTGCAACGGTAGATCTCGGGAGTCGGAGTGTGTGGCTACAATGAACAAGCAAGATGTAAGACATAACGTTCCAGAACTTATAGCTTGTCATAAAACTTTTATGGAGCTGACACTCACACATTAGATAAGTAATATCTACACCGATATAAAATAATATACCTTAAGAAGTTGAAAGAATTATTCTTCAAATAACGTTAGTTTATTTCAAATTAGGAAATTTCCACACTGACTCACTAGCCTATTGTGAATAATATTTATTGATTCTAACATATGAATTTTAAAAGTTTTATAACACTTGTACATCTGAATCTTAAGTTTAAATTGTTTGCGCCATCTAAGATTCTCTAATAAAAAACTATTTAAGGATCTATTTATAATATAATGTTAATCATATTACCTATATGCAGGAACAAATGTCGAATATTAATTTTAAAATGAAAGAAGAAAAGACCCTAGTCAGAGCGTGAATCCAAGTTTTTTTTTTTAGGAGTGGTTGTGAAAGTCCGTATTTTGTTTATTAATATGATCGCTCTTACCACAAATATGTTTTGCATGTTCAGGGTAACCTACTGAGATTCAATAGGAAACATGAACAAGGTGAAAATGTATAATGAGTCAATTTAGAATATATACTTTAATGATGTAATACATGTAGAACTTATTCTACAAGCTTAGTCAAACTACACCTAGTGTAAATATCAGTGAATAATGTTGAGATTAGGTTAAAAGTCCTTATTTAGGTTTTGGTATTTTGAAGCCCCTCACTTCCCTCGTTACCGCAACCTTTGCTGTATTTGAGGCCCGAAATGAAAACTACCACCAATCAATGAACGATATTTCTAAACTAATAAATTTTACAAGCAATTTGTATTAATCTTTCACTTGGAAACCACTATATTTTGGGAAAGGCCTGGCGCCCTGTGCCTCCCATAGCTATGAGCTTGCCCCAGACATGTTATATTGTAATATACTATAAGTAACATAAAACTATTATTTTTGTATACAAAAGAAAAATAGCTGCCTGTCAAGAAATGTGTTTGTCCCTCCGCTTTCCCCCGAAAGAAATTAACGTTGGTGTTGTCACTGCCAAAAAATATCGTCTTCTGGATTTACTATTGAACTTAACCTTCTGACTTAATTATTTTTCATTGTTTCATTACATATTTACGCTTAATTGATGTTACCTAAAAGGTATCCTTAATTCAATTTACTGATAGACGCTTACATTTAAACACATTACATGGATAGCTTTTCGATCTCTGGTTTCTTCCTTTTCCTTTCAGTCCAACTGGTTTACTATGTGTTGCTGGACCTCAGGGCTACAAGGCGTTTGACAATGTTATTAATTCTTTCCAAAAAATATCTAATGCCAAGTATAAAGTTCTGAACAGAAAGGAACTACAAGAAAAATTTCCTCAAGTGCGATATGGTGAGGAATATCGCGCATGCATAGATTATGAAGGTGGAATATTAAGAGCTGATATATGCCTTCAAACAGTACGAGTAAGTTATTCTTGTCTTTATCGACATTAAATGTTCGGTTGTTTGTAGATTATGATCATTTTCGTACCTTAAGGAAAAAGTATTTGAGTTCTTAGGATAGAGTTGAGTTGATTTTGAATTTAGCATCCCTTTCAGCAAGCATATACATTGTTTATGGTTTGCCTGTGTGTAACGGTGTAGTACACTAAAATCTTCAGTGTAAAGGGAGCCAAATATTGTTTGTAAAGTAATAGGAGAAAGTAGCAAATACTTACAAGATACATTCGTGAAGTGTCCCCTCAGGATTTGTGTAAAATTGATTCAAATGCAAAGTTCTCCGCGGCCCAATGTGTGTTGTTCTAATTTTACCGGCCCATACCCGTAATTTCCATATTTATGAGCCTTCATATATTAATTATAAATAATTCATTATAAACTACTATAACGCTTGAACACAAAATTACTTTTAGTTTCTTTAAATGTAACTAACGACATGAATGTGGGGACATGCAAAACAAATTGGATCAAGTACTACTCTGACACATGTTACACACCCCATCCGCCATATTGAATTCACCTTTCGGTTTTCAAATGGGAAGAGGTTCAAGTGATACATCAAATACATGTACAATTTTCTTGGAAATTCACTGGTGTAGTGAGTTTTAGCGTATCTTGAACCGTTTACAAGGTATTGCATGTTAAATATCAAGCACTTCACGAATATTGAACCAAAAAGAAAGTTGTGCATGGTCTCGTGTGTATTATGCTGATTCTTGCAGCCCATACAGGGGAATTATACATGCTTATGAAACTTCATGAACGAATCCTGTAAGCATAAATATACACGACAGTAAGCACACTGGATGAATGAGTCATTTGTGCAGTTGGGAGATGAGCAACTCGAATTTTTAGTTCGCCAAAGAACATTGTCGAGAGCTTCAAAGAAATCACAAGTAATGGGAAATGCACGTTCTTTCCAGGCATGCCTAATCCATGTTATTGGGTATTGGAGTACTGAACTGATTATGGATAAGTGCGTCAACATTGATAATAGCATTACGGGTCTGCAGGTCTATATCAATATGACCGATCACAACTCGCTTGGCAAACCTTTTCCATTGAAGGAAAAAGTATACATCTAAAGGCTGTACTACCGATGTGTACAACTTGACGGTCTGTATACATTAGATCAATTAACTCCCTCCAGACACTTTGCGAACAGATATTGGAGAGTAACATCAGTTACGTTTACGTTTTTTATGTTGACAAATGAAAACAGTTTCTAACTGGAAAAATTCTGTAGATATAAACAAACACTTTACAACAACATAATTCCTATTACATTTGTGTGAGTGATTGTTATTACTTCCATGTTATACTATAACATGGAAGTATTGTATTACGGTCAAAATGTCTAACGTAAATCCAGATACGACCAGATTTGAGTGAAGACCTGCCATTTCCGTGTCTGTACGTACGTTTGTTCAGAAAGTATTTCGTCAACGATAAATCACGTAAAAGAGTACATATAAACACTGAGCACAACTTTTTATTTGGTTCAATTTTCGCGAAGTACCTGACATTTAGCATGCAATATCTTGCATACATTACAAGAAACGGTAAAACTTGCTACACTAGTGAATTTCCGAGAAAATTGTACATGAATTTGATGTATTTGAGAAACCGAACGTTGAATCCAATATGGTGGACCCAAAGTGGCGGCCGGGTGTGTAACGTGTGAGAGAAGCAGTATTTGATCCAATTTGTTGTGTATATGCCTACATTTATGTCCAGTTTCATCTAAAAGAAACTAAAAGTAATTTTGTATCTGAACGTTATACTAGTTTATAATTGAATTCCGTATCTATGAAGGCTCATAAATATGGAAATTACCGGTATGGGACGCTAAAATGAATACAACACACATTGGGCCTCGGAGAACTTTGCATTTTACTCAATTTTACACGAATCCCGAGGGGACACTTCACAAATGTACCTTGTTAGGAAAGATGATCAGAAATTTTAAAAGTGAACAAGGTTATTAGAATGAAATGAAACAGAAACTCGCCGATTTTCTTCTCGAAATGGTCATGTACAATATTGTTCATAAAGAAGCTGACCATTCATCTTTTAAAATCTCACGATCGTAAATAGAAAATATTGGGTTTAAAAAATCTCAGTTGACCCAAAAGCCCATATTTGTTCGATTTAATCCCATCTATTGATAAAAAACAGATTTTTGAAAGAAATTTGACTTGTCAGTTATAGAATTATTGAGTTATTCCCAAATTGTGCAAACCACTTTTTTTTTTGTTTACTCTATAATAGTGACCCTTCCAGGCCTAATGGCTAACATTGCTGTTTTTGCTCGTTCGAGTTCCATTCTAGGGTAGGTACTATTAGTTATTATTTAAATTAATTTGAGGTTTTAAACTTGCATTCTTTTTAGTTTTGTTGATTCATTATTTAATAGATTCCTTATTAATTCTTGTACGTTTTTCTGTTCACTATGCATATTTCAATCTATTACACGTAAGGTGTTCATAAAAATATTAATTGTATTTATTGTTCTTGATTTCGACAGAAAAGATTTTGTGAAATT
The DNA here is from genome assembly GCF_964235325.1 of Thermobia domestica. NCBI lineage: Eukaryota > Metazoa > Arthropoda > Insecta > Zygentoma > Lepismatidae > Thermobia > Thermobia domestica. The sequence goes on from NC_137461.1 coordinate 87,064,462, forward strand.
GGTGGTGTTATCCGAGACGGTGTTAAAGTTAAAAAAGTGGAACCAGGACAACCAGTCATCGTGCATGGGGAAAACGAATTATTTAGAGCAGAAAACGTAATACTTTGTCCCGGACCGTGGGCAAAGTCTCTCACAGCACAATTAGGTCTTGATCTCCCATTAACACCACTACGAGTAAACGTCTTCTATTGGCCACTCAAGGAGAAGAACGGATTCATTTCAACAGATTTTATGGATTTAGGATCAGTTGGTGGCTTCTGGGGTATACCTGAACTTGAGTATCCAAACTTGATCAAGGTAATAAGTGGTTGTTAATTTTGAAACAAGTGAAATACACATAGTAATACAAAGGAATAGTTCTTTATTTGATTTTTTAATGCGTAAAAGTCGCCTTTAATTGCTATTTAAACAGTATTTATTATGTTACTTATACGTGTATTACATCCAATTAATTGATCAGAACTTTGATTATGCACACTTAAAAACCAGAAGCTTGCACACAATAATATTTCACACGTTTGTGTAACAGGCAATGTCTATCATTACATCAAGCTTGATCCTGATCGGACGATTCCCGTTGGTTTTCTTTTCTTTGTAACCTTCGAAAATATTACTCAAAATTTGACCACTCGTATCCTGCGAATCAAAAGCTTGTACAATCAAAGCCAAAGCGATCTTGACAGGTTTCTGTAGTTGAATACCGGACTCATTGGAGCTCTTGCCTCGTGTGTATTTTATTGGCATGTGAAGTTGGTGGCATCTGTTTTGATTGTTGAGACGCAACTGCCGCAGCCTCTCGGTGAAAGATGAAGTAAACAGTCCATAATATTTACAGGCAGGCAATATTCTGCAGAAGAACGCCATTGGCCACTGAAATTGAAGTGATGAATCCTGATTGGTTCTCGAAGTTACCAATGAAAGTTGTCTGGAGTGGCCCTCATAAGGGTTTAGTCCTGGATGTAGGATTTCAAGTACTGTTAATGCTGATCTGTGTTATTTCGTCTAAAATTTCACAAAGAATGGGTAATTTCGTAAAAATGTCTTCTGCTGATTGGAGACGAGAAAGTCTTCGTCTAATTACGTGAAGAGCTATAAATCACGAAAAATGTTGAGTATTTCTCGCAAACTTGCGTTAGTGTCTTCTGAACTATCTTCTTTAATAAAAGGAATTTTTGGTAATTGGTCTTTTAAACTAATCTTCCTAGCGTAAATATCTTGAGAACTTGATTGTGTGGACACTATTGTAGGTGAACCAGGTTTAGAAATGGAAAGTCTTTAGCTTGAGGCACTTGTGTTGGGAAGTACGTCTTGACAGGATCTTGTGGATTACCAGACATCCTTTATAGTTGGCTGGATGGCCTCGTCCACAAATCGGACATTTCACTTCAGCGTCTTGGAATTTGTATATTGGAGCACACTTGTATATGACATGGCTACTTGCACACTTAACGCATTTGGGACTAGCATAACAGAAAGTTTGTGTGTGTCCTAGTCTTTGGCAGCGATAACACTCCAAAAATGGCTTTGCTTTGTAGGGTTCTATTTTAATGCGATGAAACTCTAGAAATTGTAGGTCATAAATGTTCTTCGCAGCCGAAGTCTTCTTTAGAGTCACTAAGAATAGGGGCATCGGCAGTCCTCCTCTTCCCTTCATTTGTTGTACTGAAATAACAGGGTAATCCGTGTTGATCAGGATATTCCCCAATGAAGCATCAATCGGGAGTTGTCGAATGACACTTTGAGCACTTTCTTTGTCATTTCTAATTCATATTTAAATTTGGATTGTTTGCAGAATTTAATTAATTTTGTATAATCATCTTGAGAGACTTTTAAACTTGATCGTATCCGGGTATACTGCACAGTATGGAATTTCTTTGCAAATTGTGGATGCACCATGGGTTAATTTGTATCCTTTGCTATCTGGATATATATATATATATATATATATATATATATATATATATATATATATATATATATATACTAAGAGATTTTATGTATCTCGGAATAACATTTTGTTCAGGGTTGTCATTACGTGTTTTAGGAATAGTTTCTTTTTCGGTATTGGTGATGATTTCCAACTTCCCACTCTTGATCTTCCTGAGGAACCTCAGTCATAGCGATGGCTGCAAAACTATTTGTCGTAGGTACAGGTGCAGCAAGCTCTGATTTTCGTTTGAATGTATGTTTTGCCAACTTGAGAGGACGTTCGGCTTGAAGTTTCTTATTGGAGTCTGAAGAAGAAAGGATGTCGTCCATAATGTACGTCATATACATTCTATGTTCAAGACAAGAGCACGGAGTTTCTCCATTATGATGATCTCGTTTTTCTTCTTGGCGTTAACGAAGACAAGGCGGAGCCCTTCATTTGTGTACTGTGAAGCTTGCATTTCAAACATTTTGGGAGCGCGAGTAAAACGTGACTTCTCACTGAAATCTCCATGATGAATGTTACCTGTGAAACGGTACCTGACGAGTTTCAATATTGAGTACCGAACTAGTAGTCCTTGCCTCACATGTGTATTAAGAAGCATATGAAATGAGTGCATATAATATAACGAGAAGAGACATAACTGTCGCAGCCCCAGTTTAAAATTAAAAGTTAGTATTCTCCGGATTTAAAAGACAAGAGTAGGTAGAATGAGGCCATTGGTAGCTTTGAACGAGAGTACAGGATCCTAAGTGACCAATCATAGTTCTGGTAATGGCCCTCATAAGGGATTGGTCCAGAATGTAATTGAACTACACTTAAGGCTGTTTCGGTGGTATGTCATCCAAAATCTCACGTAGAATAGATAATTTGGTGATGTCTTCAGCCGTTTTAAGACTAGGAAGTCGGCGTCTAACTGCAGCAAGAAGTTTCGTGAGTTGCAGATCACGAAATAGATGAAGTAATTCCTTCAGAGTTACACTGGTGGCATCTGAGCAAGCTTCGTAAGTTGACGGAGTGGTCGACGTATGGGTAGTAGCACTTGTCTACTGAGCGTATCTTGAATAGTGGATGAAGCTGGTTTTGTGAAAGGCAATTCAGGCGTCAGAGGTGGAAAATCTTGAGAGGGAGGCACTTTTTGTTGAGTTGCTCTACGAGATAGAATTCTTATAATTTACTGGACATCTCTTGTAATTGGCGAGATGGCCTCCTCCACAATTATTACACTTCACTGCATTGTCCGTAGTCTAATGTGTATGCTCATAGGTAGCATGACTGCCTGCACAATTAACACATCTGGGAGTGGAATAGAAAGACGTTTGCATGTGTCCTAAGCGTTGGCATCAATAACATTGAATGAACGGCTGCACCCCCTATGAGTCAACTTTGATACGATAAAATTCCAGATACTGGAGATCATAAATAATCTTAGCTTCTTGTGTCTTTTTGAGAGTCACGAGGAATAAAGGCAACTGGCCTCCTTTCCCTTTCATTTGCTGCACAGATAGAACATTCCACACGCTTATATAGTAGGTCAAGATCTATTACCACGTCAAGTGTGCTCCCGATCGCATGAGTTCGTTTAAATTCATACGATATAGTCTTCTTGCTTTTTAAGGGAAAAATGAAATAAAACACAGAAAAAAATATTAACAATGTGCTGAAAAACATTAAATTATGTAGTCAAATATTATAATGCTTTCTTTCTTTCTTCTATAACTGATTTGTTCAAATTAATACACTATTCAACGTAATAACTGTATGCAAATCACTGTAACTACTTCGAACCAAAGCGTGAACAAATACGCTAACTAATGATCTGTGACGACTAGAACAGCTACAAGAGTGCATTAGTGTTGTCACTACATTTCCCTGTTATCAGGCCTGATAGAATATATAAGGGGTATGTGACATCGTCAGATGATTAGTATGCGCTGTAAAGGACCACGAAGAATTCCGCGTGCTTGTCTGAAACGTTACCATTAATTGACAGGTTTTGAAAGGTGTATCATTGTGGGTTTGCATGTGACCGGCTGGTCGAATTGTACAATATCCAGGCATGTAGAGCATTCGGATATGAGAGCGGGCCAACGTTGGACTGAATGAGCACGCGAGAGAAATCACATGCGTTGGCAAGACTCTGGTCGACCAAGTCTAACCACACCAAGAGACGATCGCAGTGTTGTGCGCCAGGCACATCGTAATCCCTTCACATCTACACCTGATATTCCGGCATAATTAATGGAGTCACTACAACACCCTGTGTCATCCCGCACGATTGGCCGGAGACTAGCAGCAGGCAGACTATGAATCGACGGCTGCATTTGGAATCGTACCGTACCCAGGAAGTATGGACTGCTGATAAGTGTCGTTGCATCATTTTCAGCAATGAATCTTGGTTCGGCACTACCTCGGTTGACCATCGTTTGCAAGTATGGTGACGCCGAGGGAAGAGGGCACATTCTGCCAATGCTTTGGAAAAACGCACGGTATTACTCCTGGGATCAGTGTATAGGTAGCCATCGGGTTTGACTTTAGGTTACTTCTGGTACTGATTCAGGGACTCTGATGGCACAATAGTACGTCATGGACATCCAGCGTCTTCGTTAACTCTCATGAGAGAGTAGCCTAGTTTCATCTTTCAGTATTAAAAATGGTCCACATACAGGACATATATCTACGAATTTCCTACATGATTTTAGGTACTTTCTTGGCCAGTAAGTTTCTCCGATCTATGCTTAGTAAGACACGTGTGAGAACAGCTCATATGTCAAGTTCGTCCCAGTACGAAGATCCAGATATTGAATTCAGTTACAACAGTAGTGTATCAATTTGCCTCAGGAGAGGATACAACAGCTGTATGAGAGCCTTTCCATCATATCCATGCATGCACCAAAGCCCGAGACCTGGTAACATTGTCACTTGGTGAATTCTAATGCACTCTTGACCGTTCTAACCGTACAAAAGTATGTGGACACTTAACCACTCCTTCCACGTGTTTATTTTTTCGTGCTAGTCAATGCATTTTCATTACCAGACAATGCAGAGAGGACTTAAGTTCCCACAAACATATTTCAAGCTAATCACTTGACACTTAACATAATTTACTAAATTAAACAGAATACACAGAAAATGGGGGATTTATTTTCCAATTGTAATTTCAAGACAGTTATTTAGCGCGTAGGGTTTTTTCTCGTTAGGGGAAACTTGTTTTTAATGCATTATTGTAATTATTCTGGATTATTCTTAAATTATGATTGTATTATTTATATTAATGTATTATTCTGTTTACTCAGGGGAAAGTGGCGCTTCTACAGTTTCTATGGGCTGTTTGACCCTGGTCTTAATATATATTTCGAATAAATACATTTATTTCGATTTACCTAACAAATGTAAAAGGAAGTTAAATATTTGACAAATATTTCATCTTTCTTTGTAAAACTGTATAAAAGTAATAATAATAATAATAATAATAATAATAATAATAATAATAATAATAATAATAATAATAATAATAATAATAATAATAATTTAGGAATGTCATTGTGTAAATCATGCCCAAAGCTGAATTACCCGTGATGCGTTTTTTTTTAATTAATGTAAAGCTGTTATAATACTATAATTAAGAATACTTTCAGACCAGAAAGTAATAAATTCTTAATGCACTGTAAGTGCTAACGATTTAAATAGGCGCGAAAATCTATATCTATGAGGAAGAGCGCCGATCCTGAGGGGGGCGGGGGGCCCGGGCCTTTCAAACCTCATGTGAGCCCCCATGTATTTTTATGAAGATATAATTTTATATGTATTTTTATTGTTATAAGCATTTTTTATGAATGGATACCCCCAAAGTTAAAGGAAAATAGGCGCCCTTGTCTATGAAGATTGTTCCACACAACACACTATTAACCTGGATTTCATTTAATGTATCGATATAACCCTCTGACCTTAATGAGTGTTTTGACAAAATACTGTCAACACATAGGCTGTTTATATTCTTATGTTGCACTTTCTTTTATTTTTTCTTTTCCTGGATAACATCTGAATGAATTAACCAATTAAAGTACACAGTAAATTCTGTCCTTTATATTGCGTAATCTTGTCATTCCGAATGTTCTGCCGGGAGGAAGGTAATGACGGGTATGTTTACCTAACTCGTTAGACAGGATCATTAAATTAGCAAAGAGCGACATAGTGGCCAGTTCTTTTTCCATGTTTTCTATAGTAGTGGTCTTTCATTTACATTTAGAGTACAAACGTGTATTCCATTGTCTACATATGAATGTTCTAAACATGTAATCAGACATTAATAGATTAGCTGAGATATTGCTGTTTAAATAAGCCTTATTAATTAAGAATATAGGCCTTATTCACAATATGTATGTTTGTGTAGGTGCACGAGTTGATATATATCTAGTTACGTATTATTGTCTATGGAAGAAAGAGATGTGTTCATGATAAACCATTACATATATATATATATATATATATATATATATATATATATATATATATATATATATATATATATATAGAGAGAGAGAGAGAGAGAGAGAGAGAGAGAGAGAGAGAGAGAGCAGTAGAGAAATTGTACGTTCATACGTTAAGAAAATAAAGAATCCTTCTTATTGTACAGTTTTACTTGTAATCGTGGCAGTATATTTTTGGACTTTTTTTTCTTTTTAAGTATTATTCATTGTTCCATTTTGTTAATGATTCATTTCTATAGATGTATACAAAGTAGAAGCTCATTAGTGCAACATATTCATACTAAATACTAAAAGAAAGAAAGAAATACATTGCCAGATTTTATTAAAACAATTAAATTCTGTAGTAATAATTAAAAAATTATTTATTTTTAATTTTAATGCGTAATTATCATATCAAACTTTATAGCAGTCGAATTGAGACAACAGAATATTTTTTCGTAGGAAAGCATACTGCCTGGAAGAAATGAAAAGTTTTAGCCATTTCAAACATTATTATCGGAATAGAACGATTAGCTGAGTAAAGTTATTAATGAAATGGATAAAAAAACAAGGTTTATTTACGCAGAAACAAATCATTGCTATTAAATTAAATTCAATTCAAATCAATCCAGACAGAACTAGGTCCAGTTTTCTATTACCCTTCCTTTTTCGTCTTGATCTACGCAAGTGTGTCTCCGTTACGCACCTCGCGCTGCATGTATTTCGCTCATCTTAAATGTCTCAATTTTAATTATTATTCATTTGATATTCGGCCACACGTAACTTTCAATACATGTTAGTTTCACCTACAGAAATGTTGTTAAATACATTCAGTGGATCAAAGTATCTACGTCTCTTATTTTAAAACTTACGTATAATAAAGTAGCGGGTCTGCTTTCTTATAATGTAATGAACGATACTATCTCTTTATAACTATAATAGTTGCTGATTTAATGTATGGGAAGCGTATACTTCCTGAACATTCTTTGCAAGAAAGTAAGAACAACAACAAACTGCATATCTAATTGGTTTTACTTGTGTTTTATTTTATTTCAGATCTGTGCTGGGGCTCATATTCGGCCTGCGAACCCCGATAAGCGTGATATTAACTCCTGTGAAAGTGTAGATGCTGAGTGTGAGTTGATTTCTGAGTACATTAAACAGTACTTTCCCGGTGTTGAGCCCGTGCCATCAGTAATTGAAACGTGTATGGTTACGGTAAGTTTTGATCTTGTACATATTTGTAGATAATTAGAACTAGATAGAGAAAAAATTTAGTTTCAAGTGATATTTTGGACTTTATTATTGTATAAACATCCTTGAATTTGTCAAGAAGAATTGTAACGTAATACTACTACTACTACTACTAATAATAATAATAATAATAATAATATGAATGTTAAGAATTCTAATAAAATATTGCTAAAATTTAAACTAAAAGTAAACTCAAAGGAAACAAAAAACTAGTTGTAGAGAAACAAAAAGATGGAAAGAAAATTAACATTATAATTATGATACATGAAGTAAAAGATTGATCCATCTCTGTGTGTCCGATGTTGACGTCTCAACTACCTTAGGAAAGACCACGGGACCACCATCAGTTGCCTTCGATGTGAATACCATGTGCTTTGGCTATAGTCCTGCATCATAACTTCCATTGTTTGGAGGCTTCGTTGAAGTACAGAAAGCGAATCTTGAGCCACTCCTCGTGGCCGGCTTTCCAGATACTACGGACAGTAGTGACGTGACGAGATGCAAGTGCTCTTTTCACTATGCCAGACCCACAAAAAATCATGGACTGGCATCAGGTGACTTCACTGTTATGCCCTAAAAGGGAATAGCCTGGATGTCAGTGTGTTTCCATCTGTTGCAGAAATGCCTGTGTAGAGCTTGATGTATGTGATGAAGCCTTACCTGTGTGCGCACGGACTTGATTTATTGCATTTTCATACATTCGAGACAGTTATTCCGCGTAAATTGGTGTGAGGGTATGTTGCTGATAAAATGTTGAGTTAATTTTCCGATTAGACACCTCCCAAATCGTTAACTTGCCTTGGGAACAATATCCACCGGCAACTAGAAATTCCTTCGAGAAACTTGCTGTGCACTGAAGGATGAAGTCTGGATGGATTTTTGCGTCTCGTGGAGTGTACTTTACGGCTCAATTTTTGTCATAATCTGATAGATAAGTCTTCCACTTTCTCCCGGATAGATGGCATTCGTAGAGGCGCCAGCAGTGAGTCTTTCTATCACTCCGATAAGCCAGACTAAAGGCATGTCCACAACTTTTAAACACCATCTGGACCCTTAATTTTCTGAAGGATTGGCAACAGGATAAGTACACTGTTTGACAGTTGGTACATATTGATCCTTAACTTCTGCGCACACTGCTCCGTGTCTGTGAATTGTTATCAATATACCAGTAGAGGATACTAGTGAGCCATTACGTCCAACATTAGAGGCAAGCGAGCTCTTTCAACTGAGAGAGAAAATTGTACTTACGAAACACAAATAAATATGGTAAAGGCCGTTGTCCGTGCAACACTGTAATGCTAAATGAATTCTCTGTTAGAAGATGGTGGAAGGAGTTCATATAAGTGATTATAATCCTGGAAGATCAGTTGGTCGGCTTGAGACAGATCAAAGTTTCACAGAGGTTGCACATGTAATGGTCGTATCAAACAGTGTCATTCCCGACTTCAGAAAGCCGCTGTTACAAAAGGAATAACTATACGTGTGCATAGTGGAGGTCTTGGAATGTATAGAATAGGCCAGTTAACGAAAAGAAATCTACCTTCTACTCCATCCCAAATTGCTCACGCGTTTGCTGGTGCTTCTTGTGTCCATATATCCTCTAGAACCATTTCACAACCACTGAATAGTATTGGGTTGTGCCCGGAAGGCAAGGAAGTGTGCTTCATTAACCCCCCTATACCATTGTGCCAGATCAGAGTTCTGTAGGGAACGTCGTAATTGAGGTCATATGAGATGATCTAATGAGATTCTGTACAATAATTGATTCTGGACATCATACTATGGGAGAACAGGTAGCAGGATACAATCCACAGTACCGTGTAACAGGTCCTAGAGATATGGTGTGGACGAGCTATAATGAATAATGGAAGAACACCATTACACATCTTCGACGCAGGATCTATTACTGAATACCTGATTTCGTTTACATGTATGTATGACAATGCACGCCCATACAGATCTGACCAAGTTACAGAAAGACTGGAATTGAGTTGATTAGAGTTGAATTTGGGGTTTTACGTCCCTTTCAGCAGCGAGACAATATCAGAGGGGGCCTACTGATTAACGTGGATTCCGAACCAGATGAGCTCCCGCTGGAAATCAAACCCGGGTCTCCCACGCCAAAGGCCAACCGACAGAAACACTGGAGAATGAGGACATCCACCTTATTGGCCACTATATTCTCCATATCTTAATCTCATCGAACATGCCTGGAATGCCAGTTATACAAAGAAATGTACCAGCTCGAATGCTCAGGCTCTCAAAACTTCCCTTCTAGTCGACAGTGTGCCAAATAGATATGCAAGTTGCTGTGCTGTCTGAAGTGACTCTGTATCGATGTGATTAGGTCCTTTGTACCCAAGACATCTTGCATTTCATCTGTTGTTTCCATATTGATTTGCATCTTTATCATTATTATTATTATTTTCATTATCACGTCCTGTTTCTTTACATGGCGGGGAATCTCAGCCCATCTTTTGACAATAAACCTGGACTAATATGCCATTTGTTGGTCACTTGTACCTGGATTATGTTTTCAAAAGTTACGGGTTAATATATGTTTGTTAATATATATGTGTAGCAATTGTCGAGCAGTGCATTTGAGTACATATTTTTAAAATGCAGGATTTGTAACTTTGCCTTCGGTGAAGGTTTCGATTTTTAAGAGAAGTAATCTCGGAACAAAATATAACACGTGAAAGTTTCGAAGAGAGAAGATTCTCAATTTAATCGGTTTATCTTAATGAATTCCAACTTAAGCGTAGGAGAACACTACTTAGAATTGGTATTACTTAAAATAAAGAATACATTTCGTGTGGTAATTTATAATAATTATTTTCTTTCTAGATGACACCGGATGAGTTGAGCATAATGGATTACCATCCACAATATAAAAATATCATCATTGGCTGCGGGTTTTCTGGTAAGTTACTGATAGATTCACTTGTTCCGTATCAAAGAACTATCGGTCGTGCAATTGTTAAAAATGGCAATTCTTGGATAAGTTTCTAATTGAGTTTTTTTTTAATGCTAATATGAGAATGCTGAATTCAAATGTACTCCTTTAAAATATATCCGTCCATGGGATCACTAGAAAAAATGACCTCAAAGTTGGGCTATTTCAACTGCGGCCTTGTCAATAGTAAAAGTGCCCATGTTTGTATAAACTTGTAACAGGACACGCTGCCCCATCAGCTTTTGTGTACTTTTTTTTTTTTGCGAGTTTTGCATTTTGCTCACTTCGAGCAGTGTGACTGAGCGCTCCGCTCAGTAACCTTCTGAACTCCACCAATGTCTAAACTTCACTGGCAACACTGTCAACACATGATCAGGAAGCAGCAGGTTGAATCGAGAGCAGGAGGAGCAGGTGGCAGGCAGCTGGAAAAGAACAGAAGAGAAATGCAGCTGAAAAATAATTTTAAGTGATGTAATAGTAAAGTGAGAAGCATAAGAGGTACGATGAAATGTAAATACGTGCTTCAACCTGCCGGTGAAGGTAAGAAAACCGAATGTGCTCGAAAAATAACAAGTAAGCCATATTCGTTAAGAAGCCAGCCACTGCAAGTAAACATCGCATGTCACGTACTAATGTCAACGAAAAGAATTAAAACAAGTGATATGTGTATACGGTATACGACACATTAAAGCATGCTTTGCACTCGTAACCTTATAGAATTCTTTTGATGTGACTGTAAAAAACATATGCGCATATAAAAAGTAAATCTAAAATAGTGATATATTATTTATATAAGCCAATATTATAATATTAATTTAAATACCTCACTCATAACCTAATCTATTTTATTGGATATTGCATATCAGTGGTACAAAAAGTAAATATAAAGTTTCTTGCGACAGTCAATATTAGTAGAAGTTAATAATTTGTAGACACTCTAAAGGATCAGTAAATATAGAACGTCGTGCATATAATGAGCGCACAATATGAACGCATTCCTTTGTATTGAATTCTTTTAGTCGTAAGCTCAAGTTTGAAACATATATACATAAAAAGCGCTTAAAACAAAATCAATCTATATTTGATATAGGCCTATATAATAGCGGAATATTACTTCAAATTATAGCTATAAAAATATCTAACAACCACAGTAGTGATATAACATCGTTCAATAACTGCATTATTTCTGAAAACTGTGCTAGCTAACATATTTATCTGTGAAGAATGTTTGAAATATCAGTAATAAGTTGAATTCAATTTAAATAAAAGTTCGCCAGTCGCGACTATCAAGTGTCAATCAGTTAGTCACTTTGCATTCAAATTAGTATTTCACTAGTGAATCATCTGTTCAGGCAAAGACAGAACTGAAGATAGAAACAATTATACCAAGCGGCAAGTATAATATAATAGTTTAGTGCATCCGTAAAAAGGAAATAATTAAAAATAATAAATATAAAAATAAATAAGAGATCAAGTTTCTCTAAAACAATTCTTTATAGACATTTGAAATAACATAATTTGCTACTGTCGTCTGGACTTTCATTTATTCTGAAAAGACTTAGAAATATAGTAGAGAATTCTTATTGCATGTATTATTATTATTTTTGTTGTATATAGCATTTTGTGTGTTTCATTGTTCTAAATATCATGCTTCTTTTAATTACTTGTCAATCTCAGTTTTATGTTGAACGGTATCAATAATTAAAGTAAGTGACGTTACCAAGTCATTATTGAAGCGACTATTTACGTCAAAATATTGTTTATTTGTGGCGAGCATTATCTGTTGTGTATATGAATACTATTTTGTGATAGAATGTGGTATTATAGAAACAAATATAGTAAATAAACACATATGGTTTTTAATAGCAAGTTTATGCAACTGTATTCTGAGAATTCTGAGTCTAGATTGCATCATCTCTCTACGTCCACGCTACGTCTTACGACTTCGTGAATAACATCAGTGTGGAGATTTATATTGAAGGCTCGAATGGTAAGTTGTCGATTACGACCCAAGAGTGTTGTAGTATTAATATTGGTATTCTTATTTGAGTTCACTATTTCTTGATACACTGTTTTCGGAGCGTGCGCTCCTGCTACCGAGATTCCGGATAACGGGAGGTTATTAAAATTTTGTTTCATATTTTAACCATTATTATCCTCCACCGTTACCGTCACCGTACCGCCATTGCACATTTTTTTATACTAGTTTGAAGATGTTGAATTGAATGAAATTGTTTTAAAATGTATTCGACCATGGAGTTACGATGAAAATGACCTCTCAAATGGGATATATATTTATTTATATATTCGAAATTTGTACGGATATGTTTTAAAATTGAAAGTGTCCTCAAATGTCTATATAAAGGTAGTTAGAAATTGATTCAAGCGTTGGCACTTTACCCATTGGTATGAGCCGTAGTTCTTTATCTAAATTGACTGTAGAATACAATATTGTGGAAAATTTTCCAATTAAATATTATTTGTTAGTGTAGAAGGTCAAATGACTGTCATTAATTCATACCATTATCTAAAAAGTAAATCATTATCATAGATATTCTGCCATTATTGGTAGATCACTTGGCACAAGCAAGAAGCTTCCATGTTCCATAGTCTTTAGTTAACCTCTTCGTCTTTTCTGTTTTGATACCGTCCATCAACTATAGCCTCCTTCTCCTCTCCCTCTCTTTTCTGCCACTATACCCTCTTCTTGCACGTCCCTCATGATACAACTCCTTCTTAGCCAATGTCCCAACCAATTTCTATTCCTCTTTTCAATTACATCAAAAATTGTTCTTTTATTCTTCACTATTTACATTATCCTCATTCGTCTTCCACTCTACACATCTAATTCTCTCCATTCTTCTTCACGCCTTCATTTCGAAAGCTTCCAGTCTTTCGAAACCTTCCAGTCGAACTTAAAATTAGAAGTGGCATTGATAAATGGAATGCACGCATAAATAAGAAACTTTGGGGGCCAGGGTGGCTTAGTGGTAGAGAACAGTCGTTCTTTCAGGAAGAGTGTTCCGGGGGCACACGTAGTATTCCGGGGTGCACTGCTGGTACAATTGTATTTATTATTACTGTATATTATAGACGTATTATTTTGGTTTCGTTCGAAGAGCACTCTCAGAGCTCCGAGGGAGCAGTGACCCCCTAAAAAACATGTCTGGAGGAAACACTGGTTGAGAGCTCACTTTTCAGGTGTCGATTTTCTCGGGGTTCTGTTTTTCCCCCACTTTCTTCATTCCACTATTATAATCCATCTCATCATCACCGTCTTCTTAGCCTCGGTACATAACCATGAGATGGTTAACCTTTTTAAAGACTTGTAAATGTTTTATCTGTCCTAAAAATTAGATTGAAATGTAATTTTAAAAAATTAAGCTTAATACATAGGCATGTGATTGGCTTAAATAGTGGTCGTTCATAGAGATTTCACTCATATTTTTGTCCATTTAAAGTATCTTCCTATGAAAAGCCTGGTATGGATTAACGGTCTTGCCCTTTGTATCAAATTGTAAATACCAAGTTATATAATTTTTAACCAATGTGAACTGTCGTCCTTTCATGCATATATTTTGTTCGGCGCAGAAAAAAAAAACAACTCTTATAAAAGAACGAACCTTTTCTGCAGTTCACAGAAATCAGTTAATAATCTCGAATTTCCCCTACCCGATGGTCTAGTGGTTAATTCACATGTCTTCGGTACATGGGCTTCTCTGTTCGGTTTCCGGGAAGAAGCCTTGAAATCTGAACGTGTCGCTTATCGGACTCCATCTTAAACTGTAGGTCCACGTCTTACATAACCTTGGTGCAGAAGAGAGACGCTAAAGTCTAACCAACCAATAATTTAGAACGTGTTTCTTAATTTACGTGGCATTATTATAGAAAAAAAACATTAACACTGCATTCAACCATCTTATTGATTAGCTATTATGTTATTCATATTCTGATATTTAATTTTCTTTCTAAGAATTATTCTGATTATTTTATTCTTATACTTTCTATATTACTGTATCCTTAAAATTTATTTACTTGTATTTTGTTCGTATTTGCAGGTACTGGATTTAAAATTGGTCCAACAGTTGGTCAAATGTTGGGTGATTTAGCTTGTGAAGAAGAACCAAAATTCAACATCAAGCCTTTTAGTATAAAGCGATTTATTAAACCTTAATATTCAATGCAAAATATGGAAGGTGTTGTTTTTGTAAAAGAAAATAAAATGGTTATAAACCACAATGTTTCGAATTCCTTTATTTAAATCGATTAATGTCAAGAAAAACTGTTCAGAGAATTTAATAAAATAAATGGATCATATTTATTTGAAATCAGAGTATATCATAGCCAATCAAGTCTTTTTTCATAGACAATGGCCGCCATTATGTTGAATTTCAATGTCATTTAATTTAAAATATGAACCTGATTTCCAATTAAACATTCTATATATGTATTACACATGATGTAAATTACGAACATTTTAAGTTATATTTTTGGGGGACTGCTTCATACGGACAAAGAAGGCAAATGTCCCTCTTACATTTTTCCCCTCAAATTAAGAATTTTATTTGGACGTCTTATCATCTCTAGGGAAAAAAACTTGTTCGAGCATTTTACGTTGTTTCACTGCAATCGCTCGTACAAGTAATGATACCAACTTCTTTGAAGCTAAAAAGAAAACATTTCGATTTGAATTGCATTGAAAGAGAAATTTCAGAATACGGTAGGTCAAGAGAATAGAAAGATTTGGAGCATCAGATTAAAGAATGAGAATATGAAAACGTTTCATATTTATCAAGATATCGATATTTTACATGTAAATGATTATGGCACTTTACCTTAAAATGTGTAACAAACTATTTATTAATATTCCTTCCCAATCAGGACAAACAGTAATGGAAATGATATGCCTATTAACGTTGGTCCAATGTTGTAGTTGGTAAATATGTCTTGCAATAGCTAAGCAACTCATTTGCCAACGTAGAGCCAAGAAACATTTCGAGTAACTCGGATTTTCAATCTTTAACTTATGCTGCGCGAACGTGTTTATGGGTGTGGGATCAACACCATTATAGTATAAAGGTTGGCAAATATCTAGTTGAGCAAATTACGCTTTAAACTACGTTGGGGCAACATATTTTTCAAGTTTATTTTTACAATGACTCATTCCGAATCATATCGATATTTACTCTATGTAAGACCAATTCTACTGCTAAACTGAAACTCTTTTTAACCAATGTTCGGTAGAGTCTTGTTCTAAACATCCTGGAGTTATTTGTGGGAAATGTCAAACATTTTGTATAGGATTCATATCCGGGGATTATCCAAGTGACTGCACAATTTCAAAAATATCTTGCTCTATTGAGAACGTGGTTTGCTTGTTCATAAATTGTGTGGTGTCTTGAGACGGTTCTTCTATTTGAAAGAAAGGTAGCGGTCCATCTTTCAACACCTGGATCAAGCACTGACTAGCTCATCTCAAAAAAGTTAAGTAAGTACGAACATCGTTGTAAATTGCACCCCTACCATGACACTTACACCACCATATTGCACTACCTAATAATGGACTTGTAGTGCATTGCGATCTGGCTATCGTTTCCACATTTAGGCCAACTGTCGACCGCTGTCTGGGAATTGACCAAATCGATTTTTTTGGAGAATACACTATGTTTAAAAAAAAATTGCAGTTGTATACAATGGTAGTTGAACTGTGTTTGTGTGATATATACATGCTTATCTGGCAACGTAGGCTGCGATAACATTGGCAGACTTAAATGGCTAAGTACTTGCGCTTTGTACGATAGAATATTTCAAGTTTAGCGTTCGTCCCGATCGACCCCACTTCGGGTACACATATGTCTTTTCGGCTCATTTAAACTGTACTACAGTATAATCCTTTGACAGTTGGTACAGTGGTGTCGCCTTGTGCAGTTCGCAAGAGCACGTGTACCACCAGGTATCGTGGGCTGTATGTTGCTTCTTAACATATTTAATAATATTTAGAATATTATTATATTATCTTTTCGTTTCTATTCTTCGCTTGCTTTACCCCTTGCGTATATGCATTCCATTATCACACCACGTTCGTAACAGAGCAGCGAGCGTGATAGGCTGCTCTGTGTGTAGTACAAAGAGATGGTCTCCTGACGTTTAAGTCAAGATTTGCACAAGCAGCGTTGTCAGCACTGTTCTTGACTAATTTCCAATAATGTGGCGCTTTAAACAGAATCAAACAATGAACTGCAACTTAAAATATATAGAATACTAGCAGCGTTCACCCCGCTTCGCTGCGGTCACCCCGGAACGCAATAAACTTTGTTACTTAGATAATTTTTACTTTTTCGCTTTCAAGTGATATGATAAAAACCATAGAAGATTGCAGTAAATCTTAACATTATATCGCCTGTCATTTATGTTAACCCGCCCCGCTTCGCTGCGGTCATCCCGGTGCTGGCATATTGTAAAAGTGTCTGTAAAAATAAGCAAATCAATTAAAAAATTTTAAACAGAAGATTCAAGCTATTTTCCGCTGTATATCGCCTGTCATTTATGTTAACCCGCCGAGTGACACGGTCATGCGGGTTGCATATAAATACGTTTATTTTTACCTATGATGAACTAATAACAAAGGATTTGTACGTTATGGACACTTGAATGGTCAATTATCTCAAGACACTGGTAATTAAAAATTAAAGTGATATGATAAAAACCATCTAGGGTCCAAATCCTAATAACCCCCCAAAAATGAAAGAAATTGGTTCAGCCGTATTAGCGTGATGAGCGGACAAAATATTGTACGTTCTCTTTTATATATATAGATAGTAGTAGTATATAATTTATTCTTTCAATCAGTTATCTATATTTCTTTTTATCTCAATTTCTCGTAATGAAAATATGCTAATGGAACAAAGAAAACTACGGCTTTCCGAGGTCTATCAAGGGGAATGGGAGGTATAAAACCCTTCCCCAGAGATTTTTAAGTTAATGCAGAATAAAATTAAATTTTAATTTATTTTAAAGACTTTTTTTAAATATATATATAATATCTGATTTTTCTTTAGGCTAGTTTTTTCTACCTAAATAAACTAAATGTTTGTAAGAAAAGCGAATAGCTTATCAAAACATGCTGTACTTGGTAATATTGCTACAATGGTAAAATCTTACCTTCTGTATTGTGGGAACCTGAAGGAAATTTTGAAATTGATTTTTTTTTTTTCAACATTCATCTTTAACACACATAAAATAGAAAAAGACGAGTATTGACATTTGCAGTAACGTACGTTCAGCTGTAACCGGAAAGGGTTTTTCTTTGGAGGGGGGAGGAACAGTAATGAAGTGTTTTGAGATAACAATGCAAAAGTACATGGACAAAGCGTTTCTAATTAAAGGTGCCTCTGCAACTATCATAAAAATTTGATATTGCGTGTTTCGAAAATCATAGCAAATAATCCGAAGTTGACTTCAGAAACTGAAAGTTGTGTTACCATATTAAAGAATATGAAATCATTTAATGGAGCACTGTAGCTCAAAATAGTCTCAGTGCATTAGCTATAGTATCAACAGAGAATAAAAAAGAAAAAAGACTAAACTTCAAAAGAAGTTGATTGCCCAGAAGAACATGAGAAATAATTTCATTTACGAGTGAAATGGAGCATTTGCTTATAAATTCGTACTTTTCATTATGTGTAAATATATGTGGTTATTTTCATTGATTATTTATAGTTTGTCTTATTTAGAATACTGAAAGAATTCTAGAATAGAATTTGGAAACGACTGTGAACTACCGAAAAATTGTCACGAGACGCCACAATATGCTCATAATATTCAATTACGCGACATCAGTTGAACTCCGACATCTACTGACAGCCACATTCGTACGCCATGATGTCGCTTGTACTTTATCCTCACACCACCGGCTATATGATGCTTATCGGTAGTTTGTATTCGTTTGATATTGCCCTGAAGGCGTCGTTTTACTTATATCAGGATAGTGTATATAGTTGAAACGCACTTGGGAACATCCAGTAGAAGTTGATGCACAAGCTTGTATATCATTTTATCAGATGGTTATCAAAATAAGGGAAACACCTGAAGAAAATGGAAAGACCTCTGATTCGTCGTGGAATTGAGGCACATAAGCCATAAATTATTTCCAGACATGTTGCGTTCCTCATGCAGCACAGCACTCACTTTCGGTCAGCGGAGATGAAGTAAGATATTTGCTCTGGATTGTAAATAGTATTGTCGAGACGAGACGACAAATAAGGTATTCTCATCTCGTAATTTTTTTGTAGAAATTTCGTCTCGTCTTAATTTCTCGAAGAGTTATTTCTATTCTCCTGTAGATTCTCGGCAAGCTTCTTCTCGTCTCGGAAATTTCTTGTCTCGTCTCGTCTCGTAAATGTGTGTATATAGTAGGCTCCCGATAATTATGTGTAATAAGGCGGAAGGCCAGGCTGCATCACACACAAAAAAAGCCGGATAGTCAGGAGTTCTATAATCACTCACTTCTTGTCCCATTCATATTATTAACCCTTGGTACAATTTGTATCATGGATCCCCAAAGGGTTAAAAACACACTTTTTGGATAAGATCCCGCTCTTATTAATACTTTCTCTCCTCTTAGTACAAACCAGTACTTCATAAATATTTGTTATATTGTATTGTACGTTTAAAAAAAACATATAGGAAAATGAACTCCAAGAATAAAAATATTGTACACATTTTAAGATAATTTTAATAATGTCTCGTAATTGCTAGAAACATGAAATAATGTAAATCAACGACTCTCAAGTTTTCCATTGGCATACTATCATAAGTCGCACGCATCACCTAGCAGCGGCTCGTGTACTACAGGTTAAGAAAATATATGTGCACTACACATACATACAATTTTAAAATGAAGAAAACATTACGTTGATAAATGATTATATAAATGTGGAAAGGTAGATGTGAAAGAGTTAAAACTTTCAGTTTTTAGCATATCGCGTTTCAGAAGTCGAATAGATCGTTTTAAAAAATATATTTCTAATTTGATTACGGTTTCTCTCTTTCTCTCTCTCTCTGTCTTTTTAATTAGGCCGGATGGTTTCAAGCTGATACTTGTGAGTCTACTGTACTTGACTTTTAGAAATAGTGCTAACAGTGCTCTTGATAGATTAACTTAACAACAGGAACCGCATCGCCGTGTCCTATTTGGTAGGGTATGCTAGATCAGTGTAGGAACTCGGGTCCTTTTACTTTGACACATACCAATGACCATTAAACATGCTGGCTGTATACCTTGTTAATATTACTCGAAAGGTTACGTTTAGCACTTTGTAGATATATTCGTTGTAGGGAATATATCTGTGCATTCGTCTATTTTTATGCCTAAGAAGACAGGAAGCCAAAACACGATTTACACAAAACCTACTCCAAGCGTAACTATTGAAATTTGGTCGCAGAGGAATTCAAACAATTCGAAACATTACTGAAAGTGAGGTTTAAATTAAGTCAATGTGAGTGAACTGCACTATGGAAGTTTGGTTTCGAAAATTCTATCGTGGTGACTTACACATGGAGGTCAAGAAAGACTACTAATATCGCTTGATTGTTGAAGACTACGAATTGAAGTTGATTCCCGAAAGATCTGTGGGAAACAATATGAAGACGGACAAATTGACCGATAAAGAAATCGACGCTTTGAATCTGTGGCTAGTCAGTGCTACGAAAGCAATCCATTTTACCAACATATTTACAGGGCAATAGTGTTGTACGCGAACGATATATCCTATCAATGTTTGGATGAAGTAATACATGACCAGTAGATCTTCATGTAGGATTACTATACTTTCAAGTATGAAAAACGAGAGAATTCTGAAAAAAAAAAATGATTTTGATGCATATTTTCCACAGTCTTTAATTTTCTTTTTCGTCTTAGATATGATACTACGTTTAAAGTTACAGAAACATATTTATATTAATTTTACAAATCTATTATTCAAGTCTCTAATCTCATCTGTCCACTGAACATATTATAACACAATTCTATAAGTACTTTTAAACCTGTATTTACAATTCGGCTATAATTACAATCGATTTTCGAAAAACTTTCTCCTGACCTAGGCGGCATTTCTGAAAACCAAGCGCCATAATAATACAAATCCAATTTGATACATTGATATACATGTTTTGGCCGCAAATTAGCAAGGCTCCAGATTCGTATCTCCGATCACAATGGCGATCTGGCACCCGTGCTCTGCTTATAACATTAATATTCCAATACAAACACTAAGAACATGTTAATACACAAGTCACGAAATGTTATTCTACTTCTTTACTAAAAACTCATATGTACTCGTCGTATAGATGTAGTGTAGCACACGTAACGACTATAACCATATTGCAGAACTAAAGAAGCGACTATTTATATCAGGCAGTAAACTGCAAATTAATTAGTACATTCAATCATACTAGGGAGGAGAACTAAAATTACTTCAATCCCAGCATCAGCTATGGTTCCCTGTGCACTGGCACATAGCATTTGACAGGCTTATTTCTTCAAATTTTTATTTACTTATGCCCATCCGGGGATATTTTTGCTGATCAATTTAACGAAAAGGCCTGAAAAAAGTGCAGCTTATCACATTAATTTGCCGAGGGGCCACATTTTTGCCCGCAGACAGGCTCTGATGCTACATGCAATGGAGTAATAGAGGTTACATATGAATTGTATCAAGTGGAATATTACACTGTTTCGAGTACAGTGCATCACTCAGTTTCGTGAGAGAGGATAGAGGCGCAACTCTGAGCTAGATTACATTCAATTATGTTCAGTTCGGAGATCAGGAGTGAAAAGGTAGGTTTCAACTTCATCCCAATACCTCAATATTCAAAGGGAAGTCTCAAACCATACTGCAACAATCCAGTTGTGAAAATGCATGGGCGCTTTATCTTCCTGGAATAAAATGTCATTGCCCGGAAACAACATCTGGAAGATAGGATGAATATGATGTAAAATAATGACATGGTCATGTGGTAGTGATGGGACCGGTAAGCGTCATCACAGGACACTCTGAAAGTCAGGATATTGCGACCCATAGCGTCGTACTGTCGCCTCCAGTTTCACGGTTGGATAGACACACTGCGGATGTCTCTTTGGGTGTCTTCTACACATAAACACGGCCTGTGATTTGAAATATTTTCTAAGGTGAATTATAATTCATCTGACTATATCACAAACATTCTGTTTTCTTAATTTAATGTGTCATTTTTTATTTATAAAAATAAATTCTAAATCAAAACAAAAAATGAAAGGCTTATTTTAAAGTTTTCAACACAGACAGAACCTAAATGTGAAAATAAACAGTGTAAATTTACACACAGAGAGATAGAGTTTACTAAAGAGAATAGAGGTGGTTTTCGTATATTAGCGATATCTTTACAGACATAGAAAAAGTTAAAAAAAAAAACTTGAAAAGTATATAAATTCAATATTTAAAACATGTTTGCATTTAGTATTTTGCTTTCATTTCTGTTTTTTATTTATATTGTCTAAGGTTCTTGAACGACGTTGTTCTAAATTTTTGACTAGAGAACAAAGTTTTGTTAGTTAATTTAGAGTCGAAAACGTTGAGACATGACAATTTTCTTATCACGCAAGTCTATTAACGTCTTTTACAAGAACATCATTTTGTAAACTTTTGCTTCGTTAAGCCACGACCTATTGGAAATGATCTCCCATTTAATTTCTATACATTTCTATGACATGCATATAAACTATTGGTAATAAACAGCCTTTTGTTTAGTTGTGGGATTTTCCATTATATAAAATAAATAAAAAGGGCTTAAAGTCAATAAATTCAAATTATTGCCATTGATTATAAAATTTTCACATACTTTTGCTTATATTTGCATCTCTTAGTTTTAGATATTTTCATTTGAGGTGCTTGCTTGCTCGCTATTCTCCTCACTTTCCTCTCAAAGGACTCTCGATTCATCCTTTCTGCTCTCATTTTCCCGGGATACTTTGCGGTAGGTGACGTCACGTGGAGGTATCGCCAAGGATGTTATAAAATAGGGAAGTTCTTAAGTTGACATAACCAGAGCAACAGGATGACGTCACTTAATGTCGTCACTACCCTGGAGCACTTCATGCGCAGTGTATCCATAAGCAAGGCAGCTCTGTTGACAGCATTACGGCTGAGGTAATGTGCCAACGTGAAATGTTATTTAAGATATACCTGGAATTTGTTGCCTTTGGTGCCGGGCTCGATTTCTGGCAGGGTCAGTCGTTCGGAAAGGTGTAACAGCTTTTTCAGGCCAGCTATCCTGAATGAGTTTTTTTCTGCGATTTCTTCATTCGCACAGGGGGAATGCCGGGATGGTATCTAAATTACATGCCTCAGGCCGCTTCTTACCTTACCCCAGGGCATTTTTTAAGCTACCTTTTTGTATCCAAATGGATACCCAGGCCCAGCGCTTGGATACCCAGACCCAGCCGTTTGGATACCCAGTGCACTTAATAAATCTTTAAATTACTGGAAGAGAACTTGAACAATAAATTGCTTGAGAAAAAGCGATCACAGATGATTTTTCGTTTAAAGTCAGATTGCCTTTTATTCTTTACCACCACATGATTGTTTCACACACCCTGCCCTCACATGGATTGTAAATTTTAAATTATTTCAACATACCTTGGTTTTGTGATTATATGTATTAGCTCGTATTCTGTGGATAGGTATAAAATTTGAGAATTTCATTATTGAAATTTCAGATATTCCTCTTTCCTGCGTTTTGTGTACTCATTTATCTACCTCGAGATGTTAGCAGTTTCATTTACTCTAATACAGAGGAAGTTAATAGACCGACTAAAGAGGTAGAAAGGTTGAAGCTGAACTCTCACATGTAACGGTCCAAATTACATTTGGCTTATATACCTTTTGAATAACCTCTGAGAGAAAATCACAGAAGAAAATAACTTGCTATTTGGATATCTAATTTTTATGAAATAATGGAAATTTTTCTTATCTTTTGCTTACAATACTGTTTTCGTTTGTTATAATTAAGACTCATTATTCTGATAAAATATTGTGAAGAAAATGAAAAGTAAACAATCTCCTGCTTTTTCCTTACTTCGAGAAGTTAAAGAAATATATTAGTAATATTGAATTTTCATTTTTCTCCTCATTTAAAAAGAGGAAATTTCTCTGTATGCATACACAAAGCTATGTAGAGAATGTAGTTATAGAGTTTTGCTGTATAAAATATGAATACAAAAATACAACTGTACGCCATCTTCTATATGTATGATGGTTGGCAATCTTTATGATAAGATTTACGAGTACGTGTTGTTTAGATTGGGATTTGGGTTGGAAGAGTAGCGTAGATCACCTCTCCACGTTCGTCAGCAAGAAATTGTTTTACGACAAGATCACGTGTGATTGTATCATATACCTAGGTAGCTATGTAATCGCTACGTGCATGATAAGACATTTTCTCACCCCACTTCATACACGTGTATATCAAACATTAGGTCTATTAGTGTAAATCGGGACTTTCCCCTTTCATTTGCTCAGCGTGGTTCAGCAGAAAATCCGTTCACTCTATTGCCATTAGGGGATATGGACAGCAATTAGAGGACATGGAGGTCTTTCTACTTCCAAATGATTACCTAATCATAGGAAAACATTTTCTTTATGAAACTTATTTTGAAGCAATTAAAATTCAAATTTATGTTTTGTATGTATTGCTTTATTTTGAAATGAAAGTAACAATGAATTCTAGACTGCTTGTTTTGACCACTGCCACCTTAATAATGGCAATGTTTTGCCCTTCCCCTGGATTTACGCTCAAACGCCGCCACTGTATGTGTCTACTGCTTTTTTTTTTTTTTAATTTTCGAGTCTTCTGCTTTTCCAACTGATCGGTCTGGCAACACTGCTTTCGGGGAAAACAATGCGTTGCGACGATAGCCAGTTGTGTTTCGGATCTGAAAACCTTAGATTGAAAACGGCGAGCGTAGAGCAAGAAGAAGCTGCTAATACAGAGTGTCGACGCCAATGGATTTTTATTGAAATTCTCCCACGCTGAATGGTTAATGTAGCTACGTGAAGTCAAAGCAAGGATTGTCGTCTGTCATCTACCTAGGTATAAGGTAGGCCAACGTCTTAGAACATAGTTGTCAATATAACTTGTCTATTGGAGAGGAGTTTATTATGATATATAGGAAGGAACTAGAGCGACAGAAATAATTAGGCTTGCCATATTTGCTTTGTTTTGCTGCTTGCATGTTTTCTACAGACAACTGAATATCGATTTCCTAGAATCCACTTCCGTTTTATTGAGAAAAAGCGATCACAGATGATTTTTCGTTTGAAGTCAGATTGCCTTTTATTCTTTACCACCACATGATTGTTTCACACACCCTGCCCTCACATGGATCTACTATGCATTATATTGTTGACATTTTTTTGATGCGACGCATATTGTCATAAACACGATAAATCAACTTTTGAGTTTTTTGCTAGGTTGGATTATATTGAGTGCATTGATTATTAAATATACATGATTTTGGAGTCGTTAGACTTTGGAGTCTATTTTATTAGGGATGTGCACGAGACGAGTCGAGACGGCTCTTCCAATAGAGAAATATACATTTTTCGAGTCGAGACATCACTTTTACAGCACATTTTCGAGACGAGACTGCCACAAATCTTGTCTCGTGCGCATCCCTATATTTTATCACATCTTGCCAGCGACTCCATTATAATCTCTGGTTTGTAATAAGCTTGTGTGGGATTTTTAATATACTTATTGCAGAGATCTCACGATATCCATCTATTTCTATAATAGCAGAATCCATTTCTTGTATATAGTGCATACAGTAATTTTCCTAAAAGCGAATGGATTAAATCAAATTTGGTCAGTTCACTCAAACCTATATCGAACCCTATCCGTCATACTGTTTCAAAATAGAGGTCGTTTGAAAATTTTAAAACTTCATAACTCCCTTAATTTTGGGTCATATAATAAAAAATTAAGTAATTTCAAATTTTGATTTTAAAAACTTGGACAGTTGTTAAAAAAGTTATTGAGTATTTTAAATGACTTGATAATGTGTGTCACGAAGAATGAACCGGACATTGCCGCACTAATGAAATCATACCGTGCTCAGGTATCTCATTAGCTTTCAATTTTAATTGTATTTCAATATTCAGGTTTTCTTGCATTTGTATTTTTTCTGGTATTTCAATATGCAGTTCTCATTAGTTTCATATCGTACCTTTTTCATTTAAATTGATTTTTAAACAACTCTACACCTGTTGAAAATGTTTAGTACATCTTTTTTTTTTAACAATGCGTATAAAAAATGAAATGAAATCTTTGAGTTTTACGTCCCACGATTATGCCGGCTAGGCTAAAGGACATGGTGATAATGAGAAGTGAAAGAAATGGTAGAATGAAGAAAGTAGGAGGAAACGGGAGAATCCCGAGAAAACTTACGCACATGGTAGTATGTATAAAAATAAAAATACGCCTTTCAGAACAAAATTCAGTTTTTCGATATTAGATTCTAATTACCTCTTTCGCTTATCTTCGCGATCCCCAGGTTGAGAAATTCTTAAATTAACTGTTTTATCCTGGCCTAACATTTCCTGGCAACCAAACATTTCGTGTCTCTTATGGACAATATCGGTAATTGAGATTTGTTCAGGAAAATTTTGACATAATTAATAAATGGCACACACTTGTAAGAAGGTACGGAATTGTCCATTAAGTACAAAGCGCTATTTTTAAACAATGTTTGACCTTTGTAGCAGAGTTACCTTCAGTGGCGGATTTACGCCGGCGGGGAAGGGGCTGAGCTCCTCCAAAATTTTAAGATTTCTATAAAAACGAATCAAGTGTTGCTCATAACTTTCAAGTCCCTCTCTCTAAAATTTTTGGGATTTGTAAACATGAAGTATTCCTAAGAGAAGACCCTATCAAAATATTTTTTCTAAATCTTTCGCTGGTTACCTTTGTTCTCATCTCCTTTTTTCCTCCTACTCAGATTTTAGAATCTGTAGCCTAATACTCAGATTATGGTCACTATCTATTTTCCCGTTTTTTTTCCTTCAGCGCGAGTTTTCTTAAATATTGCCAGAATTTTTTCCTTTTTTTGGTAATTTTACGATCAGTAAGATGCTACAAAATGACTGAAAGTTTGCGACAGTTAAATTGTAAAAAAGAATCCTTTGAGTCACGAAGCGTAACAAATTGTAAACCTTTCTCATCTTCTGTAGCGTTATATAATTAATGGACTGATAGTATTTAATGCCGAAATCTCTAATACACCATGAGGTCCTTGTTTCGATTCCAGCTCGGACCAAGAGACTTTGTGGTGGACAAACACTGTGTGCGTGGGTTTTCTCGGGTTTCTCCCGTTTCCTTCCACTTTCTTCATTTCACCATTTAATCCATTTCTCATCATCACCGTCTTATTTAGCCTAGCCGGTATAATAGTGGGACGTAAACTACAATTTTATTTCAATTCATTTTTCTAATACACCGCATGCATTGTACTTTTATAGGGCTACATGCAAAATGAAACGTGCCTCAAGTGGAAGCGAAAAGAGGAAAGAGAAGGAGCGAAAGCTGCGTCAACAAACAGGAAGTGTCAAGGGTCAGCAAAAGTTGATAAGTTATTTCTCTGCTGCTACACAAGATGAACCAGGGTCACTTTATGGAACTCGTGTCCATCAGGATCAATCTTATGCGAGGCGTGGAAGTAGTAGAATTGGAACAGAGACCATAACTGAGACTGTTAATGTCTTACAGAGTGTGCAGAGTGTCAATGTGCGAAGTACAACTTCGAGTGAAGTTCAGAATGAGAAGGACAATGGATTAATTAGTAACGAGATTGTGTGTACACACACTCAAACAACTGAAACAGAAACCGATAGTACCAGCAGTCAAAGACATTCTAGTCATGATAAGGAACCAGCCAGCATAACTTCAGATTTATCGTACAAAAAGGAAGTAGCGGCCACTCCTGAATGTGATATGTATAAGGGAAGAAAGTTATCTTTGACTTGGCTTGTGACAACCTACTGTTTTCTTGAAACGTATAAGGAAGGGGTTGGAAAGAGGAGGAGGCCTTTTGTTAGGTGCACTATATGCAATGAGTTTGAGGATGAAGCAGTGAAGCGTTCGCGTAATGGAACTGTTCCGATGGCAAGAGGAATTCAGGCTGAAAATAAGTTGAAGCTGGAGAGGATCATTGATCATATAGACTCGAAAGCGCACAAAGCTGCTGCAGAAGCGAAGAAGCTGCAAGAATCCTGGGCAACATTTTCTGACAGACATCCTTGGGCCAGAATACTAAAGAAAGCAAAGGTGCAGACTGTGAACAACCTAATTGCCATGTGCATTGATGTGTACAACGATTCCCTGTATGAGACACCCACAGCTCACTCCTGGCCAGCCAGATCTCTAGCTCACTTGAAATCATTGTCCATGCAGAGCAGCGAGGCACTGCAAGACTGGGATTCCTCATTCATACCTTTTGATCCTGCAGTTTCTGATCTTTACTACAGAGATCCTGTAGTATATCAAGAAATGCTGGCAATAATTGCGAAGTTGGAAAAAGAAAAGTTGTGCGAAAAACTGAAGAGTGCGATTTGCTATTGTTTACAAGTGGATGGCAGTTGTGACCGCCAGCAGAGAGACAATAAATTTGTTTCTGCAAGATACGTCTCAAGTAACGATTTTTGTGTTAAAAATGTATTTTTGTCTGTTGTCGAACCTGATGAATGCGATGCACAAGGTTTGTTGCACTGTGCAACAAAGACTATTGAGGAATTCCAGTTGCATACAGAAAATCTTCTAGGGCTAACTACAGATGGTGAATCTGCGAACACAGGGAAGGACGGAGGATTATGGCAACTTGTAAGAAATTACGTGGGGCACGACATCCTTACTGTTTGGTGTGTTTGCCACAGATCCGATCTTGCAATGGAGGACATGTTGGACTGTGTCCCTGAAATGACACATTGGCTGTCAAGTTTGAAAAGTGTTGCAACGTATTTCAGAACATCGAAAATAAAAACAAAAATGCTGCACAAAACAATGCCTAATTTCCATACTTTTCCTGCTTACTTCGAGGTACGATTTGCTGAACACTTGCATACATTGATTGCCGCCGTACTCCACAACTTACCTGGATGCAAGATGGTTTGGGAGGCAATTGTCAGGGAAGGGGAGAAGAAGGATCGAGCTGCTGCCAAAGGATTGTTAGACGCATGGGCCGAAAATTCTATGCAGTTTAAGCTAACAGTTCTCATGTATGACATCACCAGTATCTTCCAGCAGATGCAGAAAATTCTTCAACGGTCTGATCTTCTACTGCCTGATGTTCTTACAGCAAGGGATGCAGCATTAAGGAAACTGAATTTAATGTTGGAGAATCCCTTTCCCGGTGGAAAGGAGGACTACGTAGTTAGCAACAACGTGGATGACGATGAACAGAGGCGACAGTGGCGTACAACTCATAATAAGCATGTGACTCGTCGGAACAGAAACTGGGAAGCTGTTCGAAGAGAAATAGTACAGTCTTGCTTAAACTTCCTTGGTGTTCGACTGAACATAGAAGATGACGGTATTCTCAGCTCTATTCAAACTACTTTGTCCGCATCCTCAGCACAGTCGATGATAAATGCTGCTCGTCCATTAGTAGAAGCAATATTTGGAAAAGAAGAAGTACAGACTTTTGCCTCAGATGTGTGCGACAGCTGGCCAGGAATTGAAGAAATACCATTACTAGTGGACAGTGTTGATGCAGGAATGAAATATTCTGTGAGACTGAGAAGACTATTACCAGTCTCCTCTGGAATGCTACAGAAACTTCTTGAAGCCTTACTTGCAATATCGCCTCACAGCATGTCAGTTGAACGAGCTGTTTCACATTATAACCAGCTTCGAAGTATTCATCGTTTGTCGATGAGTGAAAACACGACAAATGATCGACTTATGATATCGCTAAATGGAACGGGTACTGCAAACTATGACCCAAGACCGGCTGTAGCGGAGTTCTTGAAGCAAAAGGACAGACGGGAGAGCAGGCCTGATAGTGATATCTATAAAAGGAGGGAGTTTGTGAAGAAGTTTTTCAGAGATGAATAATCTGTGATATTCAAATTAAACATATCTATATCGCATTCGGTAATAGTAGACCATGTATCAATAGTCGTGACAGTAATACAGGTGTTAAGACTGCTAGTGATATTAACGGCTCCGTCAAACCTATGGTAACTAGATGAGAAACTTAATTATGTTCTAAATATGTAAGAAACCAAATAATGCAGAACACATTCAGATGTAGAGTGTGCAAATAATAGTAGGAGTGTAAGTAAATAACAAACGGGATAACACACTTTAAAGCACGTGAGAAACCAAACAGTGTGAAACAGGTTCGGGTGTAAAGTGTGAAAGAGTATATACCAAGAGTATATCCATTAACAAATAGCCTAAAATGCTTTAATACGGGTAAGAAACCAAATAATATGGGACAGGTTAAAATTTGAAGTGTGTAAATAATACTAGAAATTAACCAGTTACAAGTGGAATAACACTTTACAACAGGAGAGAAACCAAACAGTGTGAAACACACTCAGATTTAAAGTGTAAAAATTATAGCAGAAGTGGAACCACTAACAAAAAGGCTTACATACTATGATTTAAATCATTGATAAGTTTTAAACCATAAAGATAAATTCTTAATTACATTATTTCTTTAAAAAGTAAAGTATTGGTAGTAATATTTAGTATTGAATACATACGTATATACATAAAATGATTTCGTTAGGGAAATGTTTAGTCAAGTTCACGTATTGTTATTTCCTTGTTGAGTTGTTTGTGTCTTGTATTGTGCGCTTTGTATCCTCTCCATCTGGACCAGTCGCGTTTCTCGGTCCTTGTCCTGTCTATATCCAACTTAAAAATATGGATATAAATATGAATAAATAAATAAAGGAAAACATCCATTTATGATAGCACAGTACGATTTTATCTTTAAGTGCCGCTCTGAAGTCGGATCTGAGCCAAAATGCAAAAAAACAAAATGTCCGCTCCTGTATTGATAGCGATGTATTGAATCGGAAATGAAATGGTTAGCAGAAGTCTGACAAATACGTCATTTTGTATGTCATTATTTCAAAAGTGTACATTATAGAAAAATGAACTTTAAAAAAACGCTATATGTTTGAATTTTTCTGTGTGCAAAGGGCCCTTTTGTGCCTGGATACCCAGTAGCGATTTCTTAAAAAATGCACTGCCTTGCCCGTTCTTTATATCCTTCCCCTTAACCTTGATTGTGTGCTCGCTGAGGGTGTTATCCCTCCAAAGAGACATGCAGGTCATAGATGCAGGTAATGGCCATAACTTGTATCAATAAATAAATGAATCAGTATTGACGAGCGAGCAAAGTCAGGTTAAAGAGCCGCAATACAGGTTATATTCCACATTATAATCAAAAGCAAATGGTAATTGCAAAATTTTCCATTCTGCACATGGCATTTCCGGTCTACACAGCTCAAAAAATTACTTACATATCAATATCAATTATCTCTCCGCAACATGAACTCATTCCACCAGTAAACATTGTGTTTTTACGTAGTATTGATCCCCCGTAATCCTACATAACCCGAGAACGATATTACACATTTGTTTCGTAAATTTTGCAAATTCAAACTCATAAAATAGGACAGCACTATCCTTTTCTACATACAGTAAACCTTATACAATTTTTAAAATTAGTAGTACAGTCCTCTTTCACACACAGTCATTCATTTTAATCATAAAATTACTGTTTTTATGTTTATGTATTTTACGCCTGGATCCACTTATTACATACTAATACGGTGTAGGCCTGTCATTAATTTTTAAGTCAATTATATATTGTAGATCTGTTTTCTCCAAAATTTTAGAAAAAGTTATGTATAACAGATTGGTGCCCTTTTTGGAAAAGAATAATATCTTCACGAAGAGTCAATTCGGGTTTAGGAAGTGCAAATCAATTCAGAATGCTGTAGTTGCTTTTCTAAGTGATATATATAAAGCGAGAGAGAGAAGAAATAAAATATGGAATTTTTCTGGATCTCACAAAAGCCTTTGACCTTGTTAATCACAAAATTTTATTGAATAAATTGCGTAGTTATGGTATTAGAGGTCATGCTAATTTATGGTTCCAATCCTATTTGACTAATCGCATGCAATATGTAGAAATAGGTCCAACCAAGTCAGAGGTAAGACACATTAGGCACGGAGTTCCACAAGGATCAATATTAGGACATATACTTTTCCTTATATACATTAACGATTTTCCCCTATTATATAGTTCCAAACAAAAGCGTGCTTTTTGCGGATGATACAAACATTTTAGTTGAAATTCCAAATAACATTTGCTCCGGGGAATTCATATTTAAGAACATGACATAAAATTGCAGAATGGATAAAAGCAAACCAATTTATCTTAATTACAGCGAAAACAACTATAATGAGTTTGAATGAAGGAAAACTGAACTCTCTAAATATACATCAAATACGTATAGTCGGGGAACTCATGCAGGTATCAGACACTTTTAAATTTTTAGGGTTAAAATTAGACTCTCACTTAACATGGGATGATCACGTGAATGGTTTGTTGAGGAAACTAAGCGCAAAAATATATCTTATACGTAAAGTTAGTAAGATTTTAACTACAGAAACATTGAAAACAATTTATTTTGGATTGATCCAGTCAATTCTATCGTATGGAATCATTTTCTGGGGTAATACCTGTTATGCGAAGAAAGTATTTACAATGCAGAAGAAAATGTTATGAATAATGTTATCAGTTCCATTTCATACACCAAATAGACCACTGTTTCAGAAACTTAAAATATTACCATTGCCGTGTATATACATTCTCGAAACAACATCATTCATACATATGAATGAAAGAAACTTTCAACTCAATTCGGACCTACACCAATACAATCATATTCATATACAAAATTTCCGTCTAACAAGAACTCAAAATTCGTTACACCGCATAGGAATAAAACTTAATAATAAATTACCAGATCGTGTCAAACGAATGCCAAACTTACAGTTTAAAAGGCACCTCAAGTTACTGTTACTTTAACATCTTTTCTATGGTTTAGATGAATATCTTCAGTGTGATCTTTCTTTGTAATGTAAATATTAAGATTTATTTGAACTTTGAAATATATAAATTAAGGTACAATTTATATTTTCTCTAAAAACACACTTTTAGTTTAAGTTTTATTGTTACGTATATATTTTGTATTATTATTATATATATTGTATTATTATATATTATTTTTAAATAATTGTATTATTAATTGTAGCGTTTCTCTTGTAATTATTATTATTATTAATTGTAATAGTAACTGTATCTCTTGACGAAGTCATGAACGCTAAGTTCTTACGGCGGAAAATGAAATAAATAAATCTCCAAATTTTTTATGGGAACAAATCTTTTGCGGAGTACATAATCAAATTACGCGTGTTTAGATGCTATGTTTTCATACAAATATACAAATATCTCTTTAAGTATATTGTCATTAATGCATTATCTTTTTTCAACATATTTTCTTTACCGGTCTGCTACTCTACTATAAAATTAATAACTTGACATCAAATCAGTTGGAAACACTGCTCAACTTAATATCACATTTAGTGACGTCATATTGTGTGGTTCTTTGGTTTGTCAACTTAAGGTCTTCCCTACCAATCAGAAAAGAGTAGCTCTTCTCGCTGTAATTCCAAAACAATGCTGCCTGGACAAGAGAAGCACTAATAACATTAATGGAGTCATACGAAAAATATGATTTTTTGTAGCACGATTTATTTTATTTAAAAAATGCCAGAGTAAAGCCCTTAGAGGAGGTATGCAGTGAAGGTATCCGCCCGAAAACTACAGGTATGAACAAATGTAATTACAACTTTTAAAAGAATAAAAATAGGTGATTTAAGTATATTGTGCAATTTGTATACCAAAAAAAAAAATTAAAAAAAGCGTGCAAGTTTACTTTTAAGGCACCACTCGAAATAATTGTTCAAAAATTAGAATTCTTTCACTAATTACCTTCTTATTGTTTTCTAAAAGATTTACGCTGCGCGATATGAAAATATCCTCGTGGAATAGTTAAAATTCAAGGGGGTATCATAAGCAATTGTTGAAAAATTATAATTCTTTTACGATTTGCGTATAAATACAGCGTCCGAATGCATGCATAAAAACTACAGCCCAAAAACAAAACAATCTGCGTTAGGTCGCCACTAAAAGAGCACGAATGCTATCTAATCGAGTCACAGCCAAACGAAGCTATAGGGCCCGAGAGTTAGTGAGGTGGTGTGTCTGAAGGAACAGGCGCGTCAGCGAAGGTGGGTATCCGCATAAGCGAGGGTAGTGAAAGCGAGTGGGTTTTGACAATGATTAACTAACTAGCTAACTCTATAGCCTATGGAACCCGGAGGTTCAATGCCGCTTTCACAAAAGCTCTCCACTGACTCCTATCCTTAGCTGACTGCATCCAGTTTCTACTTTGTGTTCCAATCTCTGCGAGATCCATCTTAATATTGTCCTCCCATCTGCTCCTAGGTCCTCCTAATGGTCATTTTCCGATTGGTCTTCCAGTCAAGACTTTGAAAGCGTTTCTACTTTCTTCCATCCTAGCTACATGACCTGCCCATCTGAGCCTCCTAGACCTGACGACCTTAACAATTTTGGGTTAACCATATAAATTATGTAGTTCCTCGTTGTGAAGTTTCCGCCATTACCCATTCCCGTTCCTCTTGGGTCCGAATATTCGTCTCAGAATCTTGTTCTCAAATACTTTCAGTCTATGTTCTTCCCTCAGAGTAAGTGACCATTATTTCGCAGCCATACAGAACAACAGGCATGATTATCGTTTTGTATATTTTAAGCTTAAAATTCCTCGACAGAATTCGGGACGACAAGAGATTTTGAACCGAATAGTAACACGAATTCCCTGCTTTTAGTCGACATTTAATTTCTTCTTGAATATGATTTTCCTCTGTTAATATTGATCCTAGATATTTGAAACTATCCACTTTATCAAAAGTATTATTTAATATTTTAACGCATCCATAATTTGCTGTATTCCGGTCCCGACACATTTCCACGTATTTAGTTTTCTCTGCATTTACTTCTAAACCCATGTCCCTGCAAGCGTTTAATAAGGTCTCTGCATTTCTTTCTTTTGTTCTCCTATCATCCCCTATTAAATTTACATCATCAGCATATGCCATAACCTGGTGAATACCGTTCAACTCTAGGCCCTGGTTGCTATCTTTGATTTTCCTTATAGCGTATTCCAGAACAAAGTTAAATAATAATGGCGACAACGCATCTCCTTGTTTCAGGCCATTTTCAACGTGAAAGCTTTCACATATCCTTTCCGTCACAATTAAAGTATGGTGGCTCAATGATAGAGCGCTC
Organism: Thermobia domestica; assembly: GCF_964235325.1. Lineage (NCBI taxonomy): Eukaryota > Metazoa > Arthropoda > Insecta > Zygentoma > Lepismatidae > Thermobia > Thermobia domestica. The sequence continues at coordinate 87,099,558 of NC_137461.1, forward strand.
ACTTTTAGTTTCAAGGTTATAGGCTCGATTCCAGGCTATACTATGTAAATTTGTGTTGAACAGATTGTGTCCATTGGTTTCTAAGATTTCTTTATTGCCTTTCACTTAGGGACGGCACCAGAAACGCTTGATGGGGTGTGCGGACAATGAAAATGAGAACTGGGCAATGTAGACTTTTTTTTTAAATAATTAAGTTTCAATTTTTATCCTCTTTATTAGCTAAGGTTCAAACCGAAATAGCGAAGGAACAAGGATGTGGAGAACAGCTGTCTTGGCCTTATAGAAGGTACAATACCGGCATTCGCCTGGTGGGACTGAAGAAATGCAGGACTTTGAATGGGCTGCGGGAGTTTGTGGCTATGTGCTCGACCTACGGAATTCCGCGTAGCAGACACATTACCTCTACTTCTAGTTTTTTTAAACAATTATAATGGTGTGTACTGTAGTCGATGAAGTTCAAGACAGCTTTATCTCCTCCCCCTCCAACAATACACATGAATGCATAGAAATAAAAGAAGGTTCAAACAACACAGCCTAACAGATAATACTCTACCTTTCGTTAATAACATAAAATACACAAAAAGTAAGTAAAGTAAAACAAGGATAAAATAGGCTACTGCAAACATTTTTATCTTTGAAGGATTTAATACAAGAAAGCAAGACTAAAAAATAAATCATTTATATTTTCTCTCATATTCTTAATTTGTGCACATTAGATTTTTTGACGTGATCTCTATATGCAACAGCAAAGACCTATGTTACTAAAAGAATAGCGAAATTGGACAGCATGATTGTTTGATCACAATTTACACAGAAATCTTTGAAACTGAAACTCAAGTTAGCAATATATATATATATATATATATATATATATATATATATATATATATATATATATATATATATATATATATATATTGCTAACTTGAATGCAATAACTAACTTGCTATACTTAGCAATATATATTGCTATATATATTGCTAACAAAACTTCATCATGATCCACAGAAACAAGTATTTTAAACTATGAAGGGCTTATCACATGGTACGAACAAGCTTACAATAAACTTTTATCCCTGCACTTTAATGAAGTGCAATGCGTCGATTTTTATGTTCAGTATCTACAGCAATATTCATTACAAGTTTTCTTTCTCTGAAAGGAAACAAAGATCTCTTAAGCGACCGTTTGCCATTCGATTTCTTAGATATGTTTTAACCCGGCTAAGACACGAGAAAGAACGCTCACATGGTGAACTAGATACAGGAATGGTGACAGAAATTACGGCTAATTTGTGAATTTCATGAAAAGCAATTTTGAAACGATCCATCACTTCAGTAAACTGAGAAACGGAGGTAATTTTGTATTGCTTTTCCTCCTCGTAACGTTTCAAAACTGTCGGGAGAAGTTTCAGTTCCACCTCTACACTATCGACATCATACCCATAATGACGTACAAGTGGTTCAGTTTTCTCAAATGAGAGGAAGTGTTTACTTTTAGGGTGAAGACTGCTTATAGAATAAGAAAGGTTCCTACAAAGTATGATGATAATAGTTTTTTAATGCAAGTCCCAATAATAATTCCAAGCACTTAGCCAATAGAGGCAACAGTGACGACAATGTAATAAATGTATATTACCAGAACGTGCAAGGTATAGCTAGCACGGAGCAAGGTAAACCTCAACATAATGCTATACAAGGGTGCACGAAAAACAATACAAAATTGTTTACGGAGTCATATAATGGCACAGCAAAAGAAATTGAGCAAATAGATAATAATGAAGTTGGTCGAATTAAACAATCTAACTTAACTAGACTTCTTAATGTTAGAAACATAAATGATATAATTTTAGCACAAAGTAACTCTGGTCTGTTTTCAAATATGAAAGGTGTTATAAATTCTAACTTTGAAAATATCTTGCTGTTCCACATTAACGTACAATCAATAAGAAACAAATTAATTGAAATTGAAATTTTTCTTGACTCATTTCCGTGCCATATTCTTTGCGTTAATGAACACTGGCTTAGAAATGAAGAAATACTTCTATACGTACCTAAAAATTATATCATGGCAGCAAGCTATTATAGAAGTAGAATTACCCATGGCGGAGTAGCAATTTATTTAAGAGATGGCTTCACCAATGACTATATTGTTATTAACGTAGATAATTTCTGTTATGAGGGGGAATTTGAAGTAGTTGCAATTTTATTTCCTAACGCGAAAACAATTGTGGTATCAATTTATCGAACACCAGATACGGATGTCAATGTCTTTCTTGCACGCTGGGAAGACCTTACTAACTACTTAAGTAAGCATGATAAATATAGCATATTATATCTGGGGGATGTAAATATCAATGTTTTAGTTGATACTCCTACCAAGAATTATTTTTCTGATATACTTAGATCATATAACTTTTATTTTCTAAATGATCAGCCAACAAGAAAGGAAGCTTGTTTAGATAACATTATTACAAATGTATATAGAAATGATTTATCGTGTGGTGTAGTACAGTGCTCATTGTCAGATCACGATGGCCTATATGTGTTATACCCCTTTGTCAAACACAATAATACTAGGGTGGTGACCAAGAGTTTTCGAGTACTTAGTTTAGATAATATCTGTAGTTTAAGACATAAATTAAAAGAAATTGACTGGCAGCAAATATTCTTCAGATGTAAAAATATAGTAGAAGCGTGTGAATTTTTTATGTATAATTTAACACGATGCCTAAACGAATGTTGTCCAAGAAAATTTAAACGCTATAACTTATCTACAAACAAATTACAGCAAAATGTTAGTAACTGGTACACTCCGCAGCTAGCAGAGCTTCGTAAGGTTGTCATTGCTTGGTACAATAGGGCTAAATCGGGCTGTCCTGTGGGAAAAGAAAAATACATCAGAGCTAAAAGACACTACAGAAAGGAAATAAGTGCGGCAAAAATTAAGGCAAACGACAATTTTATTGTAAACCATACAAATAAATGTAAAGCAGGGTGGACAATTATAAACAGGGAAATAGGGATACGAAAAGAAAATGATTCAATATCAATATCCACTGACACTTTTAATGAATTCTTTGTAAGTAGTGCTAAGTATGTAAATGGTAATACAAGCAATATCTCTAAGTCCGCAGAAAACGGTGTTATAGACTTTAAAAGTATTCTAAGTTCATGTAGAAATGATACTAGTAACTTGACATTTAAATGGACAAACGTAACACCTGAAGCAATTTTGTCAGTGGTTCGTAAGTTTAAGACATCTGGTAGCGAGGATTATTATGGGTTTACTAATAGTACAATTAAAAACATTATAGACGTAATAGTGGAACCCCTTACACACTTAATTAATTGGATACTAGTAGAAGGAGTGTTCCCAGATTGTCTTAAGATTGCGGTTACTATTCCCATACATAAAAAAGGGGACAAAAACTGTCCCAGCAACTATAGACCAATATCTCTCGTACCAATTGTATCAAAAATTATTGAACATTGCATGAAAGAACAACTAACTCTGTACTTTGAAAATAACAATCTCATTAACTGTGCACAATATGGGTTTCGGAAAGGTATGTCCACAATTAAAGCTGTTGAAAAAGTTGTATCTGAGATAATTGATGCCTTTGAAAACAGTTCATTCGCTTGCGCAACATTATTAGATTTAAGTAAGGCTTTTGATACTGTTTCACATGAAATATTGATTCAGAAATTACAGTATTATGGGATCAGAGGAACTGAGCTCCTATTGATCAGGTCTTATCTTGAAAGTAGAAAACAAGTTGTGTGTGTACAAAATAAACAGTCAAACGTACTTGATATATTAACAGGAGTGCCACAGGGAAGTGTCATTGGACCTTTTCTATTTCTGGTATATATTAACGATTTACCTGACTACATATTAGAAACCACTGTTATGTATGCCGATGACACTACATTTATAACGAAAGATAATAATATCAACGCAATACACACGAAAAATAATAAAGCAATAGATAAATCTACTGTTTGGCTGTTCCACAATAAAATACATTTGAATCATAATAAAACAGAGAAGTTATACTTTCATCTCAGCAGCTCCACAACTGATACAAAAGAATGCTCCTCAGTTAATCTATTAGGGATACACTTAGATACGAAATTAAACTGGAATGTGCATACTATGCAACTTTGTAAAAAATTATCAAGGGCAGTATATGTGTTACGTAAATTAAAAATATCTGTAAGTAAAAGTCTATTAATCACTGCATATTATGCTTTCTTTCACTCTCATCTTTCGTATGGCATACTATTATGGGGTAATTCTTCCGGGGCACAAACAGTATTTAAGTGGCAAAAAAGAGCGATAAGAACGATAACAGGAATTCCAAAGAGAGAATCTTGCAGACATTTTTTCAAAGATTTTGGAATAATGACCATCCCATCCTTGTACATATTATCGTGCCTTATGTATATCAAAGAAAACTGTACAAATTATGTTACTCGAAGTAGTGTTCACTCACACAATACAAGGCGCAAAAATGAAATAAATATTCCCCATGTGCGGCTGTGCAAAACTCAAAATAGTTATAAATATATAGGGATGAAATTGTATAATCTGTTGCCACTTAGAGTGAGAGAAATGGAGATTAAAAATTTTAAATGTTTTTGTAAAAAGTGGCTCTTAGAAAAGTGTATATATAGTATTTCAGAATTTCAGGAAGAGATTTCAGGATTAGAATAAAAAAAGTAGTACTAGGTAAAATATAAAATATTGTATTGATTAATTAAAATTGTAAATATTACATGTACGCAAACTTAAATTTTGACGTTGTCTATTACAACATCATGTTGTTTAACGACAATAAATTATTCTTATTCTTATTCTTATTCTTATCCCACATAGAATATCTGTATTTTCTGTAAAACGCCTATTCATTTCTGCAAGTATTCTGTCAAGTGCAGGAAGAAATATCCTAAGTCTGTAGTCTTCTTGGGATTGGATAACTTTTCCGCAACCGATATTTGCTCAGTCAGAATATACTGACGTAAATGATGAGGCAGTGATCGTGTTCCAGACATTGGACCCGTTAGAGATATATCGTTATTTTCAGCAAGACTCAAAGACTCATTCCAAATTTTTTCGAACTCCTCGACTGTGTTTCGAATATCAGTAAAATAATCCATTACACCCTTCGTAACTAAAACAGCATTAGCCAGTGTGCTCTCCTTATTTTGTAGATAATCTGACAATCTTTTCAACTTTCCAAGAAAAAGTGTGAACGAGTTGGGTTGGAACACAAACTGAAAATTCAGTTCACTCAATAGACGTCTTGCTTCAGAAGAGCGACTGCGATTTTCATTACTTATCTCAGCAAGTGTTAGAAGAACTGCCCTATACATTTTTTTCATAGCCACACAAGCTGCAACCTAAGATAAATGGGTAAAAAAAATATATTTCGTTAGTGGTTCAGAAGATATTTAATGCCATAAATAATACTATATATTGAATACCATAAGAAGTCAGTACATTTGAAGCCGTCATTTACTGTGTAGTATCACTGACGAGACCTCAGCAATATACAAAGGACGCGATGACCGATTAGTGGAAGGTTATTATGTTGATGCAGTGTCCTGCCCGAAAGTCGATCTTTGACTCGAAGGTCCCCGGGCAAAGTGAACCCATGATGGCTTGCCATAACCTTCCATGAAACGATGATAACGTCCTACGAACGGGACCTAGAGTAGGATCCAAATCACTTGTGTTCCACTGGGAATCGAATCCGAAACACAGCGCAGCACATACAAACACTGGCGTTTCAATAACACGATTGTGTGTGTGTGTTAAACTTTAGTTCATTAATCACGACTTTTGGCATCACTATATTACTACAAGTATCTGTCTTAAAATCATTGTTCATTGCAGAGTTAAACAGAGCCGTAAAACCTATCACATTACAATCAAAAGTAATTGTAAGTAGAGTTATACCCATCCATGGACCATTTTTGACCTTGAAAGTACTTATACTCTATGTACATATTGTCGTTGAAGTAATGAATATTGTAATTACTCTAAGTACTCTCATTGAAGTAATAAATGTTTTAATTGTAATTGAATTATTACCGGTACTTTAGGAACAATTACTGACGTGTAATTATGCTGTACCGGACTGTAGTTTCATTATTTTGCCTACGTAATAACGACCTACATATTTTTTGTTCACTTTTTTTTATATGCGTTCATTTGTAGAGCATGTTAAAGTGACAGGATGAATTATTTTTTGATAAAGGTTTAAATATAAAATTAAAGGAAACGGTCGGCTGTGCTTGTACTTTATGTTGATTAATTATTGCTTGTGTACTTTGTAACATTTTGAATGTCTAAACAGAGCTCGCCCATATATAAAGTGATAAGTAAATGCATTTGTAATGAGGGTGTGACATTAGATGAATTGAATCGGCAGACTTTGTAGTGCTTTGAATTATAGCGACAAATTTAAAGAAAACAACATTAGTTACTGAAAATAAATTGTTTTGGGTTTAAATGAGAAAATAATGTTAATTTAGTTCTGGGTAGGGTGGACATTTTAATATAAAGGAAGTAATTAATAATGTAAAGAATTCACGCATGGTTCTTGAAGTGTATAATTAATGTCAACCGTTTGATTTTGATAGACTTTTTTGAAACGGAAACGGAATCCTTTAAAGATTAATTGTTTGGGAAAAGAACAGGTAAACTGCAACGCGACAGGAAAATTAATTCCGAACGACAAGGGTTCTTTAAGAAAAGAGACCACCATCTGTTTAAGTGCCCGCAGGGGAGGTTGGGCGACACGGAGGATGTAATATATGAGTCATGGAGAGTGAGAGTAATAAAATCATTCTAGAATTTCGTAGAATCTTCTGGATTTATTTTCGTTGGTATATAAACTTTGATGCAAATCCAGTGGTTTCATTTGAAGAAATAAAAGCACGATGCGTTTGAGTTGGTGGATTGTATTCTATAGAAGTTAACAGAGAAGAAGAATTTATCTGTAAGTACTGGCTTTGTGTTTCTTTTCTTGTTTTATGTTTATGTTTTCTTTTTTTCATATGAGAAGGGACATTGGAAATGAAATACACGCAAAACACTTGTAATTGTTGGGAGTATAGGGGACGGAAGTGTTTTTTTCTTATCAGGAATTGATTGCGGATTTTCCGCCAATAAAAACTATATGACTCGCTGTATTTTTATGGAATTATAAATTAACTAAGGTGTAGTGTAATGTAATATGGAGGCTACAGGGAATCAAGATTGTTCATTGCACCGGGAATCGAATGAGTATTTTCCCAGGTGGAGAACCGTACGCTAAATATTTTGTTCGATGGAGTTTTTACGTATATGGCACTAAAATTGAACACAACCTGTGACGTTGCCGGGAATCGAATCATGATTTTCCGCGCCGAAAACCAAATACAATAAAAAAAATAGCAAGAAATTTTGGATTGTTTGGACCTCTCCGTCAGGGCTAAACGCAGTTATTATTTTACATATTAAAACAATAGTTGCATAGACACAGAGACAGATAAATTTCAAAATAAATATGCGATTATTTTCTTGCTCATAGAATCCTAGCATCTCTTCAGAATATAAGAACTTAGTGTTACATGAAAAGATCATTAAATGATGGGTGAAACTGATTATTTATAAAATATAGTATTAATTGTTTATTATTTTTGTGTGTGGTATTAACATTTACAGTAGGGGAAAGGAACTGGGTAACCTACACCTGCTTTGAATTTTATCTTTAGTAATATTGAACTGAACATAAGTTTGAATTTTGAATAATACTTTTATAATTGTTAGCATATATTAGTGGTTCCCAACCTTTTTCATTTTGAGGCGCATCTGGAAAAAAATGTTAACTTTGTGAAATGCAGGAGCTGAATAAAGCTTGGTATGTGATACTTTTGTAATCATTTTATGAGAAAATTTAGATTTTTTTTCTTATCGTTCCTTGAAGGTACAAATAATCGTATTTGATTTGGAGTTTAGCGTCCCTTTTTTTTAGCACCATAGTTATGTGAGACGTGGACCTACTGATTAACGTGGAATCCGAACCATATAAGCTCCCGCCGGGAATCGAACGCGGGTCTCTCATGCCAAAGGCATATACGCTAACCACTTAGCTACAAAGAAGATTTATTCGTGTTTAAAACCGTTACGTGAACTAAAATACGGTATATAGTTAATTTCTTTTGGTAAGTTTTGTGTTTTACATTATATATTCACCTCGTGATTTACAGCGGTTGGGAGGAAATGTTATTTTGCTCAAAGTCACGTCTCAGTTTCATTAATTGAATGCCGGACAAGCGCCTTTTGTATGTATAGAGCATATGGTTTTTTACTTTAACGCCTTAGGCTTACACTTCCTGGCTATGAAAGATGCGAAACTAATTTAAAAAGTAAAACGATTACTATGGTTTATATGAAAGAAGCACCGTGAATCAAACTTGGGCCTACGTGTACGAAAAGCGCCCATGCTAGCCATTAAATTATCGGAATATAATAGACAGTATGGAGAACAAGAATTAGTACCAAGAATGTAATTTTACGTGCGTATGTGACATACAGGCTGGGACGTTTTTATACTAACATTATCAGTGAGATTATTTTGTTTTGCTAGTATTATATATCTAGGGTTTAGGGTAAAGTAGACGGGTGAAAGCGAATACTTATAAGTAATTGATGAAGGGAAGAAATAATAGTGGTAGAGGGAAACAGACATAATGTTTCTTCGGATGAAAGGAAGACATTTCGTATGAGACATAACCATACTATTTTATCGAGGCATTAGATCATAGATTTTTAGATCAAGAACTTTTAGATGGCGATAATGTAAAAGTAATTAGAACATGATATGGTATTAGTTAACGAAGAATTCTTTTCATTGAAATTCTGTGTATGAAATTAGTACACAGTACTAATACTGCGTACTGCAGTGGCTAAAATGAACCGAGAATAATAAGTTGTCTAATATTAATCACGTTGATTGCATGGTTTAAAGGCACTTTTTAAATATAGAAAACATATTTGTTTCTCGCCGAGCGACTTGGTATGAGAAGTGACTAGTAAGAGGAGATATATATGTAATAACACGTAGTGTACGTCAGGGACAACTTGGTGTCATCTAAACAAGGTAGGTAGCGACACCTTTTTGTTACGGAATATAAGAGATAAACGTTTATTCGGCAGCGCAGGTAACGGCATCTAATAGTGTGATTAATGTACTTATTATTAGAATTAGCCTTATATATTGATTATAGTATTTAAGTTTTATGACAAGATTTACTAGCTTTGAAATTCTGTAGGACGTCTGCAAATTTCCTGTACAGTAGCGTCATGTTTGCCGTCAGACACGAGGCAGCTCAGATAATAACAACTATTGGCTTAACCTTCCTATTAGAAATTATTGTGACTGAGTTACTGAGACGAGTTGCTGTTACAATAAGGATAGTAGTTTTAAATCGGTAGCAATATCTACTGTATAAAAGCTGCCAGTTATGCAGGCAGGGCATATAGTGAAGTTTATTAATGTGATATACAGACTGAAACATGCTGTTTATTATTAAGATAACATCATGGTGCACCGTGGTAAATAGAAAAACTGTTTAGAATTTGTCCGACATTCTTGATATATTTTGCATATCATCAGGGTAACAGAGTTGCCAACTTAGCATAAAGTTTTATCATTTTTTTGAAACAGCAGGTTATTTTGATGATTGAAATAACTAATTAACTAACTAACTCTATGGCTTATGAAACCCGGAGGTTCAATGCCGCATTCACAAAAGCTCTCCATTGACTTCTATTCTTAGCTAACTGCAGCCAGTTTCTACTTGGTATTGCAATGTCTGCGAGATCCATCTTAATATTGTCCTCCCATCTGCGCCTAGGTCTTCCTAATGGTCGTTTTCCGAATGCTCTTCCAGTCAAGACTTTGAAAGCGTTTTTACTTTCTTCCATTCTAGCTACATGACCTTCCCACCTGACCTGCAGAACTCGATGACCCTAACAATGTTGGGTAGACCATATAAATTATGTAGTTCCTTGTTATGAAGTTTCCGTCATTCCCCATTCCCGTTCCTCTTGGGTCCGAATATTCGTTTCAGGATCTTGTTCTCAAATACTTTGAGTCTATGTTCTTCCCTCAGAGTAAGTGGCCATGCTTCGCAGCCTTACAGATCAACAGGCATAATTATCGTTTTGTATATTTTAAGCTTCAATAAAATTTTTATGAAAAAATTTTGAACTGAATAACACAAATTCCCTGCTTTTAGTCGACATTTAATTTCTTCGTGAATATGCTTTCGGTTTGATCCTAGATATTTGAGTTTCCACTATGTGGAAAGTATTATTTGATATTTTAACGCATCCATAATTTGCTGTATTCCGGTCCCGACGCACTTCCATGTATTTAGTTTTCTCTGCATTTACTTCTAAACCCATGTCTCTGCAAGCGTTTAATAAGATGATGATTGAAATTAATTGTGAAAAATAAATATATACATTACTTAAGTATGTGATAAGACACATTGCTTTGAAATCACTTATTGTTGGAGTTAGAAATGTGTTATGAGAGGAGATAATTTAAATAACATGTAACAGTAAGGGAAGTGGAGAGTTGCACCTTAAAATCCTTGAATATTAGAACACACTTGAAGTTCGCAACAACTGTGGCATACAGAATTTAGCTTACAAAAGATAGATTGATGTTTTATACATATATGTGTCTATCTGTCCTCTGTGGATACATTTTCTAAAGCGCGACTGTACAAGAAAATATTCAAGTTTTATTCTTACGTTTATGATTTGTGGGACATTTGAGAATTAAAACAAATAGTTAAGGAGCACACCTCATCACCAAAGCCATTTGATGTATACTAGTATGGCAGCAGGGGGTCCCACGTATTAGAGTTAAGTGCTCTACTCTTAAGGTAACACAGCCTCTTCAATTGATCGAAAAAATCGATCCCCACTTTTCCGTTATTTTTTCTTTGAAAGAGGCATAGTAATAATTCTGCTTGCACACTTTTGGAGGGTACTAAATTAAAAATACCGATAGGAGGTATTGTTGGATATTCGTTTTTCCTCTAATATAATTTTGAACACATATATAATACATGATTATACTAAAAAAAGCTTCAGATATTCGACTTAATTCACTATATTTTCTATTATTTCAATTGCATATTTTACACTTTTTTACTATAATTCTCGTATGAGCGTTGTCCATTGCAATTACAAATAACTTGATTTTCATACATAGGTAATAATAACATTGCAAACGTGGAATAAAAGCAAGGATAGAAATGGCAAAAGAACCCTTTAGGAGGAAGTTTATTCTGTGCTTCCGTGAATAATGAGAAATGGTTCGTGTGATATGAAAACAAGTACGTGAAAGAGAGTACAATGTTGAAACTATGGGTGTGGAGAAGAATGAAGAGAATTAGCTCGCGAACCAGGCAGTTTCAGAGAAGAAACTGTTTGAATAGAAACTGTATAATAAGAGACTGTATAATGCCAGGGAAAACAGAATGTCATACGCTATATCGTTGCGAAAGTTGACGAGAACAATACGATAGGTTACGGGAAAGAAAATCTTAAGATGAACGTAGTGAGATGAAAACTTTTATAGTGTGAGATAATTTATATATTATCAAAAGATGACCAGATCATTGACGCACAATGTTATCAATTATAACTCGTCCATAATATATTTGCATAGGGAAATGGAAGTCATTGGTGAACGTTTCGTTATTGTCCACATTCTTTCTTACTTACCATTTTCATGTAAATTGACATAATATTATACATATAAGACCGTTTTACTTTTTCATTCTTTATCCTTTCGTCTTCTTTAATTTCTACTAATTATGTGTCACTGTGTGAATCTGATATTGAAGATTACGTTCCCTTCTCTGTCTCCGTCTTTTTCAGTTACGTTGATATTTGATGTTTTATTGCAAATGTCCTGTGCTGGAATTCCTTTAGAAGCTAATTCGTTCAGTTCTATGCATTGTACCTCTTTCTTCACATACTCTTCAATTCTTATGCTTACACATTTGTTTGTTTTTTGATTAGTTGTAGAACAGTTTCGTTTCTTATTAGATAATTCTATTACAATGATTGATTACATCACTTTATTTTTCCTTGTTCTTTAGCATATCATAAGCATATGAATAGCATTTTAATTGTCTTGTATACCTTTTATTAGGAATATTATTGCTACTATATATATTTTCTTCATGATTACATTTCTATGGTTGATCTTTATAACTTTTAATATATCTTGTATAAATTTGACTGCTATGCTTTTCTTTCAACACTATTTTTATGGTAATCTTATAAAATATATGTATTGAAAATAAGAATAGTATATTCTTGTGCAATAATTGTTAGAAAAAAATATTACATTAATATATTCTTAGGAGATACATTTATTCATAGAAATGTATCTATATGCTTAAAATGTTTTACTGTTACAGCTCAAAATTGTATTTATTACCACATCTCACATTAATATTGCTACTTTTACTACTATTATCTGAATTATGAAAAGTGTTTTACCGAAACATGTGATTGAGTAATTACTACAAAGGTAATTATGTTTGGAGTAATCTATATAACATGCTGAAATAAGTCATAATTTAAACAATGAACTAAATAAGGCGATAAACTTGTTTGATAGTCTACTACACACTACAAAGACCAAGAAAATGACTTAAATGTTATTTAAGCGTAAACAATAATTCAATAAAATAAAGGTCAGAAATTAAGATAATGTTTTACTTATATATATCTTGCATAATAGTGAGAAAATCTAATGACTAAGAGAAAATTAACGATTTCTCATACGGAGAAAAGAGAACATCATTATGATCTAAGCAAGAATCTGTTACATAATTAATTGGAACTTCCAAAGCACTGCCTTGTAGTTGCACAAACTATGTATCAGAAACTAACAGTAATGTTTCTGCTTTTCGAATTTATTTCTTCAGCGCCCTGTACTATACATAGTTGCTACTTCCTTTCTAAATCTTGAGTAAAACTGAAAGAAATATACTTTGATGATTACACCCAGAACAATACAAAGCAGTGAATTGCAACTGTATTGAAAGTTTGTCTGACTTAGCTATAACCGAATCTTTTCACTCTCGTCCATAGGATTACTAAACAGTTAAATATGAACACCCGAATCTTAACTGAGAAGAAAGACAAGAGGGTAGACTGTGGAAGAGAACTTAGAAATTTATTTTTAATGATAAATAAATAAAATTAAGGTAGAGACAAATATAGATAATTGTAATTTAAATAGAACATGAAGTCATAATATAATCTTTGAATCTATTACAGTGTTGCACACATATATTCGATTGTTGCATTCTAATCAAGTTTCCCTGTAACCACGATTTGACTAAATTGATTGGTAAGTAACAGTACTGATATTTTATTTTGTACAATTTACAAATAAAATTTATCAACGGAAAATTCTGTCAAAAATGGAAATTCATAGATAAATGATAAAAAAATATTTTTCTTCCAAGTTACTAGTTTTTCTTAGCGTCTGTAGCAACACTATGAACTTAAATCTTAACATTTAACTAAATGTCTTTAATTTAATACTTATTTCTTACTGGTAAATAACCTTCCGTAATAACTATTACAGCATTTCAATTGAAGTAATATTCCGAACGTAGTTGCAAATTTAATTATATTCCTATTTTTTTCCGTAACTTCAAAACAAATGAAAAATCTTTCGAGTTTGAACACAATACAAAATTACTTATATTTAAAATGAATGTGTTAACTTGCCGATAAGATTTGTCTAAAAACATGTAATGTAGTTAAACTTTTTTAAAACTAAAATAGTTTGAAGTATTATTTTCTAAGAATGAAATTTAACAATTTGTCTTTTCATTCAACTGATTTACAATATTTTTCTTGTTATACTAATTACTATTATTTGTTCTTAGTGTTAATTTCTTGTGTACAATAAAGGTCAATTTTCTATTTTAACTTTTAACTTTTCTAACTTTTTGCTGCTAATTTTCTATTTTCACTTTTCAACTTTTCTTGTTTTTATATTTTTCTTTTAATCTTTTGTTTTACACTTTCGTCTTTTTAATTTTTCTGTTAAACTTTCTAACTTATCTATTTTAACTTTTTAACACTTCGTTACTAACCTTTCGTTTGAACTCTTGTTTTATTTTTCTTTTAACATACTTTTTGTTTTTACATCTTTTGTTTTCACTTTTTAAGTTTTCCGTTTAAACTTTATAACATTTTTTAGTAGCCACTTTTCGTTTGAACATTTTTTCATGTCAATTTTTTCTATTAAGATTTTGGGCTTTATTTTTGTATTACAATATACGTTAATTTCCCTAAGTGTAAAATTTTTTAGTAACTTCTATTGTTACAACGATGACAACAATTTTCTACTATCGTTTATAGTCAACTTTTGTCACTACAGTTAGCCATAACTTATATTTTGTTAGTATTAAACTGTTTGTTTTATTTTGGTTGAAGTTCAGTAATCTTACACTTTATATGTATAAAAGTGTAAAATTTACAATTTTTAATGTACGTTTAATTTTTATTCGTGTAGTCTTTTGTTTATGATAGAGTAAAACATTTTTCTATAAAATCAGAAACATTTTTACGGAAAAACAGATTATAGAGTATTTCAAATACAATTTTTTTTGTCTTTATAAACGCATGAAACTACAAATAAAATGTATTAATCAATTTGAATTATTATTAACTTAAATTGAAAATGCTATTATTATAATTAAATTTAAAAAATGATAAATACTGATTAGGAATATGTCATGTGTTTTTTTTCTATATTACATATTTATTGTGCATATAACATTTTTACGGGAACGAATACGTTATAATTTATCGGAAACCACGGGTCCGTTTCCCGATACTTTTGTTATCTTCGGTAAACTTCAACTACTTTGACTTATAAACTTTGTATTTAAAACATTACCTTCGGTAATAACTTTCCTTTTTGAAAGTTTGTATCTTCGCTTCGTTAATGTTTGTGTTTTGACTTCGGTAGTGTTCGGGTTTTCACTTCGGGTATGTTCGGGTTTTGACTTCTGGAATGTTCGGGTTTTGACTTCTGGAATGTTCGGGTTTTGACTTCTGGAATGTTCGGGTTTTGACTTCGGGAATGTTCGGGTTTTGACTTCGGGTATGTTCGGGTTTTGACTTCGGGTATGTTCGGGTTTTGACTTCGGGAATGTTCGGGTTTTCACTTCGGGTATGTTCGGGTTTTGACTTCGGGAATGTTCGGTTATTTTCGGGTTCTTGTGAGAGTATAAAAGAGACACATCTCTGCCGAAATTTCAGTATACGTTTGCTCTTCAAAGTAATATCTACTATTCATTCCTTGTGATATTTTGTAATTCACCGAACGTCGAAGTTACCCTTTATCGACAAGTTCAGGAGCATTTCCCGATACTTCAGTCATCCTCGGTAAATAACTCATTTTGTATCGTAAAACTTTCACTGATACTCTGTCAATGTACAGTCATTGTTACGCTTAAATTCAGCTGATACAGTGTTTAGCTTAAATTCTACACGTAAATCAGAAATCTAATATAACAAGATAAAGCAGATACAGTAATTAAGAGGATTGACTTAAATTAGTGTCTATGTTAATGTTCTGATTAAACGCTATTATTATGTAGCGACAACAACAAATCATTTGTCTTTTTCTTATTAGATTCCCTATCGTTATGAGTCATTACTAGTCAAGAGTGAGCCTTTCAGTTCAATATCAAGTATTAATGTAAATTATTGTTTGATATTTTCTAACTTTGTAATTATCATTACGAATTCGAGAAATATTTTGATTAATATAGCATATATTACTCTCTTATCATTTGTTTTGAAATATTGTTCTTAAGTGATTAATTTATTCTTACAGATGGACCCCATTCGTACCATCAATACCATATTGGATTTCATAGAGGAGCGAGACTACTTTGACGCTGAAGAGGTCTTTTTCTCATGGGAAATTGTGACGCGTTGTCATGCCACTGGTGTTAGAGTTGACAATCTTAAATATTTTAAATTGCGGCGTGCGTTATATATTCACTACTATGAAACTCAAGATGTTGTCCTCAACAGTTGTAAGACGGCAAAAGATATCATTGATCTCCATGAAGCTGGGTTTTTTAAACATGGAGAAATAAGGGATCAAGCGCGTGAAAAGGTAATGCAATTCATATCGGATGATAAAATTTCTGGTTTAACTCTATCCGACTTCGTTGAATATATGAAGGACACTGTAAATTCATCTAGTCCTACATCAGACACAGTATTTTTTGGTACGATTCCATCAACATCTTCATTGTACGGTACTGGTGGTAAACAATCTGACTTTCATGTTGTCAAAAGTACATCTAAACACTATTCTTACTTTGGTTTACAAGGAAAAGAAGTGACGATTCGGCGTGATAATGAAGGAATCACAGACCCTGAAACGCATATTCAAAACCTATTTGATTTCGTTATAGACAATACCCTTAGTGACGTTGACAATGACACGTATGTAGGCATAACTATTGAAAGTTCTGCTTGTAATCTGAACAAACCCATATACATGTCATGGCGTCCAAAAGCGCAACTGAACCCTGATGTTCTCTTCTCTATAGTAGAAAACACGTTAAACAGTAATGAAGAGTTTCTTTTCGCAAATGAAGTTACTTTCAAAGTACATATCGTTGATCCTCGTAAAGGAAGAGGACGAACACGTGACAATAAGATATATACCGATTTAATTAATTTCCTAGAACAAAATGTGATACCTATGAAAAAAGATGTGTACTGTCTTCCCAAGAGCATTATTCTTGGGAAGGCTAAAGCCGATCATAATCATAAACAATTATATCGTCTTAAGTCTAAGCCAAAACGTTTGTTGAAACAAGCAGTAGATTTGTGTTCCACTGTAGATATAGATATTGTGAATAAGAATGGGTGTACTTTGGATGACGTGAAGAAAATTCAAAATCATCTGTTACCTGAATACCAAATTATAGTCTATGAGAAAAATGCTATGACGCGTGAATTTAATGTATTATATCCCGGAATCCACGCTGGAAAGCAAATTTATATTTTATACGAAGATCAACATTATCAGTTGATTACAAATATCAGATCACTCTTGGGGAAACGAGGATATTGTCATTATTGTTTAGAATCCTATCATCATGCACAAGATCACAAATGTGCGTACAAATGTACGTATTGTGAAAAATACCATGAAGTGTCTTCCTCAGATAATATGAAACGCGAATGTACAGAATGTAACAGATTGTTTCCTACTGAAGAATGCTATATAAATCATACAAGTGTAATTGAGAATGGGAAAAGTGTTTGTGATAATGTCAAACTTTGTATGGAATGTTGTGTTCTATATGATTTTCGCCGCCGAAAATCTGCACACACATGTGATGAACGATTTTGTAAAACGTGCTATAATCATGTCGAACGAGATCATGTATGTTTTGTTCAAAAAGTAACACCATCTCATGTAAACGCATTTTTGTATATTATATTTGATGTAGAGACGATGTTACTTGATAATAATGAGCGAGATGAACAAGAACATATTGTTACTTTAGTACACGTAATGCATCTTTGTTCAGATTGCAAGAATAAATCCTTAGATGATGCATGCCTACACTGCGGAAATAAAGATGGAAGTCGCGAGTTTTCTTTTAAGAACATGGAAGACTTTATACGTCACGTGCTTAAAGATAGGCCCGCCTTTAAATCGATTGTAGCATTATCTCATAATGGCAGTAAGTATGATATGATTTTCGCTGCTAAGACGTTAGTCGAAAGTCAAAATCTTTCACCTTCAATAATAGCACAGGGGCACAAAATCATTGAGATGAGATTAGGAAATAAAATTATTTTTAAAGATACTTTCCTGTATATGGGTATCAAATTATCTGTACTCCCAAAGACATTAGGCTTAAATCAAAAATTAAAAAAGGGATATTTTCCATACCTATTTAATACAGAGAAAAACCAAAATTATGTAGGAAACATTCCTGAATTACATTACTTTGACCCGGACTCACGTAGTCCGGAAGAACGACTAGAATTAATGCAATGGCACAAAGAGTGTGTAGATAACAACATGCAGTACGATCTGCAAAAGGAAATGTACGATTACTGCCGGAATGATGTTAAAATCTTAGCAGACGCAGTGATTAAGTTCTCTGATTTAATTGAAGAAAGAACTGGTGGTCTCCAATGCTTTATTTCAGCAAGCACTATTGCAAGTACTTCAATGTTAACTTATCGATCATTGCATTTACCTGAAAATACTATTCCAATTATTCCCCCCCTTGGATTTGATCATTGTGACCGACAAAGCCTAAAAGCGTTACAATGGTTACGATATATGGAACGTACCAGAGGTACAAAAATCGAATATTCCGCAAACGGATTGGAAAGACGGTTCGGTAAATACAAAGTCGATGGGTACGAGAGTGAAACAAACACAGTATTTGAATATAATGGTTGCTTTTGGCATGGGTGTAAAATTTGTTATGCTAATCTTTGTCATACAAGTCTTGATTCATCTTCAAATCATCGTACAACCATGCAAGATCGATATGAATCAACGATCACAAAAATTGAGTATTTGAAAAAACGAAAATTTAATGTTATTAAAATATGGGAATGTGAATGGGACGCCAAAGTAAAATCAGACAAAACAATACAAGATTTTATTAAAGATTAATGTGATGATCTGGTTGATCATCTTGTCCCTAAAGAAAGTTTCCATGGTGGCCGTGTAGAATGTTATAAGGCACTGCATGAATGTAATGATGATGAGACTATCTCTTACCTAGATGTTACTAGTCTTTACCCCTGGGTAATGGCTCGTAAACCTCTCCCAATAGGTAAGCCAACAATTTACAAAGGGCCGTTTTTTCCACACGTTGAAAACATTCATGGTTTAGTTAAATGTACTGTTCTTCCACCCTCCGATTTATATTTTCCAATCCTCCCTTACACATGGAATGGAAAATTATTATTTGGTCTATGTCGATCATGCATGCAAGAAAGTAATATTGGAGAATGTACACATTGTGAAAGTGATCGCGCCATTACAAGTACCTTTTGTACCCCTGAATTACATAGAGCGATGAAATGCGGATACAAAATACTGAAAATAAAAGAAATTTGGGAATTTGAGCTTATGGGTTCTGAAGATGGGCATTCAAATAGTTTGTTTCGTAATTATGTGAACACATTCCTTCAAATGAAGCAGGAAGCTTCAGGCTTCCCTGCAGAATGCACTACAAAAGAAAAACAGGAAGAGTACATTGAAGAATATTTCAGACATGAGGGGATACAGTTAAATTATGAGAACATAGAATACAATCCTGGACTAAGATATATTTCGAAAATATTTTTGAATTCGCTGTACGGGAAATGGGGGCAAAGAACAGATCTTTCACAATCTATAATTGTTGATACTCCCGAAAAATTTATGTGGTATCTATATGCACCACAATATGAGGTACAGTCCGTAATTCCCATAGGAGAAAAACATTTAATTGTAACGTATAAAGACAGAGAAAATGAAAACAAACCGAACAAATTTTCCAATGTTGTGCTTGCAGCATTCATAACATCATGGGCAAGGCTTAAACTTCACGACCTTCTGACTACCATTGGACCTAACAACGTACTGTACTGTGACACAGATAGTATTATATTTGTTCAACCACGACATGAAAAATCCAAGCTTGCGGTAGGATCTTACTTAGGAGAATTAACAAACGAGGTTCCACAAGGGTGGGAAATAGACGTCTTTATAGGGTGTGGAGCGAAAAATTATGCTTACAGAATGAAAAATATTCAAACTGGAGAGTTCGATTACGTGTATAAAATTAGAGGAATTACTTTAGATTCTAGGGCACGTCAAGTAATTACCTTTAAGCATTATTATGATTTAGTACAGGAAAAAATTGAAAGTAAAACATTGTTGAATCCACGTAAGATTACTCGTAAGCACGGATTTACTATAGTTACAAGACCTGAAACTAAAATGCATAGAGTAGTAAACAATAAGAGACGCCGGTTAAATCCTCGCAGTAAAACAGACTATAGAACACTACCCTATGGATACAAAAGTTAAACTTTGCTCAGTGAGTTATAATGCATTTATGTACGTGAATTATGATCTATAACCAATGAAAATATAATTTAAGAAAAAGGTAAACGTTTGTGATAATCATACCTGTTGATTCAACTTGATAATATTTTGTATATGATATAAAATTACATGGACATTTTCATGTATCAAAATAATGTGTATTGTATTATTTGTTATTATTCCCCAACTGTATAACAATATTATATGTATATAAGTATTTTGAATATCAAATGTATGTACTTTAAGTTGTACTCATAATGGTAAATGACAAACACATATTGTATAATATTAATTACTAAACTTATATACTTCATATACGTATATTATTCAAGATAAGACTCATTGTTTGAATAACTACATATGAAATTCCTTTTTTACTTTCTAACAATATAATTTCAATAAAAAAATACAGCTTGTAAAATATTGTTTTATTTATTTCAACCTCACAATACTCAATCATTTATATGATTTTTCAAACAATTTATTCTAAGTCTATATACAAATCGAAATGATTCTTCATTTAAAAAAATATATTTATGCAAGAGGTCAACATCGCACAAAATAATTGTGGATTTACGTAAAGATCATACAAAATACAAAAACTTCTACCAAATAATTACAAAGAAGAATAATTAATATTTCTTACAAATCAATTTCATATATAAATATAAGAGAGTACAAAGCGGTTAAACTAAGCAGGTTTGACCTTGGAAATGGTGCTCAAATAAGAAAGTTCCGCGCGGCACATCCGGAAAGGGTGAGTAAGTGTCCTTCAGCCGTATATTAATATTAATGGCAAGAGGTTAGTAATTAGCATACTACCGCAACTTTGATTCAAATAAAAGGGTATATTACGGGTACTTATGAACTTTAATTACAGTCCGACAATGAAACTACATACGCGGAATGCTAGGTTATATACAAGTAATGAGAGTGTATATCTTCAAGGTTACATACATACATAAAAAAATTGACAGTAATGAAACTGTTAGTACAAAAACTAAATATTTTCAATGTTACATACGCGAAGTAATGAGACTACAGTCCGGTACAGCATAATTACATGTCAGTAATTGTACCTAAAGCACCGGTAAAAAAACTGTAATAATTCAATTACAATTGAACCTTTGTACTTCAATGAGAGTACTTAGAGTAATTACAATATTCATTACTTCAACGACAATATGTACATAGAGTATAAGTACTTTCAAGGTCAAAAATGGTCCATGGATGGGTATAACTCTACTATTGTATTGTATTGTATTGTATTTATTTCGTCCTTTTTTCATACATTTAGCACTGTAATACAATGCATATGAAGCGGACACGTCATTTATATATGAATACAGAAGTAAAAGAAACAATAATAGTGAAAATTACATACACTAGGTTAGTAATTAAGCCTTACTTCTTACATCTTATTACACTATACATTTTACATGACATCATTGTTAAAAATAAACTTAGCAATTATTACTTGCAGTGTATTTAGAAACCCTCCAACAAATATGTAATGCTAAAAGCAAGTAATGACATTGATTTACTGTATATCCTGTAACGTTTCTATTTACTTAGCAGTTCATGTATTCCTCTACCGAGTAAAAGCAATGTTGTAATAAATATTTCTGGAGTTCTTTTTTAAATTTAGCAACAGAGTCCTGAGTTTTTATTTCTTCCGGAAGTTTATTGTAAAGCATGATACCCGCGTATTTACATCCTTTTTCATATAATACTGTTCTGTGTTCTACAATAGAAAAGTTTTCTTTGTTTCTTGTGTCATGATCATGTTGCTGTTCTACTCGCGTAAGGATACCTTGTAGGTGTTTCTTTACAAATATCAATAGATTTAAAATATACAAACAGGGTACTGGAAGTATACGAAGTTTTTTAAATATTGGTTTGCAATGATCTTTTGGTTTAGCAGTTGCCATCAATCTTATTATTCGTTTCTGTATCGTAAAGATGACTTTGGCCTTGTGTGTATTTCCCCAAAATATAATACCATATGTTAAATTCGATTGGAATAATCCAAAGTAAATTGTTTTTAAGGTAGACTCTCTTAAAACATTTTTAAGAACTTTAATTGCGAAATATATTTGGTTTAATTTTTTACTAAGCTTAGTTATTTGCACATCCCAAGAAAGATTTTTATCTATCCAAATTCCTAAGAACTTAGTTGAGTTTACATATTCTATTTCATTATTTTGAATTATAATGTTCCTAGGCTGTGCATGTTTGTTTCGCATGTGATGAAAATTAATTGCTTGTGTCTTTTCAATATTTAATTTAAGCTTATTTTCTTTAACCCAGTGAGAGATTTTACAAAGGATTTCGTTTGCACTACCTTCAACAACCTCATTTGTTTTACCTTTTACTATAATATTAGCGTCATCTGCAAAAGGGATGCTTCTGCTGGAGCAATATTACTTGGTAGGTCGTTAATATATATCAAAAATAATAGCGGCCCTAATACGGATCCTTGTGGCACTCCACATGTTATTTCTTGTTTCTCTGATATGTAGTGTGTAGCTTGGTTTGTATCCCTGTTATTATATGTAATTTCTACTACTTGCTGCCGATTTTTCAGATACGATTGAAACCATTTGGATGCAATGCCTCTTATTCCGTAACCTTGTAGCTTTGGGAGAAGATTTCTATGTGACACTAAGTCAAATGCTTTCGAAAGATCCAGAAAAACACCTATACATTTCTCCTTACTATCTAAACTTTTATGTACACTTTCCACGAAGTTATATATTGCGGTTTCCGTTGATTTCCCTTGTAGGAAGCCATGTTGCTCGTGTGTTATTAGATCATATTTAAGTAAAAAGGATGCTAGCCGGACACTCATTGTGGTTTCTAAGATTTTTGAGAAAATTGAGAGAAGCGAAATAGGCCTATAATTTTCAAGCGCTGATTTGTCGCCTTTTTTATATATTGGTTTTACTTTTGCAATTTTTAATATACTAGGGAATTCTCCACTTGAAAACGACATATTTATGAGGAAACACAGAGGGTCAGCAATATATTTAATGCTTTTCTTTACAATACTTGGCGGTATGCCGTCTACGCCAGCTGACCATTTACTTTTCATTTTCTTTACCACCTTTATTATTTCTGCATTAGTAGCTGGATGTAGATACATTGTATTGTTGCAAATTTTTGAGAATATTTTCGAAGTGGACAATGCTGGATCGTTATTGTACGTTTGTGATAAGTTGGTGTAATAGTTATTAAATAGGTCAGCAATTATACAAGGGTCTTTTATTATGTTGCCATTTTTAATTACCTCTAAATTACCGTCATCATTACGAGTGTTTAAACTTAACTCGCTCTTCACTAGTTTCCACAACGCCTTCGACTTATTATCTGATTTTTTAATGATTGTGTCATTGTGTAATTTTTTTGCTGCTTTCAGAACCCGTTTGTTTATGTTCTTGTATCTTTTGTAATATGTCTCTGTATGTGGTGATAGATTTCCTTGTGTTTTAGCTTTGTTAAGAAGTCTCATTTTTTTGCTTGCTATTCTGATCCCTTGTGTTACCCAGGGTTTTGATTGTTTTGTTGAAGTTACACATTTTACAACAGGGAATTCTAGATCGAAATAGAATCTTATGGTGTCAATGAAATAACTGAAAGCTTCATTAACCTGATTATGTATATAAAGCTCGTTCCAATTTTCTTCCCTGAGAAGGTGATTAAAATATTGTATATTTTCGTCATTAAATTTTCTTTTGTACGTTACACTACTTGCTGTTGCATTACAAAAATTTTTATTAGGAGTTACATGTATGTCGAGTACTTGGGCAAGGTGGTCTGAAAAACCACTGTTGAAGACGTCTACTGTGTTGTAGTTAAGATGTTTGCTCACTATGAACTGGTCAATTGCACTTTTAGAGTATTTTGTAATTCGTGTGGGAACTTTAACAATTGCGTCCATATTAAATGAATCTAGAAGAAGTTCTACCTCGTGTTTTATAGGCTGTAAAAAGTCTATGTTGATATCGCCAACAATTACGACGGTCTTCTTGATTTTCATAAAATAATTTAGTATCGCATCCATACTATTTATAAAAATGAAGTACAGGATGTCACCTTCATTATTTTACTTCTGTTGGGGTGGGCGGGGCTATCCATCGGGTGGACGGCTTGCCCACCCTTTATGCCGTCCCTGCTTCCACTTCATTGCTCAGTTCCTTCCATTAATCATTTTGTTCACTCATCTGTTTCCTTTAGCCTCCAGGACATAACCGTGCGTTGTTAAAATTCCCATTTCATTTCATAGTATTAGACCAATACTGCAGTCTTGAATTTCCGAAATCAATTTTCATTGTTCACTCCTCAATTACCTGGGAGTAGATCACGAGTATTTAGATACTTAAATTAATTATAAACTTGGTAACCTGACACTTGTAAACTACTATATGTGAATTATTTGTTTTTCTTCTCTCTCTAAAAGCACTAAGCTTAGAATCAGGGACGTACGCAGGGGGTGGGTCCTGGGGGAACGGATCCCCCGAAATTTCGACTTTTGTGTGAATTTAGCCTAATTTTAGGAGCAATTTTTGGAATTTTAATTGAGCTGAGCGAGCGAAGCTCTAATACTCGGGTTAGCCGTTTGGTTGTCCGCGAACTCCTCCTAGACCGTTTGGCCGATCTCAACCAAACTTAGCACGCTGATAGAGTATGTCGTGCTGAGTGACAACATAGGTCGAAATCAAAAATCCGATCTACCATCGAGGAATAATGACCGAAAAACGCTTCATCCTAGACCGTTTGGCCGATCTCAACCAAACTTAGCACGCTGATAGAGTATGTCGTGCTGAGTGACAACATAGGTCGAAATCAAAAATCCGATGTACCATCGAGGAATAATGACCGAAAAACGCTTCCTCCTAGACCGTTTGGCCGATCTCAACCAAACTTAGCACGCTGATAGAGTATGTCGTGCTGAGTGAGAACATAGGTCGAAATCAAAAATCCGATGTACCATCGAGGAATAATCACCGAAAAACGCTTCCATAGACTTAACATGGGGAAAAAGTTTTCACGTGATTTTTTTTTCAACAATTAAAATCTGCGCGTGATTTTCAAAAATTCCGGCGAAGCCCTTTTATTTTTTTAGCGTAAAAATTTACAATTTTAATCACAATTTAAAAAGAAATTAACGATTTTTTACACTTTTTTTAGCCGGAACAAAAGGTCAAGACGAAGAATTGTGCGATTGTTATGAAAAATACTGATTGTTTTAAAAAGTCAGAATAAACTGATTACGTTGCTTAAGCTCGCTCAGCTCATTTCATTGCAATCGAGTATATCCATTGCATTCCTAGTATAAAATACCCTCATATTGAGTTTGTAATCCTCCCCCCACCGAAATAAATTCCTGCGTACGCTACTGCTTAGTATCGAAAAGAACGTTGCTTTACAGCGAACACTGGATTTATTTGGGAGAGCTGCTTACATACCTCACGTGGAAGCAGCAAGTCTCTCGGAGTAGTTAACTCACGTGAACAGGGTTGGGAATATTTTCTTCTCATGCCCGGCTGACTTGTTTTTTTCGTAACTATACATACACCCAATGGTCTTGAAAGAGAACAGAAAATTGGGAAAATTGGGTTCAAGTGTGAATTGAGTGGGAATTCTGAGTGTTCAACTAGTTAAAAGAATTGTTGGGTAGAACTTGCAATCGGAAACCATTATTTGTTGTGTGGTACATGCGAAGTTAGAAACGGTGTGTTATCACTCTTACTTGTGTATTTTGTAAATTGAGAACACTGCTGAGTACCAAAATGCAATCTGGAAGTCACATATCCCCCCCCCCGCCCGTAGCCGATTCGTATGCGTCCCGTTTTCGCAAGTGAAAATTCTGGTCACCTTGCCGTGCGCAGGCTCAGTAGTAGAGCGCTCACCTAGGGCTCTCTCAGGGTTCTCCTGTTTTCCCCCACTTGACATTATGCTACCATTATCATCCTTCTCATCATCACCATCTCCCTTAATCTCAGTCTATAATCGTGGAACGTTAAACTAAAAGAAAAAAGACGGTATCGTTAAGTTACGTATGTTTTGTAACCTGAAAGGACTACTGGCGCCTAAAATGCAATCTGAGAATTTTACATCTCTTCCTCCCCCGATTTATAAGCGTCCCGTTTCTGTAAGTTAAAATTCTGGTCACCTTACGTATACCGACTTATTATATTCATATATCAGTGTGAAAAGGGTAGAGCGTATGGGGCGCGGTAATTTTGGCACCAGTAGTTTTGACACGGTAATTTTGGCACCAAGAAACGAAGCAAACGGAAATTTTGGCACCATTTATAATTAAAGTACAGAAAATATGAGAAAATACTCTCAATGTAATAGATATTTAAATTCACACGTTATTAACTAGGACTGTTCCAGTGCGACGAATCAAACCAGTGACGAATGTACAGTCAGCGACAAAATTTCTTTCTCTTCTGCAAAATTTATTTGCCTATAACTTTGGAATTGATGGACTGATTTGAGAAGTTTTCTGTAATTTATGGAAAACTGTATCTTCTTTGACTTGCTGAAGACTGCACTATGTTCACTGCACTGGGTTTCAAGTGCAAACAGTAACAGCTGATTCGAACTATGGACATTGAAGAACAGAGAAAAAAAAATTAGAAAATACTCTGGATATAATAGATGTTAATGTACCAATTTATTTTGCAGAGGAGATTACACCGAGATTCTTTCCATCGAAACTTCCGGCTCCCCTCTCACGCATATCCCACAGCCTCATTAAAAGTTTAAGATTGAAATTGAAACAAATCCCTAAACGTGATTGGCTTGTCACACGGCGGTGCTGAAATCCGATTGGCCGGTCAACGGAAAGAATTTCGGTGTAATCTCCTCTGCAAAATAAATTGATACATTAACATCTATTATATCCAGAGTATTTTCTAATTTTCTTTCTCTGTACTTCAATTTCCATGGTTCCAATTAGCTTTTACTGTTTGCACTTGAAAGTAAAATACAAACCCATTAGAGAGGAATTTTAACTTGCTTTGAATATATAATGAAACTGACAATATTATCTTTACCGGTGTCTGTACTGTCAGTAACAAAAGTTCTTTTCCTATGTTAAAATTTCTTCCTTGAATATCTCCCGAATGGACGGACAGATTTGAGTGCAATATTCAGCAACTTAAAGCAGATATAGTTTTCGGTAAATTTCAGAAAACTACTCAAATCAGTCCATCAATTCAAAAGTTATAAGCAAAATAAATTTTACAGAAGAGAAAGAAATTTTGTCGCTGACTGTACATTCGTCACTGGTTTGATTCGTCGCGCTGGAGCATTTCTAGTTAATAACATGTAAATTTAAGTATCTATTACATTGAGAGTATTTTCTCACATTTTTTGTACTTCTATTATAAATGGTGCCAAAATTTCCGTTTGCTTCGTTTCTTGGTGCCAAAATTACCGTGTCAAAACTACTGGTGCCAAAATTTCCGCCTTTCAGAGCGTATACCTGCCAAAAACTCTACCATTACATCACTGGTAGTAACAATAGACTGGGAGCAGATTATTGCTCTAATACTGTATGTACTGACATAAAAAAAAATTCTCTTATCGGCTCATCTTCTTGGAATAACACGCCAAGTGTGCTTTGTGATGGACAAACACTATGTGTGTAGATTTTCTCAGGGTTCTCCAGTTTCCTCTTACTTCTTTCATTCATTTCTCATCACCGACTCCTTTAGCCTAGCTGGCATAATCGTGGGACGTAAAACTTAAAGATTTCATTTCGGTTTTTTTTTTTTTTTTTTTTTTTTTTGGTTGGAACACGAAAAGATGCATATTTCCCTTTGTGGACGGGGCGCGCTTCCCTCTGTATCCGCTACTGGCTTTTCCTCCCCTTGATGAAATCACATATACACTTCGATCAGTTTTCATTTTAATATTTCATTAATACAGTTTCGAAGTGTATTGTATAGTTTTCATAAGTTTCTCATTAACTTTATCTAATGATGCAAGGTATGGACAGTATCTCTCAATTCACAAAGTTTTTCTTGTAAATAAAAATTACTTATTTATTTCGGAAATTTTCAGGTAAATTAAAACCCTGCACTCTATGTGGTAGGCCTTACTGTGCACTTAAATATCATCTTGGCCAGTGCAAGAGGATTCATGTCGTTAATCGGAAACTTAAGCCTCCTCTAAAAGACCTGCCGATGCTACTGCATGGTAGGCTATATCAAAATTGAGATATTTTAAAATAAGGACTCTACTGAATAATAGAATAAAATCTAATTTGGCAACACTGTCAAGGGGAAAATAAAATGACAAACTGCTAAACAGATATGACGTGACTATTATGTAACATCATTTATCTAATCTGTAGATCAAGAAATATGCCTGACATTGAACCGAATCAAGCACAACTGTGCAAGCTTAGTTTTCTCCTTCGTGATAATGGAGAAACACTACGAGTTTATTGTAGTAGGAGCAGGAATAGAAGGATCGTGGACAGCTTATAACCTCGCTAAACAAGGAAAAAAAGTTCTTCTTTTAGAACAGGTAAAGCTTCGTTTTACTTCTCAGAAATTCTGAACAATTTTAAGAAGTTCGGCAACTTACTAACGTTAGAATGAAACCAGAAGTAGCAATTCACATAAACATGCAGTTACTAATACTATATATATATATATATATATATATATATATATATATATATATATATATATATATATATATATATATATAATATAGTGGACTACCGGTTCACGAAGAAAGCTCAAGAACGTATACCGGTACACATGCTTGTATCGACAATCTCACGCGCTGAGTAACAAAGTCAACTCCAGCGAATGGCGGCCCCGAAATACAAAATTCTGGAGAAATAAACAGAATTAGACGAAATGTCAGCATGAGAAAAACAACTTCGATTTTATCTCTAAATAATTACTCCACACTGATGACCACTATTGTCTTTTCTAAATTCTGGACTATATGAGCGCGTATTGATGCAATATTAGGTGAACAGGCAATAGAGCATAATATGGCAGTGTTTCAAACCCACTGTCTTGTTAACTAACCTAGGACGTGCATGCTGCAGTAATTGAGGGAAATTTAGAAGTGTAGGTTAGAAACAGAAGACAGGAGTTGCATCTGAACCAAATGTTAAATAGGGCAAAATTTTGGATGCTATCCAATATTATGGGAGCATAAATTTGTAAAATCGACGAAAACATATATTACACAACAGGATAACAGGTAATGCAATAGGTAATAGAATTGTACAAGTAATTAAAAAAACAGGATCTTAGTATGCTCCTTACTCGTAGTAGTCCACCCGTAGTAGTAAGAAAGACATGATGAATGGACGTGTTATGGGGATACAGTACAAAGATGATCATAGAAGTGTTGCTAAGCCGTGCCATACGCAGTGTATGTGTTTGTGTGTGACATAAAGCGTTTGGTCACTATTCTCGTGTGTGTATACGCACCTTCGTTGACGCGCTTGTTCCGTATTGATACATTCCTTTGCTATTGCTCAGCCCTATGCAATGTTCCTGTACTGATTCGGTTATATAGCATTCGTGCTTTCTAGTGCCACCTATCACAAGTTGGTTTGTGTTTATGTACTGCAGTTTTTATCCCATATATGTGCACAATAGAGATGCAAGGGCTCGGAAAAAACCTCGGTTTTTTCTGCTTCGCTTTTTTGCTTGGGAAATTTTGGGCTTTTTTCAAAATTCTGCTTTAAATTGATAAACCAAATTTTGTTTTGCTTCTCTATAACACAAAAAGTCATTTAATTAGTGGTTGATGCCGATAATAATATAAAACCTCGAAAATAAACCATGAATTTCGAAAAGATATTTCACACAGTTTTACTTCTCAACATATTTACATTATGAATTCCAAAGGATTAACCAATGTATATAATAATATTTTTTTTAACCTTCTACATACAAAAGTAAGCAGGGTTGGCAAGAGCCATGGTTGTTTTTCAAAATGCCAAAAACCCGTTTTTTGAGGGGAGTTTAAACTAGGCTTTTTTGGTTTAAACCAGGTTTTTTTGAGTTTAGATATTTTGCTTTATGTATTTATATTACATATTGACAGAAATAAGTTTGTTTCGCCTTGGTGTAATTATGCAACAACGGGGTTATACTGGAAGAGGTCACATAAGCTTAAAGAAGTCCGGTCAGTAAATTTCTTAAATTGGGAAACTCCCGCCCTAGCCATTGGGAAAATCCCGTCATTACTCTAAATGTAAAACAATAAGGGAAAAATCCTGTTATTGCTTTGCATGTAAAATTTAAAGGTCAACGTATCATAATCAGTACGCTAAAACTGAGGTTTTAAATTACAAATTTAGTACGTACATACCATTGAAAGTCCAATCCAAGCTAATGTTGGAAGCTCCGTAGGCAATCGATAAATTTTGCCAATTTCTATCAGTGTATTTAAGCAACCTTGGCTTCTTTATAAAACAACAGACATTCAAGCATGCAGAAATATACAATTTTGGTTTCGTTTCGTATGTTCAGGCTTAACATCCATACGTAATACCGAGGTTATCAAGGAGAAGACTTTCGCTTAAAGTTACATCCGAACCGCTATTTTGTTTACGCATGAAAAAGGGGTTGTGGTTCGACCGAAAATTGGACATGGGACACCTTGATTAAAAGGTGAAAAGGAAATAAAACTAATGCAGATGGTTTGATGTGTGGAAACGTCACCATGAAGTTTACACGATTCGCATTTTTCGTTCTTTTTATTTTATATATTTATTTTTTTTAAAACCAGTTGTCTATTTAAAAAAAACAGCTGGTGTAAACCAGCCAACCCTAAAAGTAAATACTTCTTTTAAAAAATACACAAATAACTAGCAAAATTCTATGTAGTATTTTTCAAAATATTCCATACCCTCTTTTTGGAACAAAATAAAATTAAAATAAAACATAAGAAAAATACTTAGTTTTATATGATACACTTAAAGGCTGCACATCTACTGTGTATTTCAGATGTAAAGCATCACGGGCAATAGCCAATGGTGCGCGATATTCCGCGCGGTGTTGCCGGATCATGGACTCCCCTTTCCCTTCTCGCTCTTCCTCCAGTTGAGGTTATGACACATACATTTGCAACATTATTCGCAATGTAAATATACTATTCCAGCAAACTCAAGAATTTTGACTGTGCATCCTAGAAGTATATATAGCAATTAAATTACTTACCTATTAACTTTTCCAGTGGATTTGCTAAACACTCGTCTTCAACACTACTTTCACTATGTCAGTTAATATTTCGTCATTGTCTGAATCTGAGTCTTGTAAATTTATTATCATGGGCTAAAAAAAAATGTAAACACAAAAAATAATTCTTCGAGACTGATTTCGTAGCACTTTATTTTTTATTTTTATTTATTTTTTTAAGAAGGCTCAGCACTTGTACTCGGTTTGCTTAAAGACATTGTCAACTATAATTTTGGAGAAGAAACGAACTACAACGAAAAAAAGTAACCCAGACACTGATGAATTCTGTTTATGCTAGAAGAGAACTTACGTTCCAACACAACTAACACCTTTGTTTCCTTCTCAGTTTCATAACAAATAACTTCCTTGGCCTTGGTCTAAGTCACACAAAAACAATCCGTCTGATTCCTTAATGATCGAGTTTGTTTTGGGTTACGATAATTTACGAGACCATTCAGACGCCTGGTGCTTTTGAATCCCTGCTGGAGGAGGAAAGAGGGAATAAGTGGTCGCATATATGTAAGGTAGTGAAACGTGAAGAAAAAAAAATCATACTGCGTTTTTTCTGTCGAGTAAGGAAAAATTTATCCCTAAGTAAATTTCAAAACAATATTACGAACTTCCCATACTTTGTTCTTACGATGTTAGGCATATTATATATATATAAATGAATCAGATTCCAAAGGCGTTTAGCCACGGGGGAAGAGGGGGCCCTGTCTTTCCAAACTATTTCCAACTCCAAAATGAGGTTCGTGGTATGTGTTTAATAAACTTATTTAATAGTTAATGCAAATGAGGGACGTTTATAATAAAATATGAAATTTAAAAAAAAAATCAAACATCATCAATGCGGTTTCTGTACCTAATTAAAACAACTAAAATTAACCATATGCTTTATATTCTCATTTCCCTAACTGAGAGCACACCGTATGAACTCTATTAGATTATTGCATAATAATATCTGAGTTGATATTTTTTCGAGTTTTTTTTTTCTTTACTGTTTTAACCCATATAAATACAAAGTCAGATAAACAGACTGCTATAAACAGCATTTGTTTTCTTATGAATAGGTTATTGATTCATCTACAATCCGGTTTTCAACTCAGTACTGTCAACATCCGTCTTTTGATAAGGTAGCATCGTGAAAATATAACATGTGTATAGTATGTATGGTGAGTTAAAATGCTTTCATATTCTGAAAGAGATCATTTGTTCTCTTTTAAATGTGTAAAAAGCTTTCCTCCCCCTGAAAGTAATGTTCCCCTAGAACAACCTGCTGGTTACACCCATGATTATTCTGTAATAAAAGTTGAGTTCTATTTCCAAATTGAAGAAAAATCCACTGGAAATTAGACGCGGGACTCATCGCTCGTTTTACTAATTGTTTTATATGGAAACCTTTAAAAGCGTGTATCATAACAACCAGTTGACATAAAAAGATGTAGTTTTCACGTATGTGTTCGTAATTCTTTTCTCTACTTCGTAAAGTGAGCAGTTGATGTGCTAATACAATATTTCTAATAAGCGCCTCTGGTATTGTCAAGATTCGCAGTAGCGCGAGAAGTCAGCGTGCGGACTGCTTGTTGCGAATTGTCAACACCGCTCAAAGCCAATTGGACGCCGCGTGAAGCCAACTCAAGGCCATGCCGCTTATCATCTGAAATCTGTTATAGAGCTTTTGGTTTTGTATATTCTTGAAATTCTACAATTTTATATAACCACCATCACGGTTTACTCAGTCCTCAAGGTTTCTGAATTTTTAACAAGAGGGATTCAACATATGAAGGGTGTGAGACAAGAACATGGTAACCCACAATTTCTCTATTTTAAGAAATTAGAGATTTTCTGCTGCACAATCCATTTTGAAAGTCGGAAAGCTGATTTTTTACATAAGATTAGTACATGAAGGATTAAAAGAAGCGGAATGCGTTGCTGTCTATCTGGTTCTGCATAGCTCACCAATTGAAAATTTGTTGGTTACCATGTTCTTGGCTCACACCCTTCATATCATTACGGAACTCTCGTTCCCCCCACCCCCACCACAAAAAAAAAAAAAAAAAAAAAGACAACGGAATACATTTAAGTTAAGATAAATACAACTGCACAACAAACGTGACTGAGTGGAGCTTTTGCGCTTCTATCGGGAAGTCCGGGATTCAACTCAGCATTCGACCATTCTGACAATTTCTTCATTCCATCTGTGAAGTAGAAATAGTGCGTGTACTGTGAGTTGACCAACTTCCTTTCTTATTGTTTTTAAATCGTTATTACTAATTACCAGCAGTGACTGTTCTGCGAAGGTTAGGGGGGCGGTCTTTCGGACTGAAGCCTGTTCTCCAAAATTACGGAATGTCTAAAACAAACGAAATATATATTAGTCATGCCTTTACTCATAAACTTTAAGCTCCCGTCAAATAAAAATTAAGAATGTTTAGAAAAACTAAACATTAGTAAGAAAAAAACTCCCAAAATACTTTTCTAAATCCTCAACTATTTCTCAATATAAAATGATCTTCAAGGTTGTATCCGGAAGATTATTGATAATATATAAACGAAACGAAATATTAGTTACGCTTGTACTCATAAACTTCAAGCTCCTCCCAAATTAAATTAAGACATTTTAGAAAACGAAACAATCAGAGAAACACCTCCCAAATTACTTTTCTAAATCCGCTACTGATTACTTGTATAAATTAGTATTCAAGGTTGTATCCGGAAAATTATTGCTAAATCGTTGCACAGCTACAGTATAACAGAAATGTGGAAGTACGGTTTGACGGATATATAGAGAAACGTAAGTTTAACTTTTGCGCTAGAAGCTAGAGTACTAAGCTCTTGGAAATGAAACACGGATGACAAACTGAAATGATCCCAAGAAGAAAAAAATGTCGATAACTCAAAAGTTAAAATAAAGTTAAATAGCCTCTAAAATTGCCCTCAAATCCTACATTCTTCATGTTAGCTTTAATTCGTAAAACACGTGCTCCATCCATCTTGATGGTGGATTTTAGAGCGAAATATGGCATTTAAGTCATGGAATTCTTATCTAACTATAGAATACTATATATAGAATACCTACTATAAGAAAGGTATTTAGATAGAAAAATCATGAAAATGAAAAAAGCCAAAATTTCCAAAATTCTCGTTTTTTTTTCCTAAAAAGCCGGCTTTTTATGTGAAAAAAACCATCGATTCACCGGCTTTTTTGCATCTCTAGTGCACAAGCTGTAGTTATACTCAATCCTCCTAAAGTATAATTTTCACCCATTATACTATACGAGTACAATAGTTACAATACAATAGACACAACTCTTTGCACTGTTCATAGTAAAAAAAAAATGCCAAAAACAAGAAAGTAGATTTGTAAAAGTTTGTGGAAAAAAAACCGTGGTTACAAACCTTTCGTAAAAATTACAACTAGACCTTCAAAATATGCATGATAAAACCGACTGACACTGCTGTAAAACCAAAACTAGAATCTGCTGCAAGAGCTACAAGGTATACGGGAGGAAGACTGCCGCGCATTAGCGGTTCAGCGAATTCAACAATTTTGGACATGCTGTTTCGTAAAATTTACAAATGGTTTGTAATCCAGGGTTAATCCAAAAATATTAGTGATAGCAGTGAGAAACCTAAACATATTAAAGTGTAAATACATTAAATTATAGCTAAACAGAAAGTATATTCGTAATCACAGAAAAAACACTTTAAAATGTTTTTAAAAAATAGAGTATAATGTTCCTGTGGCTAGAACGGATTAATTGTATTTAGATTAATTTCAACAGGAAACGTAATAATGTTCGTAAACAGCATGATGGAACAGATCAAGTTCGTGAACCATGGGTCAACTGTAGTATACTGCTGCTTGTGAAAATTGCACTTCCAAGAAAGATGTGTGTGAGTGGAATGAAATTTATTAGATTCGTCACATAACTTTACAGAGGAGCCCTCACTGCTGTCTAGTGGCTAGCGCGTGTGCGTTTTGTATGTGGGGTCCAAGGTTCGGTTCCAGCGGGAGAGCATTGAACGCATCACAGTAGTTCGGATTCCATCCTAATCTAAGTGAACGTCTCATGTAGCCTCGGTACCGAAAAGAAACGCTAAACTTAATAAATAAACAAACAATAAATATGCAGAGAACTATTTCAGAATTGTAGAGCACATCTAACCTTGATATATCAGAATAGTGTGAAGTCTCTACATTCTGTAGTCAAAGTCCCTATATCGTCGTCAAGATCACGAAAGGGCGTAACTCAGTTTTAGTACTTTTTCAGTAGACCACGAGAAAGTTTTTGCGGTGATTCAAAAGTTTCTCATTAATTGTTTGTCACACTTTTTTCGTCCAAACGACACATGGACATAGATATTTGGCTTGGAGACATAAGAAGTGATTCTCCAAGTATTACAATATACGTTGTGATTATAACTATGCCACTCTTGGAAAAAATGGCAGTTATTTGAGATACGCCCTTTTGTAATGCAAAATCAGTTCACGTATTATCAAGTTACGCCTAAGTAATGCACGGAGTTTCCATAGAATACATTTACTTACGAGACAGTATATACCTAATTTTGTATGATAGCGTAAGAATACACTAATATTGATGTAATTATCTAACTTTGCTTACAGAAATCAACACCAACGTTTGTTTTAGATTTTTGTATTTTGAATTTAATCTGTTACACCAATGATTTAGTACTGTGCAGGTTGCATAGAAGCTAGGGAGTGTTTTAGATTTTAAACGGGATAATCATCGTTAGTCACAATTACCCGTGAGGATCTTAACGGAATGACTCCATTAACAAACTGGGCCGAGACAATCCCTTTAACTGTTCATTTCAAAAAAAAAAAAAGTCAAAGACTTCACTTAGAAACTAATATGTGTCTATCCAAATATCAACGTTTCAGAATCCTGCGGTACTTCCACAAAAATTTTTATAGAGGCAGTTTGGCTACGGGCATATAATTTGAAGTACAGTTACCTCTATAAAAATTGTTGCGGAAGTACCGCAGGATTCTGAAACATAGATATTTGGATAGGGCACATACTAGTTCCAACGTGAAGTCTTGACTCGACTACAGTAGGTCCCATAGTTTTGGAGCTCCGCAAGT
Source organism: Thermobia domestica (assembly GCF_964235325.1). Taxonomy (NCBI): domain Eukaryota; kingdom Metazoa; phylum Arthropoda; class Insecta; order Zygentoma; family Lepismatidae; genus Thermobia; species Thermobia domestica. Next base: position 87,136,114 of record NC_137461.1, read on the forward strand.
TAATGGTCCATGGAAGTTAATTTTTCCATGTTTTCGCCAGCCTATAACTCCGAAAGGACGCATTTGTGCACCCAGGTTGGTCTGTACTTTTTTCGTATCTTGGTGTCAGGAATCACCTCCCAAACGTTGTAAGTGTTGTTTTGAAACATCCTGTATATACTACTTTTCAATATAGTATAATTTGGTTAGTGGACTAACAATTAAGTCTAATCTATTTCTTGTATTTTTCAGGAATCTTAATCCTGTAATCTTCTACGTTGCATATTATTATGTGATCCAACCGATGGATGTTCAAATCTCTGTATATGCAATATTGCCAAATTAAGCACTTGCCAATTTATTTTTTATTTTATTATTATTTTTTTTTAATTTTATTTATTTTGTATGGCATAGACAAAATGTATAATAAAGAACGAATTTTACAGTCTTAAATTTTGTTTCGATTAATGTAGTGGCAATGATCGTATTCCAGACCCTTCAGGGTTTCCTTTCTCGTTTTTTTTTTCTTTCTTTTTTTTTTCTATATAATAAGCTTCAAATACGTTTCTTTTAATATTGGAAGTGGCCTGATGTAACACTCCGTAATTTCAACCTGGTACACACATTATTTATAATCTGGAAAAGAATACTGTAGGGGTAAGACCCGCTAGCACATCTAGAGAGAGTAGCAGAAGGCACCATTTTCCTGTATTGTGGTTTGGATAGGGATGGTCATGTTAATAATATTATTAATGTAAAAATTTACAAATTAAGAGTTTGAACATAAATTGACAGCAACGTTTAATTTAACAACATTGTACATAGAGATTTGAACATCCATTCCTTGAAAGACATAATAATATGCAACATAGAAGATTACAGGATAAAATTCCTAAAAAATACAAGGAACAGGTTTAACTTAGTTATTACTGCACTACATTAGTAGTAGTGCAAATTATACTATATAAAAATGTATATAAATAGCTACAAAAATTATGTGAAGATCTGCATAGAAAGAAGGCCCTGAAGAAAAGTGCCTGCGGAAAGCACTTGAAATACATTAAGAATTTCAAATAGTATTAATTAAGAAGAAATAGTAATAACCAGAACACATCAAAACAAAGAAAAAGAAAACACATAAAACATAAGTACGGAGAAAATATGCTAGTAAATACCATGGCCAAAAACTACGTTAAAAAAATTCATGTTAGGTGAATCGTACTTCGGCATTTAATAAAGCAGTTATGCCGCACAACACATAGTTCACTTTTGTTTGCACGACAAAAGCGGCGATGGTATTCAGATTTTCACAAAGTTTTGTTGTCTATGCGTTAAGATTCATAATACAAGACAACATCGAAAGTCAGAGATCGAGAGAAAAATTTTATTAAAACTCAGCTGTCACCTCCTACTGTTGACTTATTTCAGGAAGTCATGCTGTTTTGCTGGTCAACAACGATCCATTTCTTCTGAGGAGGAGCGTTAAATTCCATTTGTCACTGGTGATCCACATGCCTTGATAACAGCAAGGAATGCGACATGTATTTCCGGTAGAAAGTTGAACAAAACTTAAGCAGCAACCACAAAATGGAAAACATGGCCAATGCTAACAATAAATGTCATTTATTTACGATATCTTGTAAAAACAGCAAAATATGGGATTTTGCCTAAACTACCTGTCTAGATTTAGATTTTTTAGATTTATTAATCATTCTCTGGACCATGTTACATGTACATTTGTACAAAATGGTATAGCACTCGTCAGTACATAATTTCGTTGAGTTGATTCTAGTTTAGCGTCCCTTTCATCAGCGAGGCTATATAAGACGTGGACCTACTGATTAACGTGGAATCCGAACCACATGAGCTCCCGCCGGGAATCGAACCCGGGTCTCCCACGCCAAAGGCGCGTACGCTAACCGTTAGCCACGAGGGAGTTCCTACATAATTTCGATACAATATTTAAAACAAATACAATGCTCTTATGTTCAACAACTTGTGAAAATAGATAAAGGCAAAACCTTCTACACTCTACATAACAATAATATATATATAGACTTAATTACTATTTTAATTACTGTATATTTGTATTTGCCATCTTAACTACATATAAAACTACATGAACTGACATAAATCTAATATATACAATTGGAATTTAATTACTTTTGGAAGTTTCAAAATTTGTTGTTAAGATATTCATTTACAGTATAAAATGGGTTTTCTAATAGCAGTTTGGGCACTGAGTTCACAAAGAAACTCTTTCCATGACTATTTTTTATGTACCCAGATAGTTTATTATACAACTTTACACCCATATAGATGTGTGATTTTCCGTATGCAGATGTTCTATGATACGCAGTGGATAAGTTATCTTTCCTACGTGCAAGGTAGTTGTGAGTATCACCATCTCTTTTAATATTATCTAAATGATCCCAGGTAATTTTCAGAAGTTCAAATATGTATAAAGAAGGAACTGTCATCATATTCAATGATTCAAATAGTTTCTTTCAGCTGATGCGTTTCGGTGATTTAGTAAGGATTCTTAAGACACATTTTTGTTGTTTAAAAATATTCTGAAGCTTCGGCGAAGATCCCCAGAACGCAATTCCGTATTTAATATGAGAAAAGAATATGGCATAGTAAAGGAAAGAATTGATTGCAGATTAAGTATTGGGACTAGAGTTCGTATTATGTATGATCTGTCAGGAAAGTAAATGTACACCTATTTTTCGAGTCTGGCATTCCTGCGCTCCATCCGTGGAGAGTATGAGAATTAAATCAATCAAATGTTTACTGAGGGGCAAAAAGAAAAGCTTAATCTGAATAAGACATTGTAGAGGGGCACAAGCTGTGAATACGAATAGTGCATAATGTAAATAAAGGACACACCGAAAGAGAAAGCCAGAAACAGCTGTTAAACTTACAAAAAAAGAGTAAAAATTGTCGAAGTGGGAACATAAAACACAAATAAAACAAATACGCCGACAACTAAATGATCACCATTCCATGATCTTGGTGTAGTGGTTAAGGTGCTGGTTTACAAATACAAAGGTCGCCAGTTCGAATCTTAAGCGAGGACATTTTAAAAATTTTTGTTAATAATACATACAACTCATGAGAGATGGTAAAAGAGGTCGTATTTAGTTTTTCGTAGCAATTATTATTGGTAATGTTTAGTACTGATAATACTTTTTGTCTTTGCGTATTGCTTTTATTCTTTTCTTCATTTCGAAAGAGAAGAATATCCGAACAGATTCCACCAAAATTCCTCATATTTTGAATGTAAACGCCATTTGCAATTAGTGAAGAATAAAAATTGAACGTTCCGATGTAGCTGCAAAAAGTAAAAAGAAAAACATGGAAGTGGACCATACTCATGGTTATTAAAAATACAATTTCTACATGCCTTACACCTCCCGACCACGTTTCTACGTTAGCAAGTAAGAGGTTTGTGTTTAGGTTAGGTTGGTCAATACGTTTTGCAAAGGGGCCCGGTTTAGCTCTCTCCCTCTGTGTGTCTATTTATCTATCTATTTGTATATATATATATAACGCTATTTGTGAATGCCATAACCACCCTAATTTTCAGCGGATTGAGACGAAACTTGGCACAAACATTAATTGTTGAAATATCTTGATGAGTTCGTTAACCAGAATAATCAGATGAAAATGTTCAAAATGGTGGCCCTTTAAACTCTTAAAAAGTTCCAAGGGAACCAAATTTCGCCCATAAATAGGTATTCAGAAAGTTTGAATAAATTTTCCTCTTTTACTGAAATATTTGTGTGCAAAAACTTATTGAAATATTGGACTCGATTAATCGCCTAAAGAAGGTTCACGCCCTTTCGCTACGGTCAGGGTTTTTTTTTTTTTTTTTTTTTTTTTGCAGGAGGAGGTTATTTTCCTATCGGAACAAGATGATTGTTAGTGATGATATGAAATTACACATTGAAAGTGAAGTAACTTGTGAAACGTGTTATTTGATTTGCTTTTTAGTAACACATTGCATTGCAAATAAAGGTAGGCAACATTAGTGGTAAGTAAAATAATAATAATAATAATAATAATAATAATAATAATAATAATAATAATAATAACAATAATAATAATAATAATAATAGGTTTTGTTTGTGGCAAGGTAATATCTTAATCAATTCTTCTTCAAACGTAATGATTGTAACGCCATATCTCCCTTACAAACAAAATATTAGCAATTTATATCGAGAGAACGAGAAACTGTAGAGCGATGGGAGCAACGTTGGACAGTATGCACTCATAGTACTCAGAAAAGTAAGCGATTTCAATGCAAAAGGAACGAAGAGTCATTGTCATGGGTACTCATGGAGCCACGGCAGAGCCCTCTATAGGCAAAGTGTCAATAACTTATATCGAGAGGTGATAGTGGGATGGGACCAACTTTGGACACCGTGGACCCATAAAGCGCATCGAAAAAAATAAGGGGGGGGGCGCCAGCCAGCCTTACTTATTTCCACATAATAATATAAAATTATGTTGTCGAAATACACACACGAGTTAGCTACTAATATTTCATATTATTATTATTATTATTATTATTATTATCGACAGCGTCTTTTCCTTACGTGTGCGTGTTTGATATGAAGCCAAAGAGAAGATCCATCATTCGTAGAAAGAATAATAGTCAGTTACTTTAACTGTGAACGACAGCGAAAAATACGAAAAGAGTGGACTACCTGTAGCGTAAAGAAGCAATATTTTCTCTCAAATGGATAAAAAATCAAGCCAAGATTGATTCGAACTCGCATGGACGGCGCGAAAAGGCAGTGCTTTGTCCACTTTTTTTTTTAACTGACTCACTGAACGTGTTTCAGTAACTTACTTATTGCTAATTTTACTTGCTTCGCTCGTTTAACTTGCTTTTTCGAATAACTTATAACGACAGGGACACGAACACAGAAACATCGAGAACAGCTAAAAATCATAAATGCTCTCCCGCCGGGAATCGAACCCGGAACTCCATACACCAAAGGCGCACGTGCTAGCGACTAGACCAGCGGGAAAGGCACCACTCTCTCCCTGTGTCGTTAGGGATTACGACCACTGTCTTGCCAGCTATCACTTCTGTGGGTTGCATTCTATGATCACATGTTTCTTCTCTGCTGGAAGAGTAAAACCTACATTATATGTAATACATGAGGTATTTAGACCGACATGCTCTTCATATAATGTAATAAAAGGGTCATGCTGGGAATAAGAAAAAGAACATTCCTTGGACAAAACGGAAACTATTAGCATCAGAAATATTTATCTACGAGGCATGCGCAGTAGTATATTTCAGAATAGTTACTGTTTTGTTCAGTAAACGAAGAAAGGGGTATAAAAAAGCAAATATGTCGCGTCAATGAGATCGACCAGATTTGACAGGGGCGGAAGCAGATGTATAGTAATACAACAACTTCGCTCATTTGATACGAGCCGAGCCGGTTGATATCACTACCCGAGTTGGTCTTCTGCTTGGGCTCAAGAATTCGACCGTGCAGGTCTCAGCCTTAATTTTAAGAACTACAGTATATACTTATATTGGTGATTACGACATTTGAGGCTGTCTCGTAATAATAATAAAAAAAACTCTTGTCTTCTCGTTATCTAGACGAGACGAGATACACTAAAATTGCCCCACGAAATGCACCAAAATTACGAGAGGAGACGCACCCTTGCCGTGAGCAAAACTAAAAGTATCCCACATTACTGCCTACATTTCTCATGGCTTTTGCTTTCCAGTCTGATCAGGTCAATATTTCAAAACGAGCTGAACGAGCGAGAGAGCCATTATAAAACTTGACTCAACTCGAAACTCGACCTCGAAAACAGCGCCTTGGCTTGGAACTCAACTCAAGAAAAATACCTTTGACTCGACTCGGATTGAAGTCGAGTCGAGTCGAATTTTGGCTCGACTCCTGCTTATGCCTATTCGTATTTGTATTTTGTTTCCACTTCAACAATTTCTACTCTTTTTTTTCTTCGTTTACCTATTGTTTCTGGATTTCTCTTTCGGTGTCGTCCTTTATTAACACCATGCACTATTGTTATTCCCAGCTTGTGACCCGCTTCAATGTCTTATTCAGTTTAGGCTTTTCTCCTTACATTGACTTGACATGTGATTGATTTAATTCTCACTTTCCGCGCACGACCGATGAAAATGTTTTATTATTATTATTATTATTATTATTATTATTATTATTATTATTATTATTATTATTATTATTATTATTATTATTATTATACTATTGAACTTGCACGGCGAAATTACTGTATAATACGATATCATTTCAGTAATTTTATTCCATTGTATGTTATTTAATTTATTAATGGGCACTAAATTGTCTCCAGATCAACGAATAAATTAACTACGGCATGCACTTTGGTGGAAATATCATTACATGAACATGTTTGGAACGAACCAATAATCTTATTGTAATGATATTTCCACCAAAGTGCATGCCGTAGTTAATTTATTCGTTGATCTGGAGACAATTTAGTGCCCATTAATAAACTAAATAACATACAATGGAGTAAAATTACAGAAATGATATCGTATTATACAGTAATTTCGCCGTGCAAGTTCAATAGTATAATAATAATAATAATAATAATAATAATAATAATAATAATAATAATAATAATAATAATAATAATAATAATAATAGTAATAATAATAAAACATTTTCATCGGTCGTGCGCGGAAAGTGAGAATTAAATCAATCACATGTGAAGTCAATGTAAGGAGAAAAGCCTAAACTGAATAAGACATTGAAGCGGGTCACAAGCTGGGAATAAGAATAGTGCACGGTGTAAATAAAGGACGACACCGAAAGAGAAATCCAGAAACAGCAGGTAAAAGGAGAAAAAAGAGTAGACATTGTTGAAGTGGAAACATAAAATACAAACACGAATAGGAATGAGCACAAGTCGAGCCAAAATTCAATTCAACTCGAGTACAATTTGAGTCGAGTCAAAGGTAATTTTCTTGAATTGAGTTCCGAGCCAAGTCGCTGTTTTCGAGGTCGAGTTTCGAGTTGAGTTGAGTTTGATAATGGCTCGCTCGCTCGTTCAGCTCGTTTTAACTCGTTTTGAAATATTGGCCTGATCAGACTGGAAAGCAAAAGCCATGAGAAATGTAAGCAGTAATGTGGAATACTTTTAGTGTTGCTCACGACAGAGGTGCGTCTCATCTCGTAATTTTAGTGCATCTCGTGGGGCAATTTTAGTGTATCTCGTCTCGTTTAGATAACGAGAAGACAAGAGTTTATTATTATTAGTATTATTACGAGACAGCCTCAAATGTCGTAATCACCAATATAAGTATATACTGTAGTTCTTAAAATCAAGGCTGAGATCTACACGGTCGAATTCTTGAGCCCAAGCAGAAGACCAACTCGGGTAGTGATATCAACCGGTTCGGCTCGTATCAACTAAGCTAACAGCTCGAGTCGGCTCGGTTGGGATGAGCCGATGACCCGAGCCGGCTTAGTTGGAACAAGCCATCGACTCAGCTTAATTGAGCCGATGGCTCGAGCTTTCTCGGTTGGGATGGGTCACCTACTCGGCTCATGTGAACCGGTTCGAGCCTGCTAAGTTGAAACTAGTTCATCAGCACGTTTCGACTCAGCTCAACTAAGCCAATGGCTCAAATCGGCTCGGTGTGGTGAGCTGTTGGCTCGGCTCACTTCTCGATTCGGTTCGATATTGAATGAGCTGTAAGCCGAGCCGCTCGAGCCGTTGAGAAGCCCAAACCCAGTCCCAGCTCTTTTGAATATGTTTGGATGAAGCCTATAGCTTTTAACAATTTTTTGCTCGAGCCCGAATACATGCCCCTTCGGAACTCAAACCCAGAACGTGACCGATGTCCTTGCCTCCTGAAGACTTCCAGACGACCGAGATCGACAGTCAATTAGCTTTTAATATTCAGATACAAACCGTATATCTTTTAAAGATTATACATGGAGTTGATATAATAATAATAATAATAATAATAATAATAATAATAATAATAATAATAATAATAATAATAATAATAATAATAATAGTTTTAAACTTGCCCTGAAATTTGGCAAAACTTACTTAAAAGTAGAGATTTCGGGAAAAGGGTTCCGTACCTTCAAGACACACCTCTGCAACTACCAACATTTTAAACTAGAACCTTTCATTGAAGTTTCATGTAGAAAGTATGTTTTGAGGAAAATAACTGTAATAAATATAACTGAATATCACGCGACAGTAAGGCATATAATGAACTAATTTTTAGAATATGCAGAGGTAAATATAAAAGCTTTGCTACAAAAATACCTACACAGAGCATAATTCAATGAGCTCTGAAATACAATGTAACGAAATAGCCTATGAGATTCAGTCTACAGAGCAATTGGTACTTAAAGAATGGACATACACTATTTCGAGAATCGAGACAAGACGGGAAATGTTTACGATACTTTTCGTCTCGTCTCGATTCTCATCTCCAAAGAGATACGAAAATTTTGATTTAGCCCTGACCCGTCTCGAATGTAAAATGTTAATTCTCATGTTATTTTATTTGTTTTAGAAACGAGATGAGAAACTCCTCTTCTCGTGAGCAACATTAAACCAAACCGAAATATTCTTTCCAAATGTCACGTTTCTACTTGTAATGGTATGACCTGAGCGATAATTTAGCTTCTAGCTTTTAATCTTCTACGAGATAATAATAATTATTATTATTACTATTATTATTCCTGAAGATTTGATAGTTCAAGTATTGAAACATCCGAGTATTCAAATATCTGAATATAATAAAACGTATGTTATCGCTGATCAATCGCCATCAAAAATTCTAAAGTAAGAAAAAAAAATTGCAACGTGCATTCGCACCTTGCACTGAACCGCGATCGCTACGCGGTAAACGATCTGTCTTTAGTCTGGTTACGTTAGGTTTCTTTGTTTCCGCTTGCAAACTTGTATGTTATATTTTTCGATTCAAAATGTCTTTCGTATTTCTTTTATGAAGGTCGGCAAAGTTTACATTAATAACTTGAGTTTTTCTTAAACCACTGGTTCACAAGTTCGTTCTTTCTCCACACGAAACTACAAATATGAGAGACTGAATTCTCATACTCCCCATTTCTTTCAAAGCAGTCGCCATTACCTGGTCAAAGACTTATTTCCGCCACGATTCATATTAACCAAAATAAATTCATTTTTCGGAAGCGGAACTTTCACTTTCCGGATTTCGCAAAATTATGGAATTCAGTTATACTCCGGAATTCAGGAGAATTTCGGAACTCGGAAAGAATCCGGAATTTAGAAAATTCCGGAATTGAGAAAAACTCCGACTTTCGAAAAAATCCGGATTTTCCGAATTCCGGAATGTTAACGAAATCAGAAATTTCTAAATTCCGGATTTTTCCGAATTCCGAAATTATTACAAAATTGGAAATTTCCGAATTCCGGAATTTGTCCGGCTTTACTTTCGGGAGTCCGAAAACTAATAATTCCGGAACGGGCTATCCCTAGTTTATACACAACCTTTCAGAACACTAAGCTAGTAGCTGTCTACAAACAAACATGTAACGCAAAGCATGTTGTATCCTGCAATATGTCATGTATTAAAATCCGACACCATGACCCTTTTATTACATTATATGAAGAGCATGTAGGTCTAAATACCTCATGTATTACATATAATGTAGGTTTTACTCTTCCAGCAAAGAAGAAACATGTGATCATAGTATACAACCCACAGAAGTGATAGCTGGCAATACAGTGGTCGTAATCCCTAACGACACAGGAAGTGAGCGTTGCCATCGCCGCTGGTCTAGAGGCTAGCACGTGAGCCTTGGGTGTATGGAGTCTCGGGTTCGATTCTCGGCGGGAGAGCATCTATCATTTTTAACTGTTCTCGATGTTTCTGTGTTTGTGTCCCTGTCGTTATAAGTTATTCGAAAAAGCAAGTTAAACGAGTGAAGCAAGTAAAATTAGCAATAAGTAAGTTACTGAAACGCGTTCGGTGAGTCAGTTAAAAAAATAGTGGACAAAGCACTGGCTTTTCGCGCCGTCCAATAATAATAATAATATGAAATATTAGTAGCTAACTCGTGTGTGTATTTCGACAATATAATTTTATATTATTATGTGGAAATAAGTAAGGCTGGCTGGCGCCCGCCTCCCTAATTTTTTCGATGCGCCTTATGGGTCCACGGTGTCCAACGTTGGTCCCATCCCACTATCACCTCCTGTTTTCTCGATATAAGCTATCGACATTTTGCCTAAAGAGGGCTCTGCCGTGGCCCCATGAGTACCCATGACATTGACTCTTCGTTCATTTTACATTGAAATCGCTTACTTTTCTGAGTACTATGAGTGCATACTGTCCAACGTTACTCCCATCGCTCTACAGTTTCCCGTTCTCTCGATATAAATTGCTAATATTTTGTTTGTAAGGGAGATATGGCGTTACAATCACTACGTTTGAAGAAGAACTGAGGAAGATATTGCCTTGCCACAAACAACACCTATTATTATTATTATTATTGTTTTACTTACCACTAATGTTGCCTACCTTTATTTGCAATGCAATGTGTTACTAAAAAGCAAATCAAATAACACGTTTCACAAGTTACTTCACTTTCAATGTGTAATTTCATATCATCACTAACAATCATCTTGTTCCGATAGGAAAATAACCTCCTCCTGCAAAAAAAAAAAAAAAAAAAAAACCCTGACCGCAGCGAAAGGGCGTGAACCTTCTTTAGGCGATTAATCGGGTCCAATATTTCAATAAGTTTCTGCACACAAATATTTCAGTAAAAGAGAAAAATTTATTCAAACTTTCTGAATACCTATTTATGGGCGAAATTTGGTTCCCTTGGAACTTTTTAAGAGTTTAAAGGGCCACCATTTTGAACATTTTCATCTGATTATTCTGGTTAACGAACTCATCAAGATATTTCAACAATTAATGTTTGTGCCAAGTTTCGTCTCAATCCGCTGAAAATTAGGGTGGTTATGGCATTCACAAATAGCGTTATATATATACAAATAGATAGATAAATAGACACACAGAGGGAGAGAGAAAAAGTGTTTCTCTCCCTTCTCGCACCTGTGGTGCGTCACAGCTAAACCGGGCCCCTTTGCAAAACGTATTGACGAGCCTAACCTAAACACAAACCTCTTACTTGCTAACGTAGAAACGTGGTCGGGAGGTGTAAGGCAGGTAGAAATTGTATTTTTAGTAACCATGAGTATGGTCTACTTCCATGTTTTTCTTTTTACTTTTTGCAGCTACATCGGAACGTTCAATTTTTATTCTTCACTAATTGCAAATGGCGTTTACATTCAAAATATGAGGAATTTTTTTGGCATTTGTTCGGATATTCTTCTCTTTCGAAATGAAGACAAGAACAAAGCAATACGCAAAGACAAAAAGTATTATCAGTACTAAACATTACCAATAATAATTGCTACGAAAAACTAAATACGACCTCTTTTACCATATCTCATGAGTTGTATGTATTATTAACAAAAATTTTTAAAAATGTCCTTGCCGAGGATTCGAACTTGCGTCCTTTGCATTTGTAAGCCAGCACCTTAACCACTACACCAAGATCATGGCATGGTGATTACTTAGTTGTCGGCGTAATTTGTTGTATTTGTGTTTTATGTTCCCACTTCGACAATTTTTACTCTTTTTTTGTAAGTTTAACAGCTGTTTCTGGCTTTCTCTTTCGGTGTCGTCCTTTATTTACATTATGCACTATTCGTATTCACAGCTTGTGCCTCTCTACAATGTCTTATTCAGATTAAGCTTTTCTTTTTGCCCCTCAGTAAACATTTGATTGATTTAATTCTCATACTCTCCACGGATGGAGCGCAGGAATGCCAGACTCGAAAAATAGGTGTACATTTACTTTCCTGACAGATCATACATAGCCTGAGCTAATTTTTTGCTTAGTTTCTCTACGTATTCTTGCCATGAAAAATTATCATCCAGATACATACCTAAATATTTTACAGTATTAGTAAATGTAAATATTTCATTATTCAATAATATCTGTGGCAGTTGGTGTGATATTCTGTGAGATAAATGGTAGAAAACACACTTTGTTTTATCTGCACTTAGCTTCAATTTATTTGAAGAAAACCAATGCGTAAGTTGGGATGTTGTAAGATCAATGGTTTCTTGCAAGCTGTCTCTGTCTTTCTCAGTTACAATTACTGTTGTGTCATCAGCAAAAAGGAGTAAATTACCCTTCTCTATATTTAAGGATAAATTATTAAGATATAGAAGAAAGAGTAATGGTCCTAAAACTGATTCTTGTAGAACACCTTTTCTATTTATTAGTTCATTTGAGTTTATTTTGCTCAGATTTCTAGTTGTTTCGTCCATATGAAGAATTTGTAACGATTTGTTTACGATTGTACAAGTATGATTTGAACCACTCCAAAGCAATACCCCTAATGCCATATTCTTTTAATTTACCAAAAAGTATAGTATGGTCTACACAATCAAACGCTTTTGGGAGATCACAATATATGTCTACAGTATTAGCTTTCTGATCAACAGACGTTATAGCTACTTTGATATGTTCATATATGGCGGTAATTGTGGATTTGCCTTTTATAAATCCGTGTTGCGTTTTCGTGATTAAGTTTTGTTCATTAATGAAACGTAGTAGTCGCTTACATATTAGTTTTTCAACAAGTTCTGAAAAAACAGAAGAAAGTGATATGGGACGGTAGTTTTCTATTTCGTTTCTACATCGTTTTTTGAACAAGGGTTTAACGACTGAGAGTTTTAGTGCAGGGAATCAGGGAAAATGACTCATTAATGATGTCCGCTAATGCAGGTGCGATAATGTGGATACATTTCTTCAAAAGAAACTGTGGAATATCACCCATTCCTGCAGACTTTTTATTATCAAATTTACTTGCTGCTTCTACGATCTCATGTGGGGAAGTTGGGGTAAGGAAAAATCACCTACTGATGTACTTAAGCGGCTGTAGTCTACTTGTGTCACTTGGGGTAGGTATATCACGTATAGCTTTTTCTACAACGGTACAAAAGTAATCATTTAAGTACTCAGAAACCAACTTTGGGTCATTTGTAGTTAAATTACTGCCTTTTATACGTAACTATATTTTTGTGCTTTTCATTTTTCTTTCCCAATTCACACTTTATTATTTTCCACGACTCTCTGCTTTTATGTACAGAAATTTATTTATATTTTTTATAGTAATCAAGAATTCCTTTATTATTTGCTTGTTTGCTAAGTTTGAACAGCTCTTTTAGTTTCATACTAGAAATCCTAATGCCATGTGTAATCCACGGTTTGTTACGTGTGTTGTTTACTTTTCCATTAGGTAAAGGAAAGGCGCTTTCAAATAATAGTTTAAATTTATAAATAAAATATCTGTATATGTCAGTAACGTTAGAATTGACAGTTTCGTCATTTAAAAGTTTTCGCTTTCAAGCAAAGAGAGAAATTTTGCTATTTTGTGTTCGTTATAGCATCTTTTCCCTAACATCCTTATAGTTTGTTCCCTATCTTTTGAAAAACGTGTCAAATACAACTTGAATGCCATGTTAAGAATATGGAATCTGTAACAATTTAGATGAAGATTTGTAAATATATTGTCAATTGAACTGCAGGAAGATCTCGTGAAATGAGTTGGTTCAAATATTTTGTCATATGTAAATTAAAACTTGATAAAATATTGAGGAATGTATCTCGCATTGTGGTTCATTCTTATGTATCCGTGTTAAAATCACCACATAGTATAACTGTATCATATTTATTGGTGACTTCACTTAAAACCTGTTGTAGTTTTTTGAAAAATATACATACTTTGGAGTCGAGATACTACAATAATAATTTGATTAGTTCTTTTATTTGGTAACTCTACTGCAGTATATTCAAAATGTCTATCAATGCTTTCTATTTTATCAATTACTTTTGGACGTGAAGGGTTAAGTGTGTTTTTCATTAATATGCAAACACCCCCACACTTCATTGTATTTCTACAATAACTAGAAACCAAACTATGACCCGGAATAACTATTTGTTCATTTACCTCAAGCCAGTGTTCTGAGAGACATAATACATCTATATCATATATCTCTATAATTTTAACATGTTTCCTATACAGTTTTAACACCATGAACATTTAAATGAAATATTGATTGAGTGACCGTTGTCTTTTGTTTAAAAAATATACATTAATGAATGGTAATGGAATTCACCTATAGAATAAAAAATATCCCAATTATTTTAACTCCTACACTAAGTAACAAGCATAATAAGATTTGTTTGCCCCAGCCACACTGACAATGTTAAACGGTAATCTTAACAATTCTGAGTAACTCACTAGTAAAAAGAATAGTACAACATATAAACCCTTCAATCAACCATGATATTAATTTAAAGCACGATTTTCTTTAATGCGAAGGAATATAATTTATAAACTGACGAATACATTTTCTTTTCAGTTTCCTTTACCACATGACAGAGGAAGTTCCCATGGGCAAAGCAGAATCATTAGGAAAACTCACACATCTACATGTGAGGCACAATTTATGATTAACGCCTACAAACAATGGCGCACTCTTGAAAAGGAAAGTGGAATTAACCTTCTTGTGTAAGTTTAAATTTTACTGATAATTCAGCAAGGGTACTTTTCCTGTATGACATAGGAAGCAAATAATGACTAACAACATACAGAGATACTTAGAGTATGTTGTTAGTCATTATTTGCTTCCTATGTCATACAGGAAAAGTACCCTTGCTGAATTATCAGATAAAATTTAAACTTACACAAGGAAGGTTAATTCCACTTTCCTTTTCAAGAGTGCGCCATTGTTTGTAGGCGTTAATCATAAATTGTGCCTCACATGTAGATGTGTGAGTTTTCCTAATGATTCTGCTTTGCCCATGGGAACTTCCTCTGTCATGTGGTAAAGGAAACTGAAAAGAAAATGTATTCGTCAGTTTATAAATTATATTCCTTCGCATTAAAGAAAATCGTGCTTTTAAATTAATATGGTTGATTGAATGTGAAATAGTTCGTTGAAAGACAATTCTAAAATTTTCATAATTTCATAAAGTCTGTAAATTTATGCTCTTGAAGCCACTTTTGGGAACACTCAATTGCCACAATAATAAGGACGAAATTATTTCTACTATCGACATAACATACGAACATACATCATCAATGAAAGCTAAGTTTTGTTGATTAGTATTAACGAACGAGCAATGTTAAGTTTTGAGATCCAGGTGATTGTTTATGGTAAAGTTTATGTTTAAAGTTTCTGATGTGTAGTCAACCATTTTGGTTATCTTATTTGTTTATGGTAAAGTTTATGTTTAAAGTTTCTGATGTGTAGTCAACCATTTTGGTTATCTTATATGTTCGGTAATCATATCCCAAAATAATTGGTCTGAGAGGAATACTTTCCTTATGAACTTTAGTTAGGTCGAATATTACTGAAAGTAAAGGGGCATCAATACTTAATTGTTTGTCAGTTTTTCGTCAGTTAGCCATGAGTCTTCAAAAAGATTGTTATTTATTCTAATTGAAACATTGAAACAGCTACCATCAACTGAAATGAGTCATTGTTGATACTGTACAGAACAATTTTAACAAGGTGCATTTGCTACTAAGTTTCTTTTCAGTTTTTAAGAGCGTGTGTAAACTGCTTTCATTAAATGGATAATAACTCTAGGTTATCGAAAAAATCCGAGTAATGTATGGGAGAGACTCCATCTGTTTAGAGGAGCCGCAGTGGCTCAGTGGTAGAGCGTTCACTTCTGGTGCGCGGGGTCCCTGGTTCGATCCCAGCTCGCTCCAAGTGGACTTTGTGGTGGACAAACACCGTGTACGTTGTTTTTCTAGGTTCTCCCGTTTCCTTCCACTTTATTCATTCCACCATTGCCTTATTTCTCATCATCACTGTCTCATTTAGCCTACTGGCATAACCGGGGAACGTAAAATTAAAGATTTCATTTACTTTTACCCTCTGCAAATTTTAAAGATTTTCCCCAAGTATGACAAGAAAGTATATAACTTAAAACTTCCAGCTTGGGAAATTATATCTTGTCCCTCACAAACAAACCAGCTAAAAGAAAGTGATCGAAAGCTTTTGAGCATAAGGGTTTATAAATCAGAGTAGAAGAAACAGCTTAAGGCCCCAAGACCGAACTTCGTGGTACACCATTAATATGCACCTTTCCTCCGATAAATGAGGCTGGAATGCTGTCTTTAGATTGGAAATTTTAAAAACAACTTGTTTATGATTTGAGAGATTATGTGTGACATATTAATAATCTCATTCCCTTCATTTACTGAGATGTCATTTGCCTCCACTATAGATTGAAAGAACGGCTGAATTGTTGAGTCTATCAGAATTATAGCTAAATAAAGCCAATAAACAGTCACATAGTCAAATGCAGAAGACAAGAGCGAGAAACGATTAATTATCGATCAAAAAAGAAACGTCATCCCATAGTCATTTCCTGTCGCATTCCAACCCAGTTTTAAGCGGTGTTCCACAGGGCTCGGTTTTGGGACCTGTCCGTTTCCTGCTATACGTTTAATGATCTTCCTAACTACATTCACTCAGTGGATTCAACCTTATGAGCAGACGATACAAGTATTCTCAATACAAATGAAAATTACGACACGCTGCAACAGGAAATAAAAAAAAAAAAAACATAAACAAACAGTGGTTTACTTTACACGGTTTAAAAGTAAATACAGATAAATCAGTGACCTTGAACTTTCACCATTTACGAGACAAATATACTTATGACATAAATTTGTCAATCATGAATTCTGACTTAAAGACTTCAACAAATTTCTTAGGTCTTCATACTCTTACTTGGGATACCCAGATAATGTCGTTAGCACAAAAACTTAATAATAAGGTTTTCTATGCGTTGAAAGTTGATAAAAAATATGTTGGATATAAATAGCTGTAGAAGCTTTTATTTTGGTATTTTTCAATCTTTGTTAATGTACGGTATTATTTTCTGGGAAAATGATTCAAGAAATAAATTAATCTTTTGCATTCAAAAAAAAAAAAAAAAAGTTGGAGTATTAGCCAATACGAGACAGGGTTGAAAAAAACATGTTTTTTTAAAAAAAATCATAAAAAACGTTTTTTATGTTTAAAACGTTTTTTTTTGTTTAAAACGTTTTTAACGTTTAAAACAAAGTACTTTGTTTTAAACAAGAAAAAAACATGTTTAAAACGTTTATTTTGTTTAAAACAATAATCTACATAAGCATATATATTACATTTTTACACTCTTAGGTACTGCTTGCCATCTATATTCAACCGCTAGATCAAATTTCGGGAACTTCCCTAATCTCGATCCGCCCAAATGTTCAATTCCAGAGAAAAAATCGGGATTTTCCCGATCTCCGTTCACAGAATATGTAGTTTAGTTTCTTTGTGTTACGTTCTACTGGTCGTCTGCATTCTTCATCTTTAAACTCCCATTGACGCAACTGCTGTGTCAGGGCTTTAAACCTCAATGGCTCAGTCTTAAACCTCAAATTAAGGCTGGAAAATGGTTTTGGTACTAATTTATTCCTCAAAGATGCAACTTTCCTGTTGTGAATTTTATGTATGTGGGAGGAGGGTAAATATCGTGGGTTTTTTTGTTTTGTTTTCAACAGTTTTTTGGGGGCCGTTCCCCCTCTTGGGGGATAGATTCATAAAAATTGTTACATGAAGCAATGAAGTAGGTTACTACATGGTAATATCGTGTATTTGTACCAGGGTTGGCTGGTTTAAACCAAAAAACGAAAAATGTTCCTAAAAGTGTGTGTTTGTAAAATCTTGATGAACACACGTTTGTGGGTTATCACTTTTCACTCCCGTATATTATTCGTATTATATTCAGACCTAAATTCCCCATTCATTACTCAAAAAGATTATACTGCATAAGCAACTATATATATATATATATATATATATATATATATATATATATATAAAGTTTATAAATGTTTGTTTTGTGATTTTTTTGTAGTTGTTATTATTGTTTTTATTTAATTGCAATGAAAGAAAAATTCTAAATATTGTTTCGTTTCAATGTTTACTATTGATAAAATACATCGAAATGCCGTACTTTTTGTGTGTGGGGGAGGGGGGTCAGACCCCACGAGAGACATTTAGTGAAATGAGAAGTCTCTTTGATATTTATTTATGTATAAATGAGTCTGAGCCAAAGTGGACTCAAATAATAAGTATCTTTATTCACTTTTCTTACTAATATGCAAATTAAGTCGTTGTATTTCTTTAATTTGGACCAATAAAAGTTGCTGTTAACTAACTCGAACTAAATTAGTTCTGTACTCCGTAGTACTTTGAAATTGTCCATATGTAATTCTGTATAATGGTTTCACTTGTGCAACTGTTTATCTTTTTGTCCTTCTGAAATGACTCTTGACAGTTATATTAAGAAGCATGTAAAGATCAGTACAACGTATTTTTATCAGGATTCCTTCGTGAGTGAGTCGGCAGACGTATCGCATTTGTGGCCAATTAGTCCTGGTTCCGAGTTCAAATGGAGGACAATTTCTCTCGGATGTAACTCGAGAAACGATTTTTATTCCGCTTTAAGCTTATGTGATCCCTTCCAGCATAACCCGGTAGTTGCATAATAACATCAAGGCGAAACAAACTTATTTCTGTCCATATATGATATGAATATATAGAGCAAATTATTTAAACCAAAAGAACCTGGTTTAAACCAAATAAACGGTTTTTTTGTTTTTTCAATAAAAACCATGGTTTTTGCCAACCCTGATTTGTACTTCTTGCTTATTATGGGGAGCAGGGAGGGGACAAAGTTAGCCAATTTTTGGAGTTTCAGTTTTTTGACGTAAATTACATTTATTTTTACAACAAACATCAATAGCTCAGTCCTTAATTAAGCTAGAAAGGTGATTTGGTACCAAAGTATTTTTGAGAGATAAAGCTTTCCGTCACTTGCATTTTATGTATATACAGGGTACGTATGTACGGCCGAGAGAGGGAGGATGAAGTTTTTTTTCATCAATTTTTTTTTTCATCAGGTTTTGGCGGGTATTCCTCCCCTCTGTGTGGTACATCCATAAAAATTGGTATGTGAAGCAATGAAGTAGTCCCCTACATGATAGTAACCTGTATGTGTACTTGTTGTTTATAGAGGAAGAGGGGGTCAAATTTGGTTAATTTACATTTATTTTCGGGACGGTCCCGTATAACACAAGATATATTTCACTGAAGTGGTCTAGAAGCATAATTCTTGTTCGTATACATGATATGTGCAGCAAAAATGATTTGCATATGGACGTGGTACTATACTGGGGGAGAAGAGAGAATGTCTAATTCAATGAATGTTTTTCTGCGCATATTTTTTTTAAAAATATTTCCTACATAAAACGAATTCATTACGCAATGGCAGCAATGGCTACCATTTCTTATATTATTGTCACAAGTATGTGGCCTACACATTAGCATCATTTTGTCAGCGCAGGTAACTGCAAGGGTTGCCAGGGCCCCGCAAAGTCAATATTTTCATATTTTTAATGATTTTTTATGTCTGTTTTTTTTCTACGAATACGGCGGGAATTTCACGCATATTATCTCGTTGGAATTTGTGGTCTATAAGCTTTTCAATGGTGTATATCTCATGAAATGTTCAAATACTTCACTTGAACTTCTGTTGGTTTAGTTATAAGCACACTGATGTGCAGAATTTCGTTCAGTAATTGCTGTTATAATAAGAATATAACTCTGCTTGTAATTTACTCCATGCACAAACCCTGCGGAGGATGGGTTGTTTGTTAGAAAATTAAATTAGCTTCTTCAATCTGATATTTTAGTTGTTTTAAACATGTCCAACCAGCATCGAAAAAAAAACACGTTTAAAACAATTTGTTTAAAACGTTTAAAACAAACTGAATAAAACAACAGCCCTCGTTTTAAACATGTTTTAAACATTTGTTTTAAACATTTTGTTTTAAACATATCAACCCTGATACGAGAGTAGACGAACCATGTAAAAAAGCGTTTTATAAGACTGCAAATATTACCACTGCCATGTCTTTATGTATTACAGTTATTAATTTTCACGCGCCAGAATCTTAATACATTCTTGCCAATAAAGGAAACTTTCACTGTCATAATACTAGATATAGGGAAAATCTCCACGTTCAAAATCACCATACATCATTGTTTTAAAACGGTCCCATATACTTAGGTCCAACATTATATAATAACCTCTGACTCAATGAATATATTTAAATCAGTTACAAAGAAGTATCTGTTGGACAATTATTTTTGTTCAGTAGATGGATACCTATTTGCTAAATGCGGCCAGACTGTGTAGTGTAATTTTGTCTCATAAACACCATAGTGTTTTTTTTAGTATGTAATACTATTTTTTTTTGTATATATATATATATATATATATATATATAAAGTGTGTCCCAGAAAAAAATGTAACAATTAAAACATTCATGAGTAGAAAAACAAAAAATTGTAATGATGTGAGAAGATGTTCTGTACATATGTTGGGGTGTATATGTTCGTTTCTACCACCAAAAAACACTAATCAATACGTCCAGAAAAAGAAACGAATTTGTTTTGCTTTAATACGCGACATAAGGCGATTTACAAAGTTTTTGTCCAATTTATCACTAGCACATTTCCACTGTCTTTTGAATTCTTGCACGTTCTTCACTGCTACGTTGCTCTCCTTCAACTTTCTTTTCATTGCTGTCCAATATTTTTCAATGGGGCGAAGTTCAGGGCAGTTTGGTGGATTGGCAGCTTTCGGCACAACGTTCAGATTATTGTGTTCATACCATACTAAAGCCCTACGACTGTAATGAGGAGTAGCCAAATCGGGCAAGAAAATAGTATTAGCATTATGTTGCCTAATAAACGGCAAAACCCGGTTTTCTAAACATTCTGATATGTAAATATCCTGATTAATTGTCCCTGAAGTGATGAACGCCTCACTTTTCTTTCCACAGGAGCAAATTGCTTGCCATATCAAGAACTTTAGTGGAAATTTTGCTGTGCGTTTGGTTCTTACGGCTGTAGAAACGTCCATTCGACTCTTTGACACATAATATTTTGGTCCTGGCAGTTGTTGACTGTCGGCCAGAACACAAGTTTCGTCATTCATAATGAGACACCTCGAAAATTGCGAAGCATATTCGCATACAGTTTTCGTGCACGCATTTTTGCATTATTTTGTTTCTCGCTTCTATCCGGCACTTTAACAGCTCGAAACGACTTTAAATCTTGCTGTTTTTTAATCCTCTGTACAATTGACTTTGTTGTATTATAACTTTCAGCCATTCTGCGTACAGACGTGCTGGATTTCTTCGATGTGCACTCACAATTTTTCGTACTAATACACTGTCACTTACACCAGCTTTCCTTCCACTTCCTTTCTTCCTGTCACACGTTAATGTATCCTTGAAACGGACAATAATGTCCCTTACGGTTTTTCTATTCAGTTTAAGTTCTTTTGCGATGGATGCATATGACCGTTCAGGATTTTCTTCATATTGGTAAATCACTTGTTTACGTGTCTGTAGTTGTTTTGATGCCATCTTGCACGACTGTTTGACAACGCCACACGTCTACTAGCTACAGCACTACTCACAACTCCAAGCTTCAAGTACAACATGAAATGAGTCCTGTTCTACTTGTTATTTACGAGAACTTATTTTAACAAGTTGTTACATTTTTTTCTGGGACACACTTATATATATATATATATATATATATATATATATATATATATATATATATATATATATATATATATATATATATATTGTATATTATTTATTGACGTGTCCGATTCATACGCTCGTCTTCCTTCGAGCTTCATGTATGACTTATGGATGAAAATAAAATGAAATGAAATGAAATGAAACTGTTGTTAAGTAGGCGTGAATATAGTATTGCATTAGTTCATAACGTCCTGCAATTTCAGAATTTTGGACATCAAATAATAGCTACTGAGATATCATAGTTCTGGGGTATAATGCGATTCTTTATTGCAAGACATGGTTCTACCATATCCTTAATTCTAGCTCCAGGTATAGCACGGTGACCAGAGATGAATTACTACTCTTGTGAAGAATGCTTCCGAAATTCCTACTATAGCTATCGCTGAAAAATATCATAATAATTGACATTAGCTGTTTTTGTTATAGAATTATTTAATACTTTAGAATGTACATTGTCAACTATATTCCTTGTAGAAAAAGGAAGGCTTACTGTAAACTACAGATTGCGAATTGATATTTCATAATGCTACGTCGCCAACATTCACCTCACACATCATGATGAAACGATCTATGGAGTTGGCGGAGTAAAATATCCTCCCAGCAGTAGTTTTTCAAGTAGACGGTTACATCGCGCACCCAAGACTCCGGTCGAGCTACAGATCGGAAAAATTTAAATAATAATTAACCTTAAGTCTTTAAGGCCCTAAACATTAAAACATACCTATTGAACAAAGCATAACTTGTGTTTTAAAAAAACCTAAGGAAAAGATTATGTATGGCATGTTTATGTTGAATGTTTTGAGAAGTAAAACACGACTATAGCGACAATACCATTGAAAGAAGAATATTATAGTTACTTGGTGCATTGTAGTATTCCCAACCAGACTAACTGCCGATTGACGATGATTTACGTGGTATTTACTATCTTATACTATGAAATGTGTTGGTAGGAAATGTGAGCATGGCATAAATAAAATGGGCAAATCAAGTGCTACAGAATGGAAAAGGCAGGGTAATCCGACTTTACAAACTTATTATAACATGATTGGTTATTGGAATGGAACCAGATTAGAGGAGGAAATGAGAAAAAGAAACAATACTTCGTTATTAATGAGAAACATAAGGAACCAATCAAAAAAATTTCGTAGCAATAACCTTGATTTGAAGGATGGTTCACATGTTTCTAACTCTGTAGAAATATGCCTATTATGTAGACTTATGCAAATTAAATCTTGCGCGTATAGTGTATTTCACGATTTTACGCATTTATTACATTTTGCTCCCGCTTTAGGATAAAGTTGAGTGACCAGTAAGTGGAGATGATAGAAAGTATTCCTTGTGTGAAAATGTTCCCAAAAAATACGAAAAAATAACAAAAATTATAAGCGAAAAAAGAAAAAGAACATTAACCTCAATTGAATGAATCTTGGCAATCATGCTTTCGAGAGATCTTCCTAGTACCGAACATTTCCATTAAAAGAGATAGACAAAAGGCAGAAGGGAGGAAGAGGAGTAAAATGTTGAATATATTGGTTTAGACCTTATCTAGATTGTCTGCCGATCATATATTGGCTTTTGTAATCAACATTTTGTATCTATTTACATCTTCTACTATTAATAGCTCTGTTTTACTTAGAGAAGCAACTTCGTAATTCATTAACAACAAAGTCTTCACATTGTAATAAATTCTTTACTTGTTTTCTTTTGTTTCCGTAGTATCCAAATACATTTCTTGGTTAGATCTACTTTCCGCGACTTTCGGTTGATTTATCATCTCCCCTCTGTTAGAAAAAGACATACTTCTACACTTTTCATATCTGTTTATGTTTTCTACTAATAATAACGTAAAACGATTCAAAATGTATTTTATCCACTACAATACAGAACAAGAAGATATTATATGCTGCCTTGTGTCGCCCTCTATGTTATAACAAGTTCGTATTTCGCCACTGGTATGTTATTATTATACTGTGACACAAAGAAAAAAGTCTTTCGATCAAGAAGAAACAATGAGATTTTTCACTTTAAATAAGAAAAATCTCTCAAAATAAATGATTATCTTTGTCAAAATGATAAACGCTACTATCTTTGTGACTTGCTATCTATTTCCATTTTCAAGTTGCATGCTCTAGATGAATAAGCTTTTCACGCTGAGTGTTCCCTAACGGATGTGTCGCTAAATTTTAGACATTAAAAATCGTGAAGCATTTAATAATTCGTTAAATCAATTTTGAGATACAGTACCAATCAATGTCTCCTGCAGCATTAACAATGGTATGTGCTATATAGAGTCACTATATTATAGAAACTTATGGGTTTATACTATTATAACTTACGTTATTATTCATTTTAAACAATCGAAGAAGTGTGTCATGATGTGGGAGTTCGGTAAAGTGTGTGGTCAGTCAAGAAAGGTTGGGAACCACTGACGTAGCTTATTGAAAAGCATTAAATTTTCACTTAAAAATGCCTAGGACAGCATTTACTTATAAACGTTTCTATCTTAAACTTTACGAAAACCCTTTTAAAAAAACGGTTTAACTTGATAAAAATGTTCTCCCACCACAAATTAATCATATAGTGCTGCCAAAATGTCTTGATCCGTGGCAAAAACGCGAACTAAAGCTCACACCCACGCGTTGAGCCAATAAGGGTTCAGCTGTTGCTAAGCGAGGGAGCCTTAGCGAAAGAGCGTGGAAATCCTTCAGCCGATAGCAGCGCTTGGAACGGAAGACTAAGTGTCAAGTCAAAGTGGTATATCTACAGAACCGTATATACACAGGAAGTATGCTAACTATTCAGAAGTCCAGATCAAGTCGAAAATATATAAACACCAAGACCCTACTACTGTTAAATTTTAATTTATTGGTAATGAACTTTAAAAGAATAAATAATTGAAGTGACATATTCTAATACATATATGTTTCATTCTTTTAGGAATTGCCCTTTACTTTCTCTCGTACCACCAACGTATTACGAAGAATTCGATAAGATATTAAAGGTCTTCGAAACTACTTTCCCTGGTTCAAAATACAGAGTTTTGAACCATGAAGAACTGAAAAAAGAATTTCCGCAAGTTAAATTTGAGAAGGATATTAAAGCTTGTGTTGACCTGGAAGCTGGAGTTCTTCGACCCAATAAGTCTCTCTCCGCTCTACACGTAAGCTTTGTCGTTTATTTCATCAGTATATTCTATCTTGCGTAATTCTGTTTACGTATGTTTATTATCTAGGAATAGCTAATATTTGTCTATCTTAGCTAATAACAATAGAGCACTGTGGCTCAGTGGTAAAGCGCTCACCTCTTGCCCTTGATTCGATTCAAGGCAACATGAGTTTGTGGCGAACAACGTATGTTTATAGCTTTTATGAGAGTTCTCTGTTTAATCTCATTTTCATTTCAAATCACTTTCGTCATCGTCCCCTTGTATTATCATTCATGTCTATAGGGCACATTTCTAGCATGTTCAATTTCAACAAGGAGCAACTATGCAATACCTTGCTTACATACTATAAACAAAAGAACTTGAATTTATAAATAAATTAATAATAATTCTCTTAAAGCAGAATGATTATTCGTGTTTTAGTTTCCCTTTTTCTGTACAGTCATGGGTAAGGGTTCATTTGATCAAGAAATGAAAGGCATTTTTTAAACGTTGTTACTTATATGGATATTGGAACAACTGAACTTCATTTTATTTCTTTTTCGGGGAAAGTAATCATAACGAAACTGAATACAGCACGAACTACATTTATAATAGGGGCTGTGAGTGACGACATGCTACTTACGAATTTCTTGAAGCATTCTAATCACATCCCTGGGAGCTGGTTTCGAGCCTTAAATGGAGCATTAATCAGTACACAAAATTATTATTATTATTATTATAGTGAGGTGTAAATTCATGTATAGTGAGAGTTGCTGACAAAATTTAGTATTTCTTTTAATTTTTGGACACAAAGTTGTACTATATTTAGAGTTGAGAAATAAGTATTCTTTCATTTTTAGATGTTAGTTTTGAGGGTCATTTTGTGTATGCGCGTAAACCTATTTTATACTTTACAAAAGTTTGAGGTAATTGCTGTAGTTTCGTTATTTTGGAAGATATTGATCTCAAACCTCCTCAAAAGAGAAAACTAAATGTACAATATTTCATGTCCAGTGCACATCAAGTCACTACATTACAAATACCTTTAAAAATTGTTGAAAGTTGAAGTTTGAAAAATGCAAATTGTTATTTTTGAAAGAAAAAAATTTAAAAAATCATAATACTCACTTCATTTTCTCTAGATATATGCTTTGTAGTGTACTTCTTCTTAAAAAGGTTTGCTACCTTAGAGTCTCATCTGTTTTTTATGTCTTCAAACATTGTGCCTTTTCTAAAATCGCTACGTTTGACCTGAAATATTTCAAAAAGGGACGCCCTTAAAGATCTGAAATTTTCGTGAAGCAATTATTATTTGCGTACTAATAGGTGGTTAAAATTCGATCATTGAGACTTTACTAGTTTTTGAGTTGCGGCTTTGTTTCATGTAGCGAAATAAATTTATTAGCAACTAAACTGATGGTTTATTCTGCAACTAATAAAACATATAGTTTAATTCAAATGTACAAGTTGTATCATTGTATATTTTACTAGGACAAACTACTTGTTAATCATATTTAGAAGTTCGATACCACTTCATTAATAGGAGATTCTATTTTTTACTGTTTAAGCAAAGAACAAAGAATACAAACAAAAGACACGTTATTTTAAATCGGTGCGGCCAAACGATCCTCAGCCTTTGTATTTAAACTAAGACATTTTCCGTTGTTCGCATATCTCCCAACAAGCCAAACGTACGTGGTGTTTTAGTGATGCGTTGCTGCCATCACTTAAAGCCTTGTAAGAATTTGGATATTTTACCAATTATTTGTACATGTATATATGCGAACGTGCAGGAGCCTATTTCTTAAAACTACTAGTGTAAAATCAAATATTTTACAATTGTATGTATCACAAAATTGTGACAAATTAGAGGTATCAGCATCATTAGTGTTTAGAAATGACTTCCGCTATTATTCTAGTACTTCTACTGCATGATATTTTACGAGTTGTAAAAAACATATTACAGAACTAGTAGTTTTAAGAAATAGGCCCCAAGTAGTATAGTGGATAGATTGAAACTTGAGAACTCAGTAATTACGCCTTAAGCAGATGTTTAGTAGCACAATTCATTCCTATGCGTCCGATATAAGACTCTCTAATATATAGTCAACAAGCCAGATGATTGAAAAATATTTTTTTGTGTATACGAATAATCTGATGGATCGGGAAAATTGAAAAAAAAAAAAAGTGAGGAAATCAACGACATTTTTATTCACTTTTTTCATCATGACCCAAGAGTTCTTAAATCTCTAAAGAGGACAAAGTGCAGGTGCCAATTAGTAAGGTCCTAAGAAAACTATCACAAATAGTCATAACTGCTACAGGTCGTTGCTTTGATATCAGCAGAAAACTATGTTACAGAAATCAGCCAGTTTCTTTTAGCAATGGCATTTTAAGAACATAAAAAGGGTTAAGAGTTATTTGTGTTTCTGCTTGAAGTGTGAATTGTATAACTAAAAATAAAATGTACTAGGATGATGTTACTAATATATTATTTCGACCTTCAACAGTTTTTGTCTTCTTTCCACAGCGTACCACTTTCTGTGATTTTGCCACATCAGAAATAAACAGCAACTCAAAAATTAGTCACGCCTCAGTGGTCAAGCATTGTTACTATGCAAATGATGATTGTTTTGTGAAAATTTAAGCTTTTTCAAATGCGTCCATTTAGAGATATTTGAGGTTGAGCATAGCCAATTTTTAAAAAATCGCAATGTTTGAAGACACATTAAAAAAAAATGAGACTCTTAGATGGCAAATCTTATCAGGCGGTAGCATACCACGGATTCTACATCTAGAAAAAAATTAACGTTAAGTCTTATTGTTTTCTTTAAAATCTTTATTTTCAAAAATGACTATTTGCGTTTATCAAACTTTAACTTTCAACGACTTTTTTTTTTTTTTTAATTGTATTGTACTAGGTTTAATTATGCACTGAACATAAAGTGTTTTATATTTAATTCTCTTTCAAATGTTTTTTGTTTGAAATCAGTATCTTGAAAGACAACGAAAGTACAGCGTTTGCCGCAAACCTTTTACAATTTCGCCGCCTATAAATACAAAATGGCCGCTCAAAAAAATATGAGCATCTAAAAAAATGAATGAATGCTTGTTTTGAACTCTTTAAAATATAGTACAATTTTATATACAAAGAAGTAAAAAATAAACTTTGTCAGCTCCTTTTAATTTAAAATTGTTTATTTTGTATTTCATAAAGTTTATCTCCTACAATTTATTTACATTTGTTCACATTGTGCTTAACCCTAGCTGTTTTATTTTTCTGAAATGTTTCATTACTTCTATTTGCATCTGCATCAATAATCTAATAAAATTCCGTTCTGGGTATGGGGTTAGATCCTCTTCCCCCACCCCTCTCTATATGTAATATCCAGATTCGATTTCCGGCAGGAGCTGATGTGATTCGGATATATATATATATATATATATATATATATATATATATATATATATATATATATAAAGTTACTTTCGTTCTACTTTTTATAATGGTAAGGATGAAATGAAATGTTTAATTTAAATACTTGCGACTAAGCCCTTTAGGTTAAATGAGGTAGATGATATATAGGGGAAATTTATGAAATGATGATAGTAGGAGGAAATGAGAGGGAACTCCGAGAAAGCATATGAATATGATGTTGTTCACTAAACGATTATATCCTGAAATTGGCTCAGCGCCCTTCATACTAGTTATAAACGCTCTATTATCGAACTATTCTGTCCCCTAATAATACAGGCATTTTATCCACTCTCATCATGTTGTGTGTGTGTTCATTTTTTGGAATTAACAGTACAAGTAGCACAATATTTCCTTATTTTCGTTCTAACGCTTTATTTTTAATTCTATTTGAAATTTACTGCCTTGTGAGATTTAATCCTAAATTAAACGCTGAATTGTACTACATACGCTCTCATCAGGACCATGTGTGTTAGTCACAGGGGATCACAAGTGATAATAGAGCTTAGAAACATATGAAAATATGTTCTTATAATAATTCTGACGTCACAGTTTCGCGAAGAAATTAAATCTGTATAGTAACATATTACAGTCCATTTGATACAACTTGTTCTGTGTGACAGTTGCTTTCCTCTGTTTCTTCCTTCCTGCACGTAGTTATAACAATCAGACAAAAAGAACTGTTTGTATGGCAAAAGCACGTTTAGTCAATTATAATGGCTCATTTCTCTCGCTCTGCAATGGTAAACATTCCACCTTTCCGCACGTTGCCAATTATAATGTAAACAAATGTACATTGTTTTAGTCAAATGATAAACTTGAGTAGTGGACCTGCTGGTTATTGAAGAATTCTTTTTACTTCTCTTTTGTGTCATTTAATTATATAAAACTGAGATTTACTTACAGTGAATAATTTCGTGTTTCAATACCCAACACAAAAGCTGGCAACGCAGCATTGAGCATCACGTGCGGGCAGCTAGCTGTCAGAAAGGACAAGTAGTATCAATTTCAGTATAGTCAGTATATTATCATTATTCTCGGAAACCATTAACAAGGGAATGATTTCAGTACACGGTGTAAAACCCAAAAATTTATTAAAGCTCTTTCGTGGATATGTGGTAGGTGCAGGAGGCCTGGATCGGATTCCCGGTGGGAGCTCATGAAGTTCGGATCTCACATTGAACTCCACGTCTCATATAGCCTCGGTGTTGAAAAGAAGTGAACTTCAAATCAACCAACTAACCAAAAGTCTAACACCCTATTTATTTTTCTGTTCTAGATTAAATTCCAAGAATATGGCGGTAGACTGCTAGATTCCTTTGAAGTAAAGCGTATTGAACCAGGAGACACGATAACTGTTCATGGGAACAAGGACGCTTATACAACAGAATCACTCATAGTATGTGCAGGCCCATGGACTAAGAAATTGATGAGCCAATTGGGCTTAGATTTACCTTTGACAACATGGAGAATCACAGTTCCGTATTGGAAGCTGAAAAAAGATGAAACTTTTCCAATGAGTTTTATTTACTTCAGCGAAGAACACCATTCGTATGGTCTTCCAGAACTGGAATATCCAAACCTTGTCAAGGTGAGTATCTTGAGATGTATAAATTAATCACTGGTCATTAGAAAGCTAGCATAAGGAGTCAATATTAGTAAAGCATGTTGTAACTATTTTTCTTGCGGAATATCACAGAAACTTTGATTTATCGTGGAAAGTGCGATAGAAAATAATCGCAATCATAATCATAATTTATTGTATCTGTTCATAGTCATACAACGAAATTGGAATGCCAGTTATATATATATATATATATATATATATATATATAGCGGTATACATAATCATATATTATTATTACATATGGATTGTTATAGATTCACTAATTCATTTAATATACATTTAATTTTATGTATACGAATTATTTTGCACATATTCTTGAACAGAGTAAAAGCATTGTTCTATCAAATTCCTTTTAAGTAAGATTCTAAGCTGTTTACAGAGACCTGATTTTTTATACATGATGAAAGTAGACCGTATAATAGAGTACCTTTGTGAGTAACTGATTTATTGTATATATATATGTCTTTGTTAACAATAAATTCACTACTATGTTGTTGTTTTTTCAAATATATTAATATTTCGAGCAAATACATTGAGGGAACAGTCATTATTTCAAGTTTCTTAAAAACATTTCTGCAAGGAGAGTTCAATTCTACTCTTGCAAGTATCCTTACCACTTTCTTCTGTAGCCTAAAGATGACAACACTTAGATGTATTTCCCCAGAACATCAATCCATATTTTATTATAGAATAGAAATTTGAGTAATATATACACTTACCTGTTTTTACATTAATCTTATCTCTCATACATCTAATTGCATAACACAGTTTGTTTAACTTCTTACATGTTCTATATGTGGTTCCTCGTTAAAATTATTAGATATTTTAACTCCAAGAAAGGTGACAGTTTCTACATATTTAACTGTTTTATTATTTATTCTTATTATTGTATTGGCTTGATTACTTTTAAAATTATGAAAATTTAAGGCACATGTTTTATTTGTAATGTAGGTAGATAATGCAATAAAAATATGAGGCAGAACTTACAAATTATTTTAAATATTATTTATTTCTGTTCGAAAAGTATCTACAAGTGGATATTGAAAAGCATAATACAAACAGATGAAAACAACAGAAATTGTTGTGAACATATCCATCGTACCCAATAAGAACATTAGCAGAAAGTGGAAATTAGGTAGAAAATGTCCATTTAGCATTAGAGAAAGATATTGCAAGTTCTTTAAGCAGAAGTTGAGTTCGATCACGAATTGAAAATTGCCAATGCTACTAAGACAGTGGAATAAAGCTGAGGTTTCTAACCTTCGTAATGAATAAAAGAATCGAAACAGCTCGTTATCTTCTTACTGAGCTGATTGTGACTCCACCAATCAGTAGCCAGACTACGTTGACCTAGCAAAACGTTAATGAGACTTCCCAAAACCCAATGTCGGAATTCTTTTTCTGATCCTAGTATTGTCCATCAAAATACAAAATAGATCAATCTGAGGAAGGCACTGTTACTGTGTCGAAACGTTATAAGAATTATATATATTTAATGTAACTATAAAGATTGATTAATTTATATTGAGGCGAAGCCAATGTGCAACTGTACCGCACATGCACAATCCATCGCCGTGAGATTGCCACGAGGCAAGCAAGAGTACCTCATTAGTCACCCAGCAGAGTAGTGTGATCGAGCGTAGTGTGGTGCCACCGAAACTGGACAGATTCTGGGAAGGGTTTATTTTGAGGTCCTGTCAGACGCTAAATTCACGGCATCCCACATCGTAAAAATGTGTCAAGTGCGTAATTTTCGCATCGATTGTGCCGCTGTGAACCGTATTACACGGAAATATGCCGCACAAGGTCCAGGACCCACCACACCAACGCGAGCAGCTAGAACCCAGTCTCTCGTAAGGAGGACCTCGCTGCTATTTGGTGTATGGCGATCTCCGAAAATCCCACACACAGCGATACTGCACATCGCAAGCCACAATCAACCTCGCCATTCACAGGGATTTACGCCTCGGGTCATTCTCAAGAGCAGTGTGCACGCCCTGAAACCGTGTCATGTGGCTACGTGAAAAAGGAACTCTAAGAATTCTATCGCCTATGGAATAGGAAACTGGATTTTCGACAATTCCCTTCTCTGACATCTCTGTCAAGAGTCCAGATGCCAGCCCAATAAACTATTGTGCCTTCGAACTCCTCATGCGGCGCCTGTCCCATCGTAGAGTCCTCACGTCTCCGGCCGGTGGAAAGCCTGTACAGAGGACTGAGATGCAATATTCGTGGTCCAGCTGCAACGCAGTCTGCTGCAATGGAAATTCCTATGCCGGGCAATAGTTAGTAGATGTAGCTGCAGATTGAACACAACCGGTGGTGTAAACACAGCATTTTCTATGTATGTGACATATTCGAATTCGAATTCGGTTCAATATAAATGAACCTCTGTACAAGGCTTAACTCTGTGGAACTAATACAACAAACTCTTCCACTTGGAACCAGCAAGAATTTTTAATCCGAGTAATTCCTAAAATTCATTGTAAGAAGGTATGAAGCACTGAAAAAAAAAAGCCTGCCTGTCATAAAGAATTTTATTGACTACTTAAATAAAACATCAAGCTCAATAAGGTAAACAGATTTTGAGACCAATGCTCTTGAATAATACTATCAATACGGAGATGCATTGTTCAGACATTCGTAGGACAGTTGAATAAAAGATACATTTGTAGCTATTTTCAACAAGATGCTGCTGCAGGATCTGTGTTGATCGTGCTTTCTTCATATGAACTTTAGCCAATACGATTGCCTATTTTTATTTTACTTTTTATCATTTATTTATATATGTGAAAGAGGCAGCTAGACGGAAGTATCCATAAAATTATGCAACCTGCACTGATAGTTTTTTAAAGACAATGTATTGTTGAAATAAAAACCACATTTCAGATTGTGGAAAGAAACCAAGTTGTAACAGATCCAGATGCAAGGGACTATAAGCACAAAGAAACGGATTTAACAGAACTTGCTAGTTTCATTAAAGATCATTTGCCAGGTGTAGATCCCACTCCAGTCATCATTGAATATTGTATATATACGGTAAGTACAAATTCTCTTTTATATTAGTTTTATAGAGGTAACCAAGAAAGTTCTGTCGCTTTTTCTGGAGGTCTGTGCTCCATTGACCTCACACTGTGAGTTGAATGCAAATGGAGATAAGGCAAAGGTCAGTTGTTGGTGTGGATATATCCAACATATTACCTGGTTGTGTCAATTCAGTTACACTGTGAACTTGCGTGAGAGTGAACATGGGACCTCCACAGAGCGTCATAAGGGCGTGTATGTTGTTAAGAGTTCACACTGGGGTCAAACACTGCTTCACCGGGGCGGAAGATATACCAGGCCTTTGGTGAGGGTGTCGTGACTACACGCACAGTGCAGCAGTTGTTTAGCAAGGACGGTAACGAAACACTCAAAGACGCATCACGTGCTGGAAGACCAAAGCATGTACAAAATGAAGATCTTTAGTCAGCAGTTGAAGTGAACCAGACATGTGAGGAACTGGGACTACAATTCAGTGTGAGTGGAGAAACCATTCAGCAACATCTCTATCAACTCGGGAAACACTAAAAGTTGGGTCGATAGGTCCCACATGATTTGATTCCGGGCCAGAAGGCAACGCAAGCAGACACCTATGTTTCTTTGCTGTCTCGTCTGAAAGAGAGTCATTTCTGGACAAGGTGTTGACATGTGATGAGAAATGGGTTCTGTACGAAGCTCCACGGCGCCGTCATCATTGGTTAGCATCCCATGAACCGGTTCCAAAACAGCCGAAGCCAGCACTGCACCAGAAGATCCTCCTGTGTGTTTGGTGGACTGCTTGTGGCATAGTACATCGGGAACTGCTACCAGCTGGTCAGAGCATCAGTGCAACTGTGTACTGTCAGCAGTCGAGCCGTGTTCAAGAAAAACTCAAAACACTTC
Source organism: Thermobia domestica (assembly GCF_964235325.1). NCBI lineage: Eukaryota > Metazoa > Arthropoda > Insecta > Zygentoma > Lepismatidae > Thermobia > Thermobia domestica. The sequence continues at coordinate 87,170,077 of NC_137461.1, forward strand.
TGAATCACAAAGGGGTCCTCGCTAAGCCCCACGTGGCTAGGACCCAGGACGACCCGGGACACCATTCCACGCCCTGGATGGGAAACAGTATTGCATCCGCCATACTCCCCGGACATTGCACCGTCCAATTATCACCTGTTCCATTCCTTGGACAATCACCTTAGAGGACACCAGTTCAAATCCCTAGTAGAGGTGCAAAATGCACTTGATACCTTCTTCGCTTCATGATCCACCAAGTTCTACCGCGATGGAATCCATGGCCTTCTAGAACGTTGGCAAAGGTAGTCGATGCTGATGGGGACTATTTTTGATCTTTCAGGTACGTCTTAGGTGACATATCGATGTTCGAAGATGGTGGGTGATAATGCGACAGAACTTTCTTGGTTACCTTATCTGTTCGTAACTATTTTACCAAAGACTTAGTTCTTTTTAAGTTTGAGTATGATAGTCAAAGCAAAATCGCTCGGAAATTAATCTGGTCCTTTATTTAAAACACTACTTTGCAACAGAAAGTGTTAACTTATATGTATTTTAAGAGCAGTGCCGTAACAATCTCTTCAGACCACGGTACAGGAGGATATTGCAGGGTCGAATCCGCGAGTTATTTTGAAGGTATAACAGTTGCACCTTGATCCCCAGCAAAAGTCAAAACAACGGGGCCCCTTTAACTGATTTATATATATATGGATTGCGAGGCCATCTCCTTTGGGGTCACTTGCTGCAATAATAGCTGGAATTTTCCTTGTGAGGGCAGCGTAACGCTATTTAAACAAAACAAGTCAGCTTACCAACAGACATTTACACATAAAGTTCCCAGCCTAAGCTGACTATCTGCAAGATATTGTGTATTGTAAAATGCGAGTTGTTTTAATCCTTTTAATATTTAAATGAGTTTTACTTTTTAAAGATTATTTTCATTTTAGCAATGAGAGGGAGGGAATTAACACAAGTTTGCTACATGCATTCCCCAGCGGGTATATGGTTAACTTACGCGTTTTCGGCGCGGGAGACTGTGTTCGCTTCCCGGCGGTAGCTCATGTGGTTCGGATCCCATGTTAAGGTGTAGGCCTAAGTTTTGTAGCCTTGCTAAATTCCATTCCTACAAATTTCCCATTCATTTGAAATTTTATGATGTACAAATCTCACATATACAAAATAAATAACAGGGCAATTTAACTACTCAGTAATAAATAATATGAGCTTAAAACAGCGGGGGCCCCGGTAGGTCGCACTGCTTGCACCGCCGATTGTTATGGCTCTGTTGAAGAATGATTTTGGCATCTTAAAGCATATTGCTGATTTTTTCAATTGCGTACTCATGGAGCAAAGTATGAAGCAGACATAACCGAATTAGAACGAATATCTCCTCACTGTGAATGGTCTAAACTGCAATTAAACACTTCCTACGAGTCACGCCATAGGATAGCTGTCTAGCAGTTCTATAGAATCTGGAAAATAAATAGATACATTCACGAAATCACAAAGAACTTTCTCTACCTATTTTCCTTCCAGTTGTAGATGCCGATAAGGTGATGATTTATTATTATTATTGCCGTCTATCCTGAAAGTAGTAAAACATCAAATTTTACTATACATGCGCAAATAATAAAATGTTAATGGGATCTGTTTGGAATATATGTACATTCCATGCATCTAAAAGCTCCTTATACTAAATGTCATGCCTTTACATGATAAGAAAAAAGACGAGTAATACAAACTAGTATTCTACTACTATATGGGATTAAATTTTCGATTTTCATGTAATAAATGATTAAATTTCATGCCGGTAATGTGCAGTGATTCAAAAGAAGCATGTAAAGGTATTTCAGAAAAATAATTGAGTTGAGCGAACAACCGTGCTTCCCACATTAATGTTTCCTTAATGTGTCTAGAACTGTATCGGACACAGTTGGCCACGAAGGAACGGAAAAGTCTCCAGAATTCTAATGCTACGTGTCCGGAACAAGTTTTCGGCTACCAATACTGAGAATCATGACTGAAATAGCCATCTTGTCTTCAAAACATCTATAAGAGAAAGTCAAAGTTCTTACCCTCACATGATTTACATATGCTAGGGCTCTGTAAGTTGTATCTCAATAAAGATCATGCCGTCTTTAAGGGTACTTCGAAATTGGAGTTAGAATCGCGAGAGTAGGAGCCAGCATTATTTGGACGAATAGAGTATTGAAAAGTATGATCAGATTTCTCCGTCTTTAAGGAAAATCTGTATGATCAATCCATGAAAAGATGTCAGTTGTATATGTCAAGAAATGCCTATCAAATTATATTGTTGAACGATGTAAGGCAGAGTTGTAATGGGGCCGCATAAATCTACAAAATGTCCCAAGAGAAAGATGGTCCCATCATCCACAAATACAGAAACAAGCAAAATGATAACAGGGGAATAACTCGTGTATGAAGATATACATGATTAGTTTTTTAGTTATGGAGCTGAACATTAGGCTAGTAGCTATACAACATATTGCATGACATGAACATGACATGAGATTTTTAAAACAAATTAGTGACCATGACCATAGGTCCAAAATGCTTCGAGAGACACTTTGCAGTTAGCTAATTCTGAAAATGAAGAAATTAGAAAAACATGGAAGTATGCCTTATCACCCACTCAAAATGTTAACATGCAATAGTCATGCTCGTGAAGTAAGATAATGTTGGCTATATTTTTGGATTGATCAGTTGGTTTGGAGTTTAAGTCCGCTCTCAGCACCGAGGCTATATGAGAAATGAGCCTACAGTAAAGTGGGACATGAACGACATGAGCTCTCACCGGGAATCAAATCCAGGTCTCCCTCGCCGAATAGCATAAGCTAATGATTTAGGCACAAGATATTCTGTATTTTAAGACAATAAAATTCGATTATTTAGAAAAATGGTCTACGATAACATAAGGAACTTCTTGCAAAAGTTACGGAATGCTGTCAAGAAAGAAATTAAAAGAATGAGATTTGCCATCAAAACTATGTTGCTGCAAGCTGACAATGTATCTGAACATCACGCTGCAAAAATTCATTTTTCTTCGTAGTTTATGGATCTTTGCTAACACTTGTTGGCTAGAAACCTTTGCCTTATACCGGTACACGATATGAACCCTACCAGGCATCTTCCGATTTCTGTATTTTTGCAAATTTTAAGAACCATTTTTTACTGGAAGACATTCCTTCAATGATGTTGAGGCCATTACGGACGTGGACAACTAGCTTGTCGCAAATCTGAAGACATGTACGAAGCTAATACTAAAGAATTATTCTATAGATATGTGAAGTATGTGGTTATATATAGATAGATAAATATGTAGGAAAGAAAAAATCGATAGGCAACATTTCAGCTACATATAGATCACAAATTAGAAACAGTACTTTTTGTTTTCTCTCGTAAAACATATTTACTATAAATGCACTTAAGCTCTTGATTCTACCTAAAATAATCTCAGAGAAATCGATGCTAATGTAGAGAGGTTTTCGGCCGCTATTGCTCAAAGTACATCACCAATCATTTAATACGTCTGCGACTACCATAACTTGCACAAATTTCGGTTAATTTATTAAAAGCGTCTTGAACTAGTTCAATTATGAAGGAATGGGTGATAATATTAAAGTAAAGTACTTCGGATGGGGGGGAGGCCTCCCTTCGTCAAGAACAGCATTAATTATTACCATTCGTGTGGGTCGTGACGTGTTAGTGCTTCATCGTTTATGTACACAATTGGAAACAGAGTTCCCAGTTTTCTACAGAAAACATGCGCCCGCAACGCACAGGAGAGCAACGAGATCTAACTGACAGGGTGGCGCCTGTCCGTGCAATCAATGCCACTATGGTCTCCCATGTAAGCGCACAAACACTGAATAATTGACTGTTGGAGGGAGGTCTGGGTTCCCTCATTCCTCTTATATGATTACCCATGACATTTGGCAAGAACGTCTTCGGTGTTTCGGAAGAGACTGCAGTGGCAAGGCGAATAGAAGGCAGTAGTGTATCCAGCGATGAGAGTCTCGGACACAGTAGTGGCATGCGTATATCCAGACATCCAGTTCAGCGGGAAGATCCAGCTGGCATTTCCACTCACCATACTGGACCACGGCTTGAGTTCTTATATTGGAGGGGAAAAAACTACACAATGTACTCGTGATTGCACTTCATTCTCCCATGACTACTACTGTAGTGTGTCATAAATTCATCATGTCTTCCGATCTTCATGAACAATATCGGACCCCATCTTCCAGCAGGATAACATATGTTACTGTACCTCTCGGGCCACCCAGTAAGCTGTACTCCATATACGTGCTGTATATTTACCCTAGGTTGGTAGATCCCCGAACCTAACTGCTATCGAGCACGTGTGTGAATGGACGGACGATGCCTTACTGCCAACCGTGCTCCTACAGCGACCATCGCTCAAAACGCCAAACTGTACATAGAAAGTGGAATGATTTACTCTAATATTCATTCAGGATCTATACGTTCACGTTCACAGTGTCCCATGGGCACCACATTGGAATCGCTGCTACTACCACCTCAATCATCATCTTGTGTATTAACTTCGGGCTAGTAAATTTTTATTGACTGTGAGTGTTCTTAAATGCATTTCCACCAAGGTGGTGGTGGTGGTGGTGGTAGTAGTAGTGGTAGTAGTAGTAGTAGTAGTACTACTACTACTACTACTACTACTACTACTACTACTACTACTAATAATAATAATAATAATAATAATAATAATAAATACATTTTTAAATAAAGTAGTTTATAATACATTTCTCATATTCTAAAGTTGTTATTCCTTCCATTATTTATCCAATCACATTACCCATGGATCAACCTAGTTTCGAACTCCAAGAACTGCTCCGACATATATTCAAAATCTTATTTCAATTCTAGTAAATAAGTTTGTTTGTTCTTAGTATTAGAACTTTCGCAGTTTAGTCTAAAATTGTTTAAAAACTAACTTCGAATTACTTAGTGTACTAAATAGATAAATAAAAGTGTCTGACTTCCTTGGTTATCAATTATGGGTGCAGGTATATTGATAAAACAATTTTTCTCGTATGTTCTTTGTAGATGACACCAGACCAACTTTGCATCTTGGATCGCCATCCAAAACATAAGAATATTGTATTTGGTTGTGGATTTTCCGGTAAGCTTTCTCTTTTACAAAACTAAGTGATAAGACTATATACAGATACGAATATATGAAATTGAGATAAAAGTAAGGAATCTATACATATCGTCGCTGCGCCTTCAAAAACCGCTATAAGCAAAATTCAAAAAATTATAGGAAATATAAAAAATGAATGCCCTGTTTGTTTTTATTATTGGTTAGGTGGCAGGCAGGTAAGCATATGTGCAGCATTGTTGTTACTGTTTCAACATAAAATCAGCTGTGTGTCTTTGAGAACATGTAGCAGAAAATAATAGGAGCAATTTGACTGCAACATCGCATGGCAGATTTATTTTATGGCGTAATTACCTCTTAAATGAACGATACCGCGTACCGGTAAGGGTTTAAATATCGCAATTTGAGCAAAACTACACACAGCGGTATTTGAGGGCGCAGTGTCAATATACAGATTATCAAAATAATGGAAACACCTCAAGAAAATGTAACTAACCTGTTTAATATGCTATGGGACCTCCATTAGCCTGCAGATAGCTCTTAATTCGTTGTGGAATGAAAGTATATAAGTCGTGAACGATTTCTAGAGGTATTATACCATTCCTTATGCAGTGCCTGTTAGTGAGAATGAACAAGGATATCTACTCTTAAGTCTCAATTCCAGAACTGCCCACAGAAGTTCAATAATGTTGAAGTCTGGAAATCGGGCGGGCTAGGGTAGGTGTTGTAGTTCATCCTGATGTTTAGGAAACAACGACTTAGCTGGTCCAGCAGTATAAATTGTCTTGCATTGTCATATTGGAAAACTGCATCTTTGGCCGGAAACATCATTTGGATTATAGGATACACATTGTCACCTAAAATGTCGACATAATCCTGTTATTGCAGCAATGCATCCTGTGAGCGTAATCACAAAACTCACGGAATACCGCCTCACAACATTACAAACCCACCATGTTTAATGGTAAGAAGAAGACAATTCGGATCATAAGCTGCTTTGGGCGTCCACCATAAAATAGAGCCTGATATTGGAAATAAAATGAAGGAGGACATACTGGAATAAATTATACGTTTTTAGTCATCGACTGTCTGTACATGTTCTCGGCACCATTTACTTCGCGCTAAAGCTTTGTTGGCAGTGATCACTGTTTGGAAACTGCAATCCGACCGCGAATGTTCAGGTTACACAGTTCGTGTCGAATGTGATTATGGCAATAGTTTGTTCCAGGTATTGATTGAATTCAACAGTCATTTGTGCTGCATTCATTCCACGGTCCTCGGTAACAGTCCTCTTCTACGCTTCTGCGATCCTTGCCACTGAGGTTTGTCTTCCATCAACTATTACTTTTTGCCGATATTGTTTTGCCATGAGTTCTGTAGGCCACCACCTTGGACACTGTTCCTCACGACGCACCTAACACATTGGTTACCTTCCGGAGGTTTACGTGAACTATAGTATAATAATTCACCTTGTATCCAGTCTTTTTCGTTTCTTTATTTTCCTCAATATTTTAACATTTTCGGTTGCCTTCAATGCTAGCCCATTTATTGCATGCCGAACACAACTAATTTGGCGTCTTGAAATAATTTTCTCGTTCCGTAAATGAAAAAACACTCCAAGTGTTCCGTAAAACCACATATATTTTTACTTTCAAAGTGGTATTGTCATTTCACTTATCTCAGAAAACTGAAGTAGTTTATAAGATAATTATTGGGTCTTGTTGCAGTAACTTACTCACGTCTCATTAAAACTCCACTCTGAATGTTTCTTTGTCACTTGTTATTGTCCTAGTATTTGTTTTGATTTTGTGCAAATTTCTTATTTGTAATTCACTGAAAATAATATTCAGTTAGTTGTATTTGGCCTGCAATAAAAGAGCTCGCGTTCAAGGCCTGGAGACGATTGAAATATCGACAAAATAGTCTCAGAAGAAACTAGGAAGGCTGGGTACAAGGGAAGTTTAGATTTTTGTATTAAAATGTACCCTATGTTTAAGCAGGTGATGTTCATATAAGCAAAACTTTTTTCCTTCTTTTTTTTTCACAGGTACTGGTTTTAAGATTGCTCCTGTTGTTGGTGAAATTTTGGGAGATCTTGCCCAAATGAAGACACCAAAATATAATATGGAGCCGTTTCTGTTGAAACGATTTCTTAAGACATAATAAATAAACAAGATCAAAACTGTTTCTCATTGTAAAACATGAGTGTATATTTAAAACGAATAAACAAAATAACCATTAATACTGTCCACTATCTCTTGATATTTTTTTGCAACATTTGTAAAAGTAAGGAAAAATTTTATTTTAGGCAGAATAAGTTTGAAAAAGTTATCTTTGAATCAGGGGTACTGTATAAATTCCAAGAACGCACCAAGAACTGTTACTTTTTTTTTTTTCATGTAAGTTAACATCAGAAGATTTAACCCGCGTCAGGTACCATGGGGTCAAAATTGACCCCAGTGTTCTTCACGTTTTTCACAGTGCTGTAACTTTGAATACATTCGAAATTGCTTCTAGCCTTTTTGTCTTTTTTTTTGTATTTTCACTTTGGTTTCAGACAGGAATTATGCTTACTACAGACTCGTGCTCGGGTTTACCTAATGAAGGATATTTGTTAGTATAAGTGTTTGGGGTCAAAATTGACCCCATGGTACCTGACGCGGGTTAAAGGAATATATATTCTTATATTTCCTTAAAAGACAATAATTGTACATTGAATTACATGACAATTGCCTTGAAATTATATCTGTTATCTATATAAATTGCTGAGCTAAATGACTTATAGAGCCGTGAGGTATAATTGCCAAGATATGTTCCCACCAACCGGACAGCATGGATTAAATTTCAGGTAGAAGCAGGAGTTATTTTCGCTCTACCATTGTTCTCAAATAGGCTTCACCCAGCTTCTGTAAAATACCAGATTATTATAAAATAAGTATCGCTGTTCAGAGAACTCTGAAGACATAACTACTCGACAGAAAGCCAACAAACTTGGTAGGAGCATATTTGGGAACATGCATAAGCGATATATGTAGAAAACAAAATTAGTTCCGATTTTCGCCACCAGAGGTAATTGTGGCACTGTACAACCCCATGTAAATGCAGCGTAGAATTAAATTGACACTAGTGATGCTAAATGATAACATGGACCATTGAGAAATTACAGAAATACCTGTCACACACACTGATTAAAATATGTTGAAAACTTTAAAAAATTAAATGTGAAATCCTAATACGAACATCCACTCGTTTCTTGCAGAATTCATTTCGAAAGTTGAAGAACAAATAAACCACAGATGTCGCAGCTGTTGTAAGAATTATTTTTTATGCAGGACTACTAGATTCTTCAGCTCAGGAGTACCTAAACACAAATATAACTGGTGAATATTTCTAGGACTCTGAACAGTAGTTGAACATTTTTGCTACGTAAAGGTTTTCTAAGAAGAACATTTCATAAATTGGGGAGTTTGATGTAATAAGGGCGTAAGCGAGGTTTCGCCCTTTTTGCACCAAACGCGTAAGCGGCTTTTACCATGCTTGGTTAGCCTCCTGTCAAACTTCCAACTCAATATCGGAATAAAATGCTGCATATTACATTGTTTTATGTAAGAAAAAAAATTTTCAAAATCGTTTTTCTCCAAATGCATGTTTCAGACTTACGCCCTTATTGCATCAACCTCCTCAATTCTGTCCTACACAACTTGGAAGTTTGGAAGCTATTGGCATAGTTTTTATTTCACTTGAGTCATGGGGTTCTCAAGAGTCGAAAATTCATTCATCATGTCATTAGTTTACCAGCGTAGCGGAATACTACTCACTGAGGAAAGAGCCAGAGAAGTGCTGAAACAGTTTGTGTTAAAATTAACACAATTATGTTTAGTAAGTTGTCTTTTTTTTTTTTTTTTTCTAAACACGTCACAAAAAGTTACATTTTCACATACCACATTGGTTAGTTTACACACACAGATATATATATATATACAGATAGTGATCAGAAAAATGGAAACACCTGGACGAAATTGCAACTTACCAGATTAATATGGTGTCCGGTCACCTTTCGCCTTCAGAACAGCCTTGATGCGACGTGGGATGGAGGCATAGAGGTCGTGAATGGTAGCAAGTGGAATTGTACACCATTCCTCGTGCAGGGCATCGGCCAGTTCTGTGAGAGAGGATGGAGGTTGAAATCGTCGCCGGAGTCGTGTTTCCAAGACGGACCACAGATGTTCAATTATGTTGAGATCTGGGGATTGGGCGGGCCAGGGGAGATGTTGAACTTCATCCCGATGTTCCTCAAACCACGCTGCAACAACGCTAGCTGTGTGAATGGGTGCATTATCGTCCTGGAAGATGGCGTCATTGTCCGGGAACAACATCAGGACCATAGGATGCAAGTGGTCTCCTAAAATTGCGGCATAATCATTGGCAGTGATTCGTCCGCTAAGTGTGACCACAGGACCCAATGAAAACCATGATATGGCGGCCCACAGCATCACCGAGCCGCCGCCATGTTTCACAGTTGGGCGGAGACACTGCAGATCATAAGCTTCTTTGGGCGTTCTCCACACATAAACACGGCCCGTGGTTGGGAATAGGGTGAAGGACTCATCCGACCATATCACACGTTTCCAGTCCTCAACGGTCCAAGTTGCATGGTCGCGGCACCATTTGCGGCGTGCGAAAGCGTTATGGTCCCTAATGAGCGGTTTGGCCCGTGCAACACGACCCCGTAAGTTCATGTCATGTAATTCGCGGCGGACTGTGATTGTCGAAACAGGGTGGGGGAAGTGCTGATTGAGTTCCTCCGTCACTTGCTCTGCAGTGCCACGACGGTTCCGCGTGACAATGCGCTTTAATACCCGGCGTGACCTGTCACTCATAATTTTCTTCCGCCCACTGTTCCGCTTCCCCGATGTGGTTTTCCCGTGTGTTGTGTAGGCCGTCATCACCTTCGACACTGTCCCACGCGACACAACTAACACAGTAGCCACTGCCGTCACACTCACTCCACATAACCACGCAGCAATAATTTGCCCTCTTTGAAAATCTGAGAGGTCTCCCATTTTACACTATCTCCGTCTGCTGCAGCCACTGGACATTGCTGTTCCAGTGCGCCTGACGTAGTATGGAGACCGACCTAACACACCACCACCAGCGGTTCGGCGCTGCGGGCGCCACGACACCACTGCCAACCCATACATCTGACGTGTTGCCAACTACAGGTGTTTCCATTTCTCTGATCACCATCTGTGTATATATATATATATATATATATATATATATATATATATATATATATATATATATATATATCAGATGCTATGAAGTTTGGTAAGATGAAGAATTCTACAGTTTGAAAACGAAATATCTTTATTACATATATAACAAATATGTTACAAAATACTTATTACCAAAATTTTCCGCTTCTTTTTCTTCCTGTATACTTTGTGTCATCTCTTGTTGGCTTGCCTTGTCGTCGTCGCCTCTCTTTCTTCTCACGAATCCAATCTCGACTCTTCTTCAGAGGTTTTCCCCTTGCCTGCTTTATACGTTCTCTGCAATCGAAAAGCCAACTCTCAGGCAAACTATGTATATCAATGTAGTATGTATACCTATGTAGTCAAATTAGGTCATCTATTCTCAAATCTCAATAAACAATATCTCAAATTAGATCATTACTTTCTTTTTGTCACAGGAAATAATGTAAACCTAATTCAGCCTAATTAAATACAGTACAGTCCATTTATACTTTCTACTACTTAGTGCACAAATTTACCTTTATTAGTTGGCTCTAAGCCTCAGTTATTCCATCTAAATGCTTTCAGTATGAAATCCAGAGGAAAAAAACAAGGTATACTTCATTTCCCGATGTATAGGATGCACCCCATTTTCTATTCCATTTTGAGTACAAAGAATACTCAATAGGTCTGCTTTCTCAATATTTTTAAAATACAAGGTCTTCAGTTATATCAGTGTTTGCATCACTAATTTGGCCGATGTGTATAAGATACGATCTACTACATTTTTAATACAAATGCTCAAATATATGAGATTAATCCGCTCTACTTTCTTTATTATTAACCATCAAGTGTCACTTACCCTAGATATCATAATATCAAATCGAGTTCTCTGGCTATGAGATACACGAAGTTCTTTAAATACAAAACCACTTACAACACATATACAACAACATGTTTGCCGGTGTATTCCAACATCATATACAACACTTGACGTATCAACACTTAAAACATTTTTAGCTCTTTCCATAATAATCACTCTCCAATATCCACCTTCTCCTGTTGAAAACTTTATTACTATTCTCCTCCACTGCTTCATTAAATCTGGACTTAGGTTTCTCCATGTGTACTATCAGGTAGTCTAAAAAGTATAGACCCTTCTGCGCGCGAGATGGTATTAGTGTCCGAAATCTCCAAGTACGTAAGTCGCAGCGGATCAGGCCTAATGCCATTTGACAGCCAACTGTTGAAGCTCGTAGATGGCATTCTTATAATCAGAAGTAAAGTATTGCACCGTGAAGAGTGAACTCTTCACAAAACTACGCTACGTTTTTACAATTTTATTTTGAAAGAGGCGCAAGCGTATGAAAAAAAAAATGTTGTTCATGGAGAAGATAAGTTATCAAAAGCAACAGCCAAATGATCGTTCAGTCACTTTTGCTCTGGAAATTCCTATGTCCAAGATGCTCCTCGCAGTGGGCGACCAATCACAGGAAAACAAGATATTCCTTTTATGATCATTCATTTCCATTAATTATCAGTCTCATTTAGCCTATAGGGCATAACGTGGGACATAAAACTGAAAGGTTTAATTCAAGAAATACTACATATTTTTGTTTTGTTATTTTACAACTTTTATACGTTTAAAAGAATTTTCTGTATTATTTAGTTTATAAAAATAGATATTTTCGTTTTTGAACTTATTATTCTAAATTTCTTTCACAAATTCAATTCAAAGCCACTGTATGTATATAGACCTCTAACTTTTTTTTTTTTTTAATATAACATCGCACGGAATTTTCGTGAAACCAATTAAGAACATTATGCGATGAATTTTTGTATACCTTTCTCGAGATAGTCTACAAAGTCCGTCATGAGCTCACATCTAAATATTTATATGTGGCAGACAAAGAGGTACCAGATAAGTTCTCACCATGCTTTTTATATTACGGTATGCGTCAAAATATACAGTGTACTGAAACTCGCGCAACTCGGACACGTGGCTGCGTTTGTTAACTGGGTTTGGCTCTAGCTGCATGTTTTCGCAGTAGGAAAAGGAAGTTGTGTTGTGCAGTTGTTGTTAGAAATGGGTCTCTTGACGGAGGAAAAAGTATTTAGAGTTAAGCATTATTTCCGTTCATACGGAAGCGGTCGTGAAGGTGGACAGAGTTTGAAAAAGGTGGCAGAACAATTCCGAGAGGAGTTTAATAAGACGGCACCAAGTAACACAGTTATGCTGTCTATTGCTACGAAATCCACCAAGAACTGTGCCAGCATTACATGAGCAAATCATCTCCTTTTGCAGGAGTCTGCAGCAACCTTTGTTTCAGGATATGTTTGAGAATCTGCGTGAATGATATGAACACTGTCTACAGCGAGGCGGCGCACACCTTGAATACTTACATTATGCATACCGTGATAAATCAACATGCTAATAGTGTGTGTGTGTATGTATGTAATGTGTATATTAATTTCTTTTGAGGAGAAATAAACTCTCAGATGAAAATAATGTAATTTTGTTCATCTTTTCATTTCAGTACTGTATATTTTGGCGCATATTGTATATGTGCCATGTTCGAATTTAATGTTTCTTATAATATATGTACCATGTTGTCATTTAACAATTTCAACATGTTAATTTCAATTTCTTACCGGTATTTTACACAGCATATTCTGTAACAAACAAAATAAATATTGGTCTAAAAGTTCCATAAAAATACGAATAAGACATATATAGAACTTAGATTTCATACATGTTAGAACAAACCTTAACGTTTTTCACGTACCTTTTATCTGAATATTTAACATGGTTGGCCTCCTCATCGTCTTCTGTGCCCAATGCCTGCGGAAGAGCTTGAGGTCCTCCCGACATCAGAACCAGAAAGAACTTCTTAGCCTTTGTACTGTTTGGGTAATCTACCACCATGCCACCAAAGAAACCAGCCTTCATAGCCTGTGATGTCACAAGTTCTATCTGATCACTATTTTCCGGATAAAACTGCAACACAGCTCGAGCACCACGACTCTGTAAGGGAATGATTGAATATTCGCATAAATTAGATTACAAAATAAATTTTAAAAAATTCAATATTTTAAAACTGTTTCTTACATGTTTTATACAATACATAGAGGAACTTGCTTGGACAACAATGGAACTGTTATAAATTTATTTGTCCTAGCTTATAATAATAATAATAATACAGTATGAACAAAGTGGAAATTATACGAACAAAGGTCTAAGAGAGGGCCGAAAGCTTGAAAATAAAAATAAATAAATAAATAGAAACAGTAGTCAGAATTTAATCAGTGAAATGATCATATAAGTAACTGCTATATTTAAATATATGATACCGTATAGGTTCCACATCTTAAACATGACAATAAATAAGCAGAAAGAGAATATTAGCTAAGTGGAAGAATAGTCAACTCACACAAGCTGACTTTTGACGGCTAAGTAGTAGAGCAGTCAATTCTGACACGCACGCAGAAGACCAAATCGTAATCAAACCATCTGGATTTTGTGATTGATAAGTGTCTGTCTTAAGTTATATGAGTTATTACATTTTTTTCTTCATATTTCTTTTGATACATGATTAATGTACTCTCTTAAGGTAGTTTGTAACTTTACATCTTATTTTCTTTCTCTACTTTCAAGTCAAGTCGTTTTAAGTTTTGTCTGGTAGATACGGTTCGTATTTTTCCATCCATTAAGTATGATTATCACGAGCTATCGATACCACTTGAATTGCATGCGCTTTGCCATGACAACTGAATCCGTGAAGATAAACCATTTTCAATTAGTCTTGTTAGTGAAAGTTTCTAGAATAACGACATATAATTTCAGTGAACCTCTATTAGTTCTGTTTAAGTCCCTCATGAAAATTGTACAACATACAAGAAAGTTAATTATAAGATCTCGCGCTAAACACATCATCAAATAAGGAGAGGAAGAAGTAGGATGAATCCCTCCTTATCTAGTGATGTGTACAGCGAAAATAATTTATTTCGTGTAGTGTGGGCATCATTTGGTGGTTACGGAAGGACGAGATATGTTCGGTTGCGCTGACGGTACTAAAAATAATGGTTTTCTCAGAATGCCATCTCACCCATAATTTCTTCATTAAAAATCCAGTTTTACCTATCAAACTATGGACCGTACGAGGGCATATTCAAACGAGGTCTTACCTTAAAAACACACAAAACACCTAAATCCTATCTTCAAATTAAAACCGACAGATCAGATACGCCAGAAAGACCTATTGTTTGCAATATTTGCAGTCTCACTGAACGCATTTTCGTTTTTCTCGACTACTAGCTCTAACTCAACGTCAAACCTTTCCCATCATTCCTCAGACACAGCACCGCTTTTTATCTATTACTGATTTTTTGTCACCGAACCTCTTTATCACCTAATGCTATCCCTCATTCCACAAATGTCACTTCATTATACACCAATATTTCATCACATGGTCCTAAGGATGGTCAAAATTTGCTAAATGTATGACAGAAACTTCAAAAGGCCAGCACACAATCCCAAACGAATTATCTCAGTTTGTTCTAGTGCCTATGAACAATTTTACAATTGAACGTATCCACCATCTTCAAATCAAGTACACAACCAAGCTCTTCATGGGGCTCCTGGAACAAGTACTGCACTCATCATCTTGTCAATTTGTCTTCTAGCTTCGATTTGCAGACGACACTTTCCTAACATGAACCCAAGGCCGATCAACACGAATTATTCCTACAATCTGTAAACAAGTTCTACGTCACATCCACTTGATCCTTCCTTGGTGTGAACGTCGGACTATAAAAATGGATGTCTCAAGACTGAGTTATACCAAACAGTGTGTAACACCTCCACTTCTGAAGTTCCCAACCTTATTATATCAAACGTTCACTACCTTAAGCCCTAGCCATTCACGAACTTCTGTTTTACAGCGCCAACAACGACATCAAGATTCTTCGTCAACACTCTCCGAATGGTTGAGTTGAGTTGATTGTAGTTTAGCGTCCCTTTCAGCAGCGAGGCTATATGAGACGTGGACCTACTGATTAACGTGGAATCCGAACCACATGAGCTCCCGCCGGGAATCGAACCACGCCAAAGGCCACTCTCCGAATGGGGATGCACCCTCAACCTTATCAGCAAATAACTACTAGCTTCCCCACTCAATATCATTGCTTTAAGGAACCCCTGAATATTGCTAATTCTCTCACCTGAAACCAGAAAATATTCTCATTCCGTCCCAAAACAAGTTTCCCACTTACTTGACAAGCACGAATTTTCTGACTTTCTAGGTTTTCCAAATCACGATTTACAAATTTCCAAGTTTATATATAATGTAAAAAGTAACTATATCTTTTTCCAACCAGGGGACTCCTCATCTACTATGCACATACATGTATATATAATGTGCGTAGGTAGAGATTTTGCAAAATAAAATTTATTTAATAAAATATCCGCTACTAATATCCGGGTAAGGCAAAAAAGAGAAATAGGTTCTGACAAGTAAAAATTCGTACTTAAAATTTCCGGATTTTTCCAGATCTCTTCAAGTTTTCATGAGATTCTCTGACTTTTCCAGGATTGTTTTAAAAGTAGGATCAATTTTTTGACTTTTCCAGATTTTCCAAGTCGGTGGAAAGCCTGCAAAATGTTTACTGAAGGTCCTCTCAACCTTCACATCCTCATTGGGAGAATTAATCCTTTGAAATATTCCATATCTCCACCAAGAAAAGGCACGGGAGACAAGAGTCCGATTCCCGGTGAAGCCCATGTGGTTCGGATCCCACGTTAAGCTGTAAGTCCATGTCTCATACAGCTTCGGTGCTGAACAGGACGCTAAACCCAAATTAACCAATCCAAATCTGTCCTGTATTACACATCAGTTTGACCTTCTCATACTATCACGTAGAAAGCATACATTTTCTACAGTCCCTTAGTTACGAAATTCCTTACTTTTTCAAGTCCTTACATGAACATACTATTCAGTCTTGTACGTTGGCAAAATTGTAACTCCTCTTTTGACCTGCATTACAACTCCTGATATTCCCATAACCCTTAAATTCCTCATCTACTTGTACCGAAATATACAACTCATCACATACACATCGAACACTGCTGCACCTAAATTTCATGGATTTTTGTAACTGGTTGGTAAGTACAATTTGATAACATATACGCGGAATAGCCTCTCCAGAAGATACAATTACTAAACTGCAATCCAATTTACAATAATACATTTTCCTGATGTGCGCGACTTTTCAATTACCTTGTATAATGTTCCCTTCTTTGCTTGATGTTAATGCTTTATGTAAAGAAACAAAATGCAAAAATCGGCCCAAAAGTAGCGGACAATCCACTGTAGCTCGGTAATGGTAAGCACTAACGAAATAAAATTATCTATCTATCGCCAGTCTATGGAGACAATCGAAGTGGTGTGTGTCGACGACTTCAGAGGTTTCGCAGTGGTGATTACAGCATCCGGAACCAGCCAGGGTCAGGTAGACCGTCAACCACCGCAATCGATGAAAACGCATCAGTCATTGAGGAACTTATTCAAAAAGACCACCAAGAGACAGATCATGGTGCACACAAGTATGGAAAAAAAATCTGTGCTAACACTAATTTAACGATTGGGATACAGAAAAATTTGCGGGCGGTGGTTTCCACAGCTCTTGACAAAGAAGATGAATTAGAAAGAACGTGTATGATGAACTGATGACCTTCTACAAAGTGTCTGAAGAATATCCAAAATGCTTTCTTGGCGTCCTCACGTGTGATGAAACCTGGTTGTTTCATTTGGATCCTGGAAGCGAAAGGCAGTCAATGGAATGGAGGCATTCAGGTTCTCTGCGTCAAAAATAGCTGCTGCTTGCCAGATCACACAACAAATTGATGGCGATATTCTTTTGGGATCAGGGGATGATTTTCATAGACGTTTTCGAACGTGGGATGACCATTACCAAAGAGTGACTTTGTCCTTGGGCAAGCTGCAGCATATCTTGTTTACAAAGTGGCCAAAATTACATTCAAGGGACATGAAGTTTCATCACGACAATACAAGATGTTGCACACATGACAGTTCAGAAGATTGACCAATTGAAATAGGCAAAGGTACCACAATCTCCATGCAGTCCCAACCAGGAAAAAACGGATTTCTCTTTGCTTGGAAGACTGAAGGTTCATCTGTATGGGAAACAGTTTCGAGTTAATTAACTCATTGTGTGTTTTGTGAAAATGTGAACCACTTCAAGACTTTTAGCGACGTGCATTCATGTCAAGGAAAACATAGATGGCTGCAGTGCACTGAAGTAAATGGATCATATAATGACATTTGCAAACGATCAATGCCTCTACTTGTAAAGTTTATTTTTTCTAGTGCTTACCATTCTCGAGCTGCAATGGATTGTGCGTTACTTTCTGATCAATCTTTCTACATCTAGGACAAACTCATTTCGAATTTGCTTTCGAATTTCTGTCCAGGAAGGCGCGCATGCTGAATTGTGTGTTAACTTGGAATTTAGGAACTGTCCAAGTTCGAATCCCGATTGCAGTCAGTAAAATTCAAGTTACACGACAAATTAATGGCGATGTTCTTTTGGGATCACTTGGCTATTTGCGAAGTGTGAAATCATAACAGTCGATGTGGGGGCGGGGCAGACGAAAGTGTAAAAAAAAAAAAAAATATACTATTTGCATTGGGATATTTCGACATAAAGAGTTCACATATTTAAACAATCACAATTATTAAACTATGTACGGTAAAGATACTGCTAACCACTAGTTCATCAATTAATTACACGTTAACTACATTTAAATACATACATATAAGTTAATTACGTACGAATGACTGTAATGAATTTGCAAACTTCTGGCAATAATGTTATTTTATTTACTCCCCTCTAACTTATTAGTTGAAGAATTTTCTTCCAAAAATATTAAGTGGGGGATCCCCACCCCACCCTGTGTACACGAGTGAAACATATACAACGATTTCGTTTACTAAAAACAACAGTCTCATAAAATTGATATCCTTGCAATACAGGTGTTTGCTGTTGTCTTCGCATAAAACTTGATTCGGTTCATTAGCAGTAAACTTAAGGAAAGAACAGAAAATTCATAATTCACAGTTACACCAGATGTTAAGAGTAGTGACTTAATTTATTGAAAATGAACATTTTTCTTCAAATTAGCCTTTCTTCCCTCAAGAACTACAAATTCCTCCAGAGTGTCTAAATTTAACACAAGTGCACGAAAGAAATAATTAATGCCGAGAACAATAAATCAATATGTACTGACTGAAGTGAGTAAACTATAAAATATAAATTATGACATAAAAAATAATCAAAGTATTAAGAACAAAAAATAAACCAAAATAAAACTGATAAACTAGAAAAGAGAATTAAAACAACAAATAAAAAAGAAACCTCAGTTGATGGTAAGTATAGTAGGTAAACATGGAAAAAAAATTGTATTGTAAAGTGGGGTCATTAAGATGATTAAATCCACGAGAGAAGTTTGCGGAAATGATAATGATGTAAGTGTTTGAACATCTCTTTCTGAGGAACAAGGGAGAATCGTGCGAAGAATCTTCGGAATACTAACACAAATAGCCAAATTAAGTGTTATAACAAGTTGTGTTCGCCAACACAGACTGCGCAATAAATGCATTAGATTTGAACGGGAAATTGTATGCGTACTCTTTTTGTTGTGGAATATCCAAAAATCGACCGGAGTCGAATGTAGGACAAGTTTTACACCTTAGGTTCTGTCATTTCTTCAATGAAGGTAGGGGTTGTACCACAGGCATTTCTACAATACTCAAAGCTTCTCAACTACAAAACACATAGGTCATTACAATTCTACACTCGACCACGACTGCAATCACTATAGATACACCGTATTACTACCAATTAATTCGCTGTTTATTTAGCCTTTTTGTCGTCACTACTCTGAACCTTTCACGGTATATCATAACAAGATTGTGAACTTAAAAATTAATTTCATTTCAAAGAAGCAACAACAAAGACTTACCAGGCATGCGTAAAGTGTGGAGAAGAATTTATACAGTCTCTTTCCAGGTTTATGAGTCGACTTATTTGCATTGCACAACCACTGCAAGGCACTAACACTAATGGCACCATCAAATGCACCTGCTGTGAATGGCAATCCTTGGCCCAGATCTCCCAACATCAGATCACCTTCTACTTCCCTCTCCTTAGCAACGTCTATAAAGGAACAATATTTTATATAAGTCAAGTGTTATACATACATTAATTTCCATTACCTTCGAAATGGTTCTTTGTACTTAAATAAAACGCTTCACACGGAACTAGTCCTGTTCAAATCACATACTATTCAAGTTAAAATCTGCAAAATTTAATGGTCAAACAATACTAATCTAACGTCGATACGGAATACTTTATTATTCTAATACGCCAGGGTTGGCAAAAACAACGCTGGAAAGAAAGTTTTTGGTTTAAACTTAAACAAAAAAAAAAATATATTTTCCTTTATTTATTTAGATAACATATGGTTCAAAAAAAGTTAAGTTTGGCCCTACCGTCCTTATAGAAACGGGGTTGTGAAGAACGGGACCTACAGCTTAAAAAAGCCTGACAGATCTTATGTTCTTTCCGGTGAGTTTTAGTTTTCTCGCACGTTATACATTTCTATTTTTCCCGTAAAACTATTTCTTCCTTTTTCCTAATAAATAAAATAAATTATACACCTGGATATTTTAAAAATGTTTTTGTACAATTTTGGCACTGCATTTTTTCTTTTTAATTAGAAGAACTCATTTCAAACACATACTGTTAACAACGGAACCCAACGATGTAAATTAGTATTTAGAGTAAAAGTACAACAAGTTGCGTTTTTATCTCCTATCTAGCCGGCATTCCAACCTTATGATTAAGAATAATTTGGTTTTAGCATCTGTCAATATCGTCTCAATCATATCGCAGTTTCGACTGATTGTGATATAGCTATGAGTGGAACAAAAGTTACTGTGAACTAATAAAAGCAGAACTCCAAATGGTTGTGAAATTTGTAAATATGTCCTGTAGGTATCTCTGAATTTACAAAAAACTGTTAAGAGATGCAATCTTCATTAAAATACACTTAAAACGTAACAAAGATTTGTGTAATATACTTGGTTGGTTGATTTGAGTGTAGCGTCTCTTTCATCACCGATATTATGAAACGAGGACGTGCTGCTAAATGTGAAATCAGAGCCACGTGATCTCCCACCGGGAACTCGTAGTATATTTGTTTGTGTTTTGTATGTTGCAACTGTTTTTTCAATGAAACTGCTCCACTATTTTGCAGTTTCAAAATTATTTTGCATTATTATGTGAAAACATGTATGTTTTTGTTTGTTATATGTACATCTTTAACATTATACATCTGTTTTTCCCCTAAAAATCATAAGATCTTGGTTTTTGATCTCTGGGAAATCTGGTAACCTTACGTTTAAGTGGATCCGAACCACTACTCTGTCTGCACCCAAGAAAAATGGTTCTTCATCTGGACTCGGATACAGGACCCCTTGAATACAAAGGCGACGAATCTACAAACTTACCTATGAAGGACACCTGATAGAAATACATTCTACTGATCTTGCATGCTTGCGAATATTTTGAGAGCTACAAGGAGAAAAAGATATACAACTGCACAAGTGAAATCATTGCACAGAGTTACATACGTTATTAAAATAAACAGACGATTTCACAAAAGACTACATAGTACAGAAGATCTAATTTAGTCCAAGTTACTGTAGTTAGTTCAAAGAGTCAGAAATACAATGAATTATTCAATTTGATTATCAATAAAAGAACAAAAGAAAGATACGAATCAACTGAGTTCATCTGGTTTTCAACCTTGGCATCTCCATATACAGGGTGGGTGGAAAGTAACTTCTTATTTTGAATTGTGAATTTCTACTGATGTTATGTGTAGATAGCAATGAAAGTTAACTTGTTTTATAGACTAAGTATGCCATTTTTTTATTATTATTATTTTACCAGATCTTGTGAAGCTTTAGTTGTTCCTTTGAAAGCACAGAGATGCCAGGACGATTAAGCATTGAGGAAAGAGCCAAAATTGCAGCAAGATTTGAGCTGCTGCAGTCTGTAATTCAGGTTCCAACTGTGGTAGAAGGGTCAACATGGGAGGCAAACTGTTCTGGATGCAAAAACAATTAGGAATTGCGACAGAAAATTAATCACTACCGAAAGTGTCGTGGACATTAAGAGATCAAGTAGGTCCTCGACTTCGATATCAGAGGAAAAGGTGGCCACAGTGAGGGAAATATTCGAGCGAAGCCCTTCAAAATCAACAAGGCAGGCTGCAAGAGAGAGTAGCATTACACGCTATTCTTCCTCCAATTATTCCTCTCACATTGTTATTCTCTCGACCTAAAGTTTACGCCCGAGCTTCCTCTTGGCTATATGATCAGCATATGTATTTCGGCATAGAAGACCTGGGTTCGGTTCTTGTCCTGCAGAGCTCATGATTCGAATCCCATGTTAAGTTATAGATTCATGTCTTATATAGCCTCAGTGTTGGAGGGGACGTTCTTCAAATCAACCGAAGTCTACTCTCAAGACGCTCTCTATACGGAAATCCAAATGGAGACGATAGATTAAGTCCGCAATCCTTTGTCCTATTAAAGTCTATTGTATGTATTTTCTCCTTATATTATTTGCAAGAAACTGTAGAAAATAGTGTAGTAGTTACAGTACCAGCCGTTAAGCTGATGTGACACATGTAAAGAAAGCTAATGTCAAAGAGGCCGCACTGATCACTACAATTTTTGCGAACTTGACTACTGTAAGAATAGCTGTTTCCAAGGACTTTTGACCACTACATTTCGATCATTTTAATATGGATAACTCTTCAACTTATTTCTTAGATTTCACAGCAGCACGCAATTTTCCCCACTTGACAACTAAAGGTATATGCGTAAAGCTAGTATCTACCGGGGAGGATATTACGTTCCAATGACAGCGGAAAAGACATCAGTAGTAAAAGTATGAAGGAAGGTTCAGCACGTATTCACCCACATACATATACACACAAATCATACACGGTTTGATACATTAAGTTGACGAACATAGTCTATTATCTTATACATGTAATCTGATTCCAAAATTGAATATTTTATAACTGAACTATCGTGTCCTCTTTATTATCTCCATTCTTATTGATTATGTAAAATTAAGTAGTAGTAATTTTTAATTCTTACTTTCAGAAACTAATATTTTGTTTCACTTCGGTTCTTAAGAATATACTTTCATGAACTTACTTAACATTGCAGTTGATATATCCACTCCACACCATACATGTCCATAGTCGTCCAAAACACTACCACTTAATCCAGATCCACAGCCAAGATCCAGTAAGAAACAAGGGACATCTTCTGGCAAAGCTAAAAGTTCAACTGCTCTTTCGGTCATCTGAAGCTGAATATCCATCATTCGAGAACTGGAACAGAAAAATTTCACTGTATAACACATACACTTTTGTACAAGCTACAATCTAATTCCAAGTAACCCATCTTAGAACTAAATCTACTCGAACATGCATCAACAAATGTTATCACCTATGAAGTACTCTTCATGCGGGAAAAAGACTTCGACCAACGATGGGAATATTCTTGAAAACTAGGGAATACTACACGTTTCGTAGTAGTCATGCTGTGATAGGAATGTCAGAAAATATTCGTTTCTCCTAGAGGCGTTGTGGGGGAAAAAAGTGATAACAAAGGATCATGTTTTGTTATGGGTTTCTGAACAAGGATTCCTCTTCTCGCCACTAGTATAACATGGGCACTACTATGTCTTCTTCTACTTCGTAAAGAATTACTTAATTGGTTCATGTCTCCAGCAAGTTGGACACACACGATCCGATTTATTTAATGTTGCGCAGCAGCTATTCTGTGAATTAAATTGTCATGGCCCATATAAATGTACCACTCAAGTAACGATCAGTAACTCTTGGTATTTTGCATGAAATATTCAAATTAGATAAGACGAGACCGACCTTGTGTAGTAGCAGCCGTGATAATTAAAAATAAACGCATTTGAGTTTCCTCGTAATGTATGGTTAGCAGCAGCATCTTCTCGTAGGAGGTCAGAGTTCGATTCCCAGTGGGAGTTTATGTGGTTCTGTTAATTCCACGTTAATCTCTATGTCTGCGTCTCATTTAGCTTCGGTACATCATCAGAGAACTGGTTTATATTATATTATACGTACCCAATACGTATTTTGATTATTTATTTTTTAGTTATGAATATTTGGGAGTGGTAAATTGAATTATTAAATACGTACAGTATACACTTCTATCTTGAAAACTATTTATGTTGTAACACGATTAGTTTGGAGTCTGGGTCGGGTGTTTTTCGATTTTTTTCTATTACTGGAAGTGATGATTTTGTTTCATATAAAGTTCCAGATCCGGAAATTTATAATTCATAAAGTGCTCTATTCGCCACTATAAATAGTTAGGAGATATTAACAATGAAAAATAGGTATATCCGTAAATTTATTTCACAAAATTATATTTATTTATAGAAGTGGATATGTATGTATTTTGATTTGGAATACCGGAAGTAAGTTTGTTTAGAAGAAAAAGAAAAAGAAGTTTGAAACACACCAAAAACAGCGGATGAAGCTGGTAACAAGTTGAAATAATTAAGTGGCAAATTTCCCAGGTTTCGGACAAACATTGATAAAAATTAAGCATTAGGCCAAATATATTCTTTTGGATTTTCAATCAACTTCAACAAAATTATATAAAACAACCTTTTTCGTATATTCCCTGTTTGCGATATTGGCTCCGCCATTTCAATGGCCGGGAGTATTTAACCGAAGACAGGCGTCTGTTGCTAGCCTAGCAGGGCGGATATTTACCTGGAATAAAAGGAAAACATGTGCACCGTTGGGACAGGTTCTTGAAAATTTGCAGTTAAGGTAATGTGTTTTTGATTTTTTTTTTTTTTTTTTTTTTACATTTATGAGGAAGATGAGCTCAGTTTCCAAGATGGCGTCATACAGTAGCATCGTTGGTCCCACCTCATAATTTTGAGTAACTGATCAAAGTGAACGAGTATTTTGGTGGTAGACTAATCAAAATAGATTACCAGTGTATATAGAACGTCTTCGTATAAAATATGCAGTCGTCATAATGCGAATGATGCACTAAATTTTGTTTAGGGTCACACATCAAGAACGTTCCATGGCTATCTTTCCACTGAGCACACACTGATACTTAAAATTTTCCGCAATGTAGATATAAATTTTATCGGTAACAATTAAGCTTCTTCTGATTAGTATACTGTTCACTCAACGCAGGAAGAATCATTCGTAATTTTTTAAAAATATTTTCCTGTTTACCAAATACAAGTGCAGATAAACGTATGAACTAGTTCGGGGAAAATAGCATTCATAAGACTTTGCTCGCCTTTCGCAATTTGTTTTATTAAACTATATTGCAGTTGGTCTGATATCATTACTTTGAATCTATCATAAATATTGAGGAAAAAGCCGATACTTGCTTGTGATATTGCATTAACCTCATTTGCAAGAGCTCTTTCGACTATGTCAGCTTGCTGCCCTTGGAACTAACCTAAGTTGTGATGAATAGAAACCTGATTGTAGTTCCACATTATATATATATATATATATATATATATATATTAGTTTTTTCTTCTTCTGTTCGTTCATTGTCCACATAGATTTGTAATTGTACATTCCCTCTGCATGAGATAATATGCTGTCATGAATCATATTATGTTCGTCTCATACTCACGTTCATTTGTATATATTTTATGGTTCATCATCGTATGCACAGTAGTAGTAGTTGTTGTTGTTTAAATAAAGATGATGCTAGCCTGACAGTTTATGAAGTTCTATTGAAAGAGGCACGCATGACGTCCTGTAGGTGATAGCAATCACAATAATAAGAATATGAAAATAATATCATGATAGCCATAACGCAGAAGGGTGAAAAAAAAGGGAGGACAAAACCCTATGAATTGTTGTTAAGTTTAAACACTCGATATATCAGTGAACACAGGTTTCTACAGATACTTAGAGAAAACATAGTCAGTTGAAAGAATGTAACCAGTAACATGAGGTTATTCAATTATGTTTGAGCTAGCAAAGAAAGCAAAGATAACAATATATGTGTTCAATTCTGTTTATTAAATGAAATACATTGAGAACTCTATAACAATTTAAGTACATATATTTCAAATATGTAACAAATTTTAAACTCTAATAATTAATACTGTATATATTTTTTCCTTTCTTATGTTAACGAAACTTCACGGCGAACATTGTACTTTATTCTTGTTACCTGAAATAATAATAAGCAATAAAAGAATTATAATCGGAATTTGATATGTATTATTTAAATAATATGTTAAATGTAAATCACTCATAAACAGGCAAAATCCGCAGAATCTGAAGTAACCAAGTATTGTACCGGGAGTTCTTTGCTGGGATATTATCTTAACAAGAACCTGAATATCTATATCTATAATATTTATAGAGGCGAAAATTTAGATTATTAGCAAAAATTGGTTGTTGAAGTTGTATGATATTGAAACGAAACTGAAATGATTGATATTTAAATGAAATAACTGTTGCGCTAGAAAGAAGACCCGTTTCTATGAATACGAGATCTATTCTAAAATTTTGAAATCAGAGATTAGTACAAAATAAACGTATTATACAGTATTTAGAGGATGTACTCCGTCCGTATGAAGTACTGTCATTTATTTTCTGAAGTGTAATATTGGTCATCTCATTGAAAAGGGAAATAATAAAGCGTTTTCCGAATAGAATATCTGTGCTGCGCTGAACCTACAAGTATGACGAATTTTGTTTCATAAACAGCAGAAACAAGGTCGGAAGGATTCCAAAGATTGTTTTATTATTTATTTTTTCATTTTTTTTATGTCCTTTAGGCTAAAGAAAACGGAAGATTAATGAAAGTAATTGATTATGAAATTAAATTTGTTTTGTGCTCTCTCATCAAGAATCACATGCACCAATGACACACACGCTAGCCACTAGACCAGCAGAAGAGCTCCAAAGATAATAACTTAGCATTCATCATTAATAGAAAAACAAAGCAACGCACGAACATGCATATCTAGCAACTACTTAATATAAAAAATGTATTTGATAATACAGAATATTTAATCCATAAATAATACGGTACTACATCAATATTCAAAGGTGAATTCGTTAGTCTCCAACGGACTATAAAACAAAATAAACATAAATATTAAAGTCTGCATTTTAACATATTAACTGAAAGAATCAGTACCACCAGAATCAAAGATCACAAGGGATTCCAAAGATAAAAACCCACTATTCAACGTTAACAGAAAGACTCGAATCCGAATTCTAAATTAAGTCTGGATAAAAGCAGCTTACATAAACAATGGCATTACACCATAAATTATAAGAATAAAGAAATCCCGTACGCAACACTACTGTAGCAAAACCTCCATAGTATTCGAGTGAAAAAAATATCCCACAATCACTACCAAGAATCAGTGAATCTAGTTATAATAACAATGTAATTAGAAAATTAAATAAGGTAGTCAGTTTATGTTTGTATACAGTGTTTTTATAGATCAGTTTCTCAGCTTTAGCGTTTGTATTTGTTCTTACCGTCAAGGGGAAAGTTAGTTTTCCCCGCACATACCATAAGCAAAAGAAAGATGCAATAGTTAGTCGAGTAGATTCTCAGGAAAGACTTTGCTGACCACGTTAACAGAATTAACGAAATATACCAGAGGATTTCAGCTTGCCAATTCACTCACGAGTAATATAACTGCTTTGATGTTTATTTAAAATAAACAGTAAACGAAAACTATTTATTACCAATATTACAACTATTAAATCTTTACCTATGCATAAGGTACAATATTCAATAGTTATTTACTTGGTAAATATGGTATATGCGACACAGTTGTCACAAAAATGCATGTCTAACTCAATACATTTTTTCTCTACTTCAGAACGAATAGATCAATATCAGCAGAGATTTCTTTGAAGTAGACTGTTACAGATAATAAGTTATCAAAAACCGAACTCAAAACAGGCCATACGTTCCCAGGTAATTGATAAAAGAACACATAGCCGCGATATACACTTGTGCTGGTGGTTGAACAAGCAATGGATGAGTCGAATTGTTCCGTCACTTCTGCTCTCAATCTATCTGCACGGAGCGAAAATTCAGATTATAGATTCCAATCAATATGTCTGCTAGAAAAAAAATGGATCGATGTGAGTTTTACTTTATTTTTATGTAAATACGTTTCCTTACCTCCCTTATCTTTGATCTATTTGCTCTTTAAAGTTCCCTCTTTTGAAATGTAAGCAAAAATTGCAATTCTCTCTCTCTCTCTCATTATATTCGCTAAGTCAACATAAAACATAAACATTGTAAATTTCATACGTAGGCCATGTCTTTGGAACCACTGGAAACAAATAATGCTGGGATATTGGCGGAAATACATCGGCCCATCCCTTTTAGTTTTTAGACATTCTTAAGTTTTAACATCCGCGTACTTACTTCTATACTATTAATATAGCGTAATAATATTCGAATTTAGAACCAGTGATTTGATCTTGGACTAGACGCAACACTTCTAGTTCCTTTTATTATTATTTAAAGTAGTGCATTGAATTCATATACCGCCATGGACTGCTTATTATGAATTAAACTGTTAATATATAGGGTGTTCAGAAACAAAACCAAACAACTTTAGAAAATTAATCCCCACGAAAACACGAAAAAAGTATAGACTAACATGGGCACACAAATGCGTCATATTAAATTTATAGCCCGCGGAAAAATATGTCAAAACGATAAAACAAAGGGCCATAACTCGCGAACAAAGTGTTGTATCAAGGTTGAGTAAAAGAACACAGTGATTATTCTGATCTTATATGCCATTAAGGCATCAGCGGATATGAAACAGGGACGGCGATAGGGTCAGCCTCGAAGTATAAAAGGAAAATCGTGAGGTTTGCTAGAAACGAAAAATGATTGATCAAAAATTGAAAATTGACATGCATTCCATACCCACTGCGACAATATTGGAATCTATGTTTAAAAAACTATGTAGTTTACCCGGGCTTTAACCAAAATTCCGTTTTCGAGTTATAATTATTCTCAAACAATTTCGACCACTTTTAGGCGGGGTATATCTTGTAAAGGATGCTTCTATTATTATAATTATTATTATTATTATTATTATTATTTGATTGATGAGGAGAATGGGAACATCGGCAGCAAAATTATATATATATATATTTATGTGTGTGTGTGTGGTTTACATGTGAATATTCAGTTCTCAAAGTTGTTTGGTGTTGTTTCCGAACACTTTGTATAATAAAGTAATATATAGATTCAACAAAAAGTTACAAAATCTTAAGAAAGAGTAAAATTAACCATAGTTTTCTTTTTCTAATCCAATACAACTTTGTTATTACAATACTCACTTTTGTGTGTACTTCCTCGCTTCTTCTTCATTGTAATACTGGAAAACAAAACAATGTGAATTAATTCTAACGTACAATGTATAAACAACTTATGTCTTTATGGCAATTTAACAAATTTTAGTGGAGTATTCTAAATGCATATTATGTTTATAACAAGCTACATTATCAATAAGTTACTGGTATCGAAAGTAAAGAATATTACATACAATGGTATAGTAGCACTGGAAAGCAAAAGTATCAGAAGAAGAAGAACTCACATGAACATTTGTAAGCCGGTAGTAACTGAAAATGAAATGAAATCTTTGAGTTTTACGTCCCACGGTTATGCCGGCTAGGCTAAAGGAGACGGTGGGAGGAAACGGGAGAACCTCAAGGAAGCCCACGCACACGGTGTCTGTCCATCACAAAGTTCACTTGGTGGGAGCAGGGTCTGAACCCGGGATCCCATGCACAAGAGGTGAACGCTCTACCACTGAGCCACCGCGGCCCCTAAGAGCCGGTAGTATAATTCAATAAAATATCAGATTTCTTTAACAGTAACATTTGCCTACACTACCACATCATAATAGAACAGCCGTTGACGGGATCACTCCATGTATGGAGTTTCCTTGTATCATTCCATCTATGGAGTTTCCTGATACTATGTCAGCGTGTCACGTTTGTCCAATAACATCGGTCTAAGTTGATCTTTGGTTTCACAAAAAACAGCCAACTTAAACAAATAATGAACCTACACAGTAATAGTATGATCATACGTACAAGGTTTCACAAGTATTAGGGCAAATTTAACAGGTAGCCAAACTTACAAGGTTCCACGGACATTTAGCCAAATTAAACAATTAGCTACGTTACTATGCACACTTACAAGATTCTACACAATTTGTCAAAGTAAATAGGTGACAAAGTTACATTATAACTATCATCATAGGTATTCTGCCATTATTGTCATTACTTGCTGAAACTGAGAGACAAAGTTACAAAGATATCTAATTTTTTTAGTTAATTACGAGAATGGATCGGAAAGTAAGAATAAAAGTCCTGTAAATCCCAGCAAGTATTAGATTCATACAAATTGATCTCGTGAAATGGTGCCATATACACTATTCCCAACATAGTTTTCCAGCTGGTTCATGCATTTTCCCAATCCTTCACAAGTTCATTATGGCTGCCTCATAGAAATTAGGATTGTGCTGTCGAAGCCACGACCTTACTTCATGCTGCACATCCCATCCGAATGAAATCACTTTCTTGTGAAATTTTCTTCAAAAGAACATAGAGATGGTAATTGGTCGGAGAAATGTCCAAACTGTACAATATGTGCTAGAGCATATGATACCCAAAATCTGCTACGGTGTCACATATGGTAATAGCCATGTGTGGAGTCATGCTACAAAGATGAGTCATAAGTCTTGCAATATTCTGGTATACAGCTTACCTCTATTTATTACAATACAATAAAGTTAACATTCAAAGTATAGCCCCTCGTGTTGGACTGCCTGCAACCATCTTGTCAGTTCCTCAATGTCGATACCACCTTAGAGGCAAAGAAGTCAGTCTTCTGTTTCCACACACTGTTGTTTGCTGAAGTATTCTGATTTCAGAAGTGTGCCATGAACCGAAACCGGTAGTAATCCGAAGGGGCAAGGTGAGAACTATATGCAGGGTGTAGCATCAAACTGATGCCATCAAGTTCCTGAATTTGTTGTTGCGTTTTTCGAGTGAAGTGTGGTTTTGCGTTATCCTGAAGCACCAGGGCGCGCTTTCGATTCACCAGTGCAAGATATCTTTTTAGTAGTTCAGCACACATATGCTCCAACTGTTTGAAAAAAAAAAAAAAAGCTAGGTATTGATGGTACGACCGTTAGGAACAAACACGAAAGTGAATTACCCCCTCGTAATTCTGCCACACACACAAACCATGCCTTTATGTTTGAAATGGCTCTGTTTGATGGTAGGTTCTGCACATTCGGATTGGCCCTTCCTTAACCACTGTTTTTACACATTCGATAAAAAAAAAATAAATAAATAAAAAACTTTTCGTTACATACGACAATGCGTTTCACGAAACGCATTTCATGCAGATTTTATAGCAGTACACTCACTCTCCTCTAGAGCTGAGCTGGGGGTCTACTCATGTGGCACAACGTGCTAGGTCCTGATGCTTTTCCCGACTTTGTGAAGGCGACACACTACAGTATATTGGAACATGTCGGGATTGTTTGACAATCGTGCTGCTGGATGGATTTTTCCCAATAACGTCTCGTATGATCTAAAAATATGTTACCCTGAGGCGGTCGGACTTGGGTGATCTTGAACATTTTTACTACCTGCACGAAATTTCTGGAACCAACGAGTTGCTGTGCTGTGATTCAATACACTTTCCCCTTTGGTATAAGAGAAGTCTGTCTGTTGAACGAATAAGTGCTGACCTTTAGGTGAAGACACCTGGAGCGTGAGATGCGTTCTGTCCATCAGATCGAAAGATTAGGTAAGTATGACACAACATATCACTAAACACTGCCATCCATTTTAATGGATTTAATTCGGCAGTCTTAAGATCGAATATGGAAATTAATGTCTAAATTATATGGAAATGTGATATATAAAATTAAAAGCTAAATCGGTTAATCTGATTCCATTTCGGATGCACATATATATATATATATATATATATATATATATATATATATATATATATATATATATATATATATATATATATGAATAATCAAAAGGAATTTATGTATTCGTTTGCAGATAGGCTGTAGAACATTTTCAGTTATCAATCTTACGTTAACTGAAAAAGCAACGTTGTCAGTTTAATAGGCAATTTCCTTGTTCCCTAACTATACGAACAATATGGTTACAATCATATCTATTATATTTCCTGTCTTTCCATTTTTCCGACTTTTATTCATAAAGTATTTGACCTATGGGGTGATACAACCTGTATATATTTAAATATTTTAGCAGTCAATTCTTTATGTTGAATTCGGTCCAACATTTGGAATATAGGCCTAATTTGCTGTACTCGTAAGTAATTGTGTTCATAACATGGAATGAATGACAATATTTGTGTATCGAGATTAAGATGTTTTGCTCCTTAACAACTGACATTGTTATGAGTGAATTCTGAGGAGATACATAATAACCATGGACGCGGGCTGCTGAAATGAAAATGAAATCTTTAAGTTTTACGTCCCACGGTTATGCCGGTTAGGCTAAAGGAGACGGTGATGGTGAGTAATGAATGAAATGGTGGAATGAAGAAAGTGGGAGAACCCCGAGAAAACCCACGCACACGGTGTTTGTCCACCACAAAGTTCACTTGGCGGGAGCAGGGTTTGAACCCGGGACCCCAAGCACCAGAGGTGAACGCTCTACCACTGAGCCCCCGCTGCTGAAATGAAAATTTAGTTCAATATAAATTATGTTTGGGAGTGTCAACCTTCAATTTTAGTAAATTGAACCACGAAATGTATAAATGCTCGGAATATACAGTCCGTTGAACGTAAAATTTCTAAACCGAAGTTAGCTATGCTTATTTATCGCATGTCAAGCAAAGTCCAATACATACCTTTGATTCAAAAATCAACAAAAGGAAGCTTGTTGAGGGACGAAGCCAGATGCTATATTTAATGAACGTTACGAGATTCTTTCAAAATCTTTTTAGCCTAGCAATGAAATGTTGCGCCACCTTTAATAATCCGATCATGCCATATATTGCAATCTATGGAAGAAATAATGTATCAGTTTCAACGACCTACCTAAACGTCACTTTGCTGGAGGCAGCCATTTGAATAGATGCGAAAATGACTGTAACTTCCAGAAGATTCAACGGTGCAGGTGTAGTTTAGGCGTATCCAGTGGTGCTATTCAGCCGGTTTGCTACAACCGGTTGTTTAAAATATTTCGAGATCGCAGAACCGTTTGTTATACCCAGACATAAGCACACACACGCATGACCTAACAAAGAGTGAAAGAAAGAAGCCAAACAAACTAGTGAAAACACCTGTACTTTTCCCGCTCGCTTGTATTGTTGTGCAAATAAACAACTTTCAATTGTTTCAGTTCAATGGGCAGACAGAAATTTGAATGGGCAAATAGAAATTTGAATAGGAATTCAGGGTTTTTGTCCAGTATAATGGGATCTGTGAGTGTAATGAATGTGATACATATGTAAGGGGTCGTCACATATTACGTAACGCGGCAAAGGCGGAGAGGGGCTTCGGCCTTGCGTATGACACGAGGGAGGAGTGGGTTAGCGTGTTCGTTACGTAACGTGTTTTTTCTGTAATCTTTATTCTTATTCTCAGGTTTATGTACAATCTTTTAAACAAATAATTTTATTCAGTTCTTTTCAGTTTTATAAATAGCCTAGCCTTTGGCTTGCTGGGGGCTCGGCCCCCAGACCCCCAAGTTTGCTCGTCTTGCGGCCTCGCATCTCTTACGTGTCAGAATTTGCATCAACAGCGCGAATTTCGTGAACTTGCTCTTCATATTACCTGAGATTGCCCAGCTGGGGGCTTCGCCCCCACACTCCCGCCTCTGCTCGGCCTACGGCCTCGCACCTCTTAAACCCACAACTCTATTGTTTCTTTTCCTATTTCAACTATCTAAAAGATAAGATTTTGTATCCCAAGAAATCACCCGTTTAAATAGCATGGGAATTTCTTCGTCCCCCTTTAGACCCCTTAAAAATTAAAAATAATCACTTTTGGCAATTTTCCTGTCGGTTAGTCCTGGAAAGCTACAATCATGCCAAATTTCATTACTCTAATCCTGCCGGAAGTGCCTAAACATTTTGGGGTGTAGAAGACGTCCCATATAAACATGGGAAAGATTTTTCAATTGCCAGTAAAACCACTTTACGGTGGGAAATTCTTATATCTGATGAATCACTTAGGTAACGCTGAAGAAAACGTACAAGCATACCGGATTTCAAGTTTCTATTTCAATTCCAAGTACCTAAAACATGAGATTATAGGTATATATATAAAAAAAAGGCCCATTTAAATAACGTGGAGAAATTCTTCACCCCCTCTTTAGACCCCCTAAGAATTAAAAATATTCACTTTTGGCAATTGTCCTGTCGGTTAGTTTCAGAAAGCTACAATTATGCCAAATTTCAACTTTTCACGTCAACTGGAAGTACCCCTTTAATTTATGTCAGTTCATGTAATTTTATATATAGTTAAGATATTTATATTGTTTTGGAAAATTGAGAACATACAGCCTGTATAAATTAAATCATGCAGAAGAGATTTGAAAACGCTACTAGACGCCAGCATGACTGGTGACGAACCCTACGTGTATTACAATACAATAAAGCTCTGTCTTGTGGCTATCGCAGCATTGCATTTACGGTACACACATTCCTGGAGTTAGTTGTTTTATCAATCGTAACTACCACTTGAAAATACCCTCGCATTCCCACTAGTATTGCTATTTCTGGGAATACGTAGATTTAAAACTTTTGGTTTGAATCATTGCCCACTCTGTTCTTTCAAGGGGTTTCGCATCTGAAAGAGAAGAAACTCTTCGTGAAATAGTATTTTCTGTGACAGAACGATCCAAGCAAAATACAATATTAAAAACCGAATTCATCGGATATTCATCTCATACTGAACTTTTTATCTTTAGATTTGAATTTTTCGAGAAATCGAATTTATTTGCATTCACTGATTTAGGACAAGAATTTCAAAAAGGGTAAATTTAAGAGCCTGCCTTACTAAAAATAATACAAAATTTACCATTTTTCTTTTGCTTGATTATTCATCAGTGAAAGGAGATAATGAAATGCAAGTCACTACAATAATAGATAATGCTATTCTACAACAGAAAATATGAACCTGAAGAATGTTCAGTGTTGCTATCCATAGAAATTACAGTGTTGCCAGAAAAACAATTTCCCTAAAATCTAAGTTAAGGCAGCGAATAGAGTAACAAACTCAACTGCATTTGGTTACGTATCATATTGTTTTGGTTTCCTGTGAACTACTTTTTAAATAATAGTTGTATTTAGTTTGTAATAAACAGAATAGTTTTAACATACAGTTATTAAAACTAAATAATAATGTTAATTAAAAAGTAGTTCACAAGAAACCAAAACAATATGATACGTAACCAAATACAGTTGAGTTTGTTACTCTATTCGCTGCCTTAACTTAGATTTTAGGGAAATTGTTTTTCTGGCAACACTGTAATATCTATGGATGGCAACACTGAACATTCTTCAGGTTCATATTTTCTGTTGTAGAATAGCATTATCTATGATTGTGGTAAGTTGCGTTACATATCTCCTTTCACTGATGAATAATTAAGCAAAAGAAAAATGGAAATTTTGTATTATTTTTAGTAAGGCAGGCTCTTAAGTCAAAAGATGGCCAAAAACTTGTTCACAAACGAGATGTCCCTCCTCCTACACGTGTGCAGCAACGTCTAATCTGTGATCTACGGGGAAGAGAACTTATTTGTACAGTCGACACTGGGAAACTTCAAATATAGGAACCGTCCTGGATTCCAGAAAAACAAGGTCAATATCAATTCTCTACATCCTGTTTCACCTGTCTCTTTTTGCAGCACTTCCTCCTTGAGAATCATCGGTGACCTAAGAGTTTGTGTGCGATCTTCTTGGGAAAACGACAGTATGGAATTTCGAAGAATTAAGACTGGTTAATTAAACCTTATGAAGTTAAAGTTAAAATATTATAACGATACTATCATTTTGTAATACTTTGATTTGTCAGCGAAAAAACCCTACAAATATATTCAAAATACAAGCATTTTGTAATGGTAAGTTCTGCCATTAAAAATACGAGAAAGAGAGAGAACCAGTTAATAAAAGATTAGAACAGCACCACTGGAAATAGGGCCTAATTCTCGATAAATTGTAATTCTTTCACTAATTTACTTCTTATTGTGTCCTAAGAGATTTGCGCTGGGCAATATGAAAATATCGCACTTGGCATAGATAAAATTTAAGGGGACCACCAAACATAATTGTTGAAAAATTAAAGCTCTTTTTCGATTTGCGTATAAATGCGGTTTCTGGATGTACGGCATAAGAACTACAGTTCAAAATCACAAACCAACATGTGCTAGGTGGCCACTCAAAAGCATGAATGCTATCTAGCCAAGTCAGAGTAGGGCGAAGCTGGTAGGAATGTGCGGAAGCGCAGGGGTGCGTCCCAAGGAAGCAGGCACGTCAGCGATGGCGGGTATATGCCTAAGCGAGAAGTGAAAAATAAGTGGATTTCAGCAAATATGCGAGTTTCAATAACCCTTCCACGGCTTTACACTAGTAACGTTACTTATAAACATAAAAGTGCACACCGTGCAGAAATACACCGCCGGTGGAAAATAACATCTATAGAGTCATCTTTCTTACGCACTCACTTATTTTACTCACTGTAAAGCACTTGTAATGATTTTACGGCATTACTCAAGCAGACGGCTCTACAAAATTTAGGTGGCCACTAAAAGCACGAATGCAATCTAACCGAGTCAGAGCAGGAGCGCAGCAGGAGGGACCGACCGGACCGAGGGGGTGCGTCAGTAGGGAGCAGGCGCGTCAGCGACGGAGGGAATACGCGTAAACAAGGATAGTAGAAAATACATAAAATATCCGCAGTAATTTTCTCCTTCAAAAACACAAATAATCGTAATACTCTTACTTTCAAAATGGCTTCACTGGTTTCCCGGGTAAATGGCCCGCTACGAGGAGAAATTAGTGTGTTTTGAATTTTTACTTCTTTTCCACAGTTCGCATACTTGATTCTACGCTTCAACATACTATGACGCTGCAAAAACTTTATAATATGACGCTCTTTATCACACAATTCTTTGTGATAAAATCATATGTTTGCATTATATCCATCGCAGATGCCCATTGCTAACACGAACAGAACACTCATGTCGTTTATTTCCACCTGTTTCGCATTCTTATATCCTTCCGCTTCAGTAAATAGTTACACTCCCATTCAAAATGTATTTCAATAAGATATCTAATAACAGAAATTCCATATATTCACACTCTACTTCTTTTACGAAAAGTGTTTGGCATCGTATTTTACCTATAAATTTTGTTTTTGGTAGAGCCGTCTGCTCGAGTGAACCCGATTTTACACTAGAAACCATACACTTGTAAACGTGAAATACAGCTGTATTACTTCGTATAAAATTTTGTCGTCTGCAGAAATAGGTATGTCCCTTATGAATATAACTTTTCATACGAACTATTCAATTTCACCTATAAATCTTCCAAAATGGGGTGCGCCAAAACTACATCAGCACCGATTCCACATCCATTCTCCAGCCCAGATTTTGCACTTCAGTTTTGGCAACAATAGCCGCGCACATTGAAGTATTGTCATCCAGTAAGTGAGATCAAAACACAAATGACTGATTTAAATGATACATTATTTCTTCCATAGATATCACTATGTGCCATAAACACTTTATATCTCAATGCAACTAAGTCACTGCAGCCCCGGGCCCCATTTTCACTCTGCACCGCACTAAAGTAGTACAAGTCGAATATCATCATACTTGTACTTCCACTCACACAGGGTAAGTGGTAATTAGTAACAAAATTACTCTGTATCTTATTTTAACCTACAGTACAACAAAATACCTACTATTTCTGGAGGTGCTTTGTGCTCTGGTCGTCGTATTGAGGACATAGTCCAAATTAATTTTTACTTATCTCTTCTGCACAAAACACTCACAAAACAAAAACAATAACGAAACGAAAAGAAGAAAACAAATAGAAGAGGTATCCATTCGTGTAATGAGAAATTCAGCAATTTTCATAAACCTCCTTCATCACGGGCTCATAGAGTAACATACGTGTCGTTAACGTAAAATTTGCCTTTATTTACTTAACAATTACGGAAATAATCACGAACTTTTACGTTGCGTTACAGTTCGCAGTGTTTCCAAAAGGTCATATGGTATGACCTCTGTGAGTAAGGAAGAGAATTGAAAAAATGTATGGCGTAAAAGTGTAAATGGTGAATGTAAATGAATACGGTGCTAATTATGTACCAGTCTTCGCAAACATTGCGGAGAGTAACGTTACCAAAAAATCAATGGAGATCTTGTGTTACGTTGACACAAACCCATAAGGAAAGATGCAAGAGACTTAAGAACAAAATTTGGATTAAAAGTTTTTCTGAAAGTGTGCGTGGGTAGGTTTGAGGCAATACTTGTCATTTTCAGGAACTTCCTTTAATACTAGTTTGCGTCAGCGCAACGTAATTTGCATTTTCTTTAGGAACTCTACACTCCAGTTACCGTTACAGTTACACAGCAGTTATTGGCTGTTGTGTACCAAAAAATACATGTATATCATGTTCAATTTTTACCTTTTACCAACAAATAATAAGTTAGTACAGTCGTGCAAGGGATAGCGTTGAGTGGAATAGGTGAGCTTCTGTTAAATGCTTTTCTTTCTGGCCCTATTCTGCAACTCTTAACCTTAATTAGGTATTAAATTATTTGCATTGCATAGTAAACAGCAATTCCGAAGACGGTTACAGATTAAGAATATATCTTTCATGATTAGTTGTGTTGTTATGTTACGGTACGCAAAGTTTGCGACCGCTTATCAGAACAGCACCTAAAAAACCAGGGGCGTTATTTAGGGGGAAGGGAGGGGCATTTGCCTCCCTTGAGTTCGGGATGTATATAGATTTTATCAATAGAATAGTAGTGAGAAGCGCGAAATTTTACTAATATCAAGGGGTCTTGCCCCCCGAAGCAAATTCTGAAATGATGCTCCTACCTAGAACAACCCTTATCGATTCAATCCCTAGCGCTAATCTTCGCAAAAATTCCGGAAGCTAACGCAACAGCAACGTGCAAATATCAACTGTAATTATTATATATTTAATGGAAAACTAAAGGATAAATTTTGTTTTGCCATGACACCATCGTTTCAGAATGACCCCATTCAATATATCAATGCACACACAAACATAAAGTTTGTAATATAACATTCCGTAAAATCTCTATTCAACATTAAGCAGAATAGGAGTATATTTCCAAATTTTATGAGACTATTATGGTACTAAACTTTGAGCCTATGCTTTGTTATAATTGGACTAAAGATTTTTTTTAAAAAAAATCAAACATTACTAATCGTTAAACGAATTCGTTCAGTATAGTTATGTTCAGAAGTGACCACATTAAGCTTGTTATACAATATATAACATTCTTATTCGTACACATTGCTTTCCCAAACGAAATATTTAATTTCTCCATTAAACTATAATATTATGCTAGTTAATTGTCACAATTGGGCTTCACAAATTAAAAAAAAACATAGAAAAATTAATTCGTAACAAATTAAATATTAATTAATAAAAACAAACAATGAGAGAACACCTGTTTTCATGAACTTTTCTATTCGTACACGGGCTGTTATACCATAAAGAAATCATATGAAAGAAACAAACTTGGTAAGTCTAATATTTTGTGGCATATCCTTTGCCTCAATCACTGCTAGACAACGTCTCTTCATGGAGTTTACAAGATTTTTGCACTTTTCGGGGCTTATTTTATTCCACTCTGCTTCCACAACACATTTCAGTTACGAATGTGCTTTTTCAAATCTGCCCACAAATGTTCAATAGGGTTTAAATCCGGGCTTTGAGGTGGAGGTTGCAGCAATTTCGGCACGTTCCAAATCAACCAAGACATGCTAAGTCAAGCCTTATGTTTACTGTCATTGTCCTGTTGAAATCTGTAGACAGGAGGCATACCCATTTTTTGTGCACTCTGCGTGACATTGTTCTTTAATATGTTACTTCATAATGCTATCAATAAAGTGGATGGTGCCAACTCCCTTCGATAACATACAGGCCCAAAAAATTAGTGACTCACCACCATGTTCAACTGTGGGGAGTGTGTTCATATTAATATTCTCTGTATTTGGTTTTCTCCATACATTACGTACCCTATCTGACCCAAAAAGGTTTATTTTCGTCTCGTCGGACCATATAACACTATCCACTATCCTAAAATTCTTGATCCTTATCACGACATCGTTTTGCAAACGCAAGGCGCTTCTTGCGATTCTCCTTACTTACATACGGCCTCTTTCGCGCTATTCCACCATGATACCCATGTTTCCACAACACACGCCGGACAGTTTGGTCACACATCTGCCTCTAGGACACATTTTCCACTAATGGACATAGTTCAAGGACACTTAATTTAGGTTTTTTCGAACACTTTAAAGAATGAAACATTCTTCGCGTGCTCTTAATTTACGTTCCTTTGGTCTCCTCGGTAAATTCCTCG
This sequence comes from Thermobia domestica, assembly GCF_964235325.1. Classification (NCBI taxonomy): domain Eukaryota; kingdom Metazoa; phylum Arthropoda; class Insecta; order Zygentoma; family Lepismatidae; genus Thermobia; species Thermobia domestica. The sequence goes on from NC_137461.1 coordinate 87,210,287, forward strand.
TTGAACCGTGCTTTCTGAATTTTTGTACTATGTACTGCACAGTGGAGTGCGAGCAAATAACGGTACGTGCTATTTGATGGAAATAATTTCCTCTCAGTGCTAAGTTTATAATTACCTCTTTTAGGTCGGAACTCAGTTCCTTTTGCTTACCCATTTTGATCCGTTCGAAGGAAAGCACGCACTGCACCTACCACTAACACAAGTCACCAAGTCACCACTAATTTCAATACAAAACGAAGAATACTCGTGAACGATAATACTATTTACGATTAACAAAACAAGTCACATTAATGTACGAATAGAAATGTTGCATGAAAACGTGGTGTTTTTCTTTAATTATTACTATTGGATAGTTTTGAAAACTATTTTGGATTGGTTTTTAAATTGAAATGTGTGAGCAAAACCCCCTTTACTATATACACATAGCAGATATAAAAATAATAAACGTAAAGTACACATATGTTACATTTCTCCTCAAAAACTCAGGTGTACGAATAAGAATGTTATAAACTGTACATGCCAATATTTTCCCATCAAATCTCGTATCAAGCTTATCTTTGATAGTCATTTGGTCAAATAAGTTAGCTACGCAAATAAACAATCAAATATAAATGTTAATTTTGTTGTTCATTTGTTCACATTTCTGCATTCAATTGTTACATTTGTTGGTATGCGCAGGACTCGCTTAAGGCAGTTATTTAAAAGTAAACTGTTTACATCATAAATTTTAAAATAAACGAGCAGTTGGAAACATGAACCGTCCATGTGAAATGTGAACGCAGACCAACCTGTAGTGTCTGGCCTTGCCAGTCTGACTTAAGCCAGCATTTTTCCCGAGTCTTCTTTGTGTTTGTATTTGTTGTAATATTTTATTGTAATATATATTGTAATAAGTGTATGCATCAAAGCATTTCAATTGCATCCTGTGTACACGTTTAGCGCCACCGCATAGTGATTTGGTTTGTTTTCTTTGATGCAATGTTGGATAGGAATGGAACATGATTTATTTAGAACATTTGTATCAAATCTTGTAACCAATACAATATCAACTTGGATCGCACACGTTCAAATTCCACTTTGCTCAAACATTTGATACAATACTTGATGGAATATTTGATGATGTATAATCTGCTTTAGAGAGTACTTTGGCAGAACAATTCTCCGTGCCATACCTCGGATCATGCTCAAGGTGGGATACCAGTATTTTCGTAATACTACTTTCATCTCCGTTGTGTTCAACATTGCCTCGGCGGAGTCGCTTCGGTGTTAATACTCGAAGATCAAATGATTAAATGTTAAATGGGGAACATCTGACTGATTTTCGTCTGAATGATAACATCGTTCTCTTCGCTGACAACAGCACAGAACGGTCAGATGTTGTAGAAGGGCTTAACTTGAAGAGTGGTTTAGAAATGAATATATATATATATATATATATACATACACACACACACACACACACACACACATATATATATATATATATATATATATATATATATATATATATATATATATATATATATATATATATATATTGCCTCGTAGCCCTGACGCCGGGTTTCGAATTTTGATGCAGGATGCTTACGCTCCGACGGAACGTAGAGGAGGAGAGAGATAGAAAGTAAAAAAAACGGCTAATTAAATAAAAAAATTAGTTACTTGGGATCCTACAATACCAACAAGCGTTGTTGGTTGAATCGTGCCCGTGGCTTCTTAATGGTTTTTCATGTATTCTAGGGCCGAAAAAACATAAAGAGTGCAAAAAAAACTAACTTGCGCTACGCTTGTTAATGTAAAATAGGAGAAATAAGGAAAACAAAACTTTGTGTGTATATTTAATGTTAAATAATTTTCTTTGCGTGATATTAAAAACCTACAAAATACTAGCCAAGTCACTGTTCCATACAGCGGCGCTTACAGAATATGGTGCAATCAAGTCCTTTCCACCCCTCTCTCCTCTCCCTCTTCCAAGGTTAAGACCTGGACAAACGAAAGGTGCACTCTTTTGGAATTCAGAGTCTACTTTGAGTACAACTTAAACTTTGATTTGGGTATGATTAACTTACACAACCCCAATGCATTGGTGAAAAATAAATGTGGTAATTACGGAAAAGTAGGTGAGCGCATGCGTAGTCTTTAAAAATGAAAATAGATGAATTACAAAATCCGAAATGTTGAGTCGCACGCTAAATCGTGGGTAAAAGATTAGCCTCTGCTCAAGATTAATTAGTCAAATGTGATTAACTTCGTCAAATACGACGTCCTAATCAGAGACTCTCAATATAATTTTTATAACTATACGTTAGTCAACCTCGTAGTATGGCTTTAATCAGACGTCAAAACGACTCTGCATAAGGCCCATAGTTTTTAATGTTAGTTTATGAGTTGGTTGTTTGATTTTCAATTCGTTTTTGTAACCAATGACTTGGAATATACATCATGTAAGTCTTTTCTATTTTTTTGTATAATTGTCATATTTCTCTATTTGTCGTATTCTGATAAGTTCACTTCTGAGACTACCTTCCCCAGAAACTCCTATTTAGTGGGACGTTAACTCTCAATCAATTTCACACCAGCCAGCGAGCAAATGAAGGCATTTATTGCTAGACGCTCAATACAGGTTTTTAGTCAAGACTTGTCAGCTGGAAGATAGAGACAAATAATTAGTCGGTCAAAAGGATATTAGCCTGTATAGAAAAGACTTTCACATCTGAAACCTTTTCTAAGCGGGATAATGCGGGGTCTATAAGTCCAACCTCATACTGTCTGATAAAATCACATGTTGTAACATCTACACTACACACACAAATGAACATAACAATTCTTGGGAGAGTTCTGCTGTGTGGAAGCAATGGAAGCACAATCTCTTAACTTAACAGCTATTGGTGAATACACCGAGTCACAATACGGTGGGTCGCAGATCAGGCCCTTAGCCAGCCCCAAAATGTGGGGGAGCCGGTAGAAGTTACGGGGCCAATCCAATAATATTAGCCTATAGTTTAACACCATATTAATGTTCATTTGCAAGCCTACCATGAAAACTTTGTGGGGGTGGGGACTTTTATTGCACCCAAGCACCAATGATATATTTTAAAGAAAATCGGTAGGTCGAAGTAGACGAGGTAGAATCACTATTAAATATGTCGAATACAAACGCTATTAAAATGATTTTGCATAAATGAGGTAGGCCCTAAAGTTATCATATTTTCTCCCATAAAAGTTCTGTGGGGAAAGCTAGGCTCTGGACACCTGTTCGCCCGCCAGTTGGCCTATAGTTCATGATGCGAATTTCGTTGTAACTGTATTATGTGTACAAAGTGTTATTAAATGTGTTTCAAAGGGCATCTCCCTATTTTTGAATGCCTTATTATTAACTACCCTAATTATACAATAAAACTATAAGGTCTAATTAGTTCACTTCAGCCACAAGGCATCTGGGAAACCCAACAGAACACATCGATTGATATAGATAATAACATGCTATAATAATATCATTATGAAGAATTATATATCGTGCAATTTATTCATTATATTGTATTATATGATTAATACGGACATTACCACAGTAGATCTATGGACTATTATATAATTTCAAACATCAGTGTAACATTTATAATGAAAACATTATACATTTATATAGACTCTATATTTTGTATACAATATATGTATATATTACTGATTTATTATGGTTGTAATCGATATCAATGTATAATATTTACAGGCAAAGTTGGTCAAGAGGATAACGAAAATATATTGTTTCCAATTTTTCGTTGTCTTTTACACAACTTCAAAATATTGTACAGAATAACCTGTGAAATTTACTTACGTATTTTATTTATGTTGAAGATGTTTTGATATCGTGCAAATTATATGTGAAAATAGAATTTATCAAATTCTGCAGTGCAATGGAAATCTCATGTTTTACAAAAATGTAATCAATAACTCAAGTCCAACCATATCATGGTTATGAATCTCAAAAGAAACTTATAAAATACAAAATGGGCGAGAGTTGACCTGATCTCATATTTAAACTTTTTATTTACTTATTTGTTTATGGAAGTTGTTTTTATTTCATATTATTTATGTAAAAATGTTTCGTACATTAATATTTCAGTCAATTTTTACCACTTGGAAAGGTAAATCTCAACAAACACTTGCCAATGTTTCAGTCGGTAAAGCTCTTTGTACAAGAAGTAGCAGCTACTTGGAAACTCAACGCTGTGCAATTAAGGACTATTTTTCTGAAGGCTCTATATCCAGCCAGATGGAAGCATCTTCGAGAATTCTTGGGAATCATAAGTTAACAACAGTATCAAACAAAAGCGTATTCGACTCTGTGAAAACATTTCCACCTGATACAGTTGGGTTGCAAAGGAAGTTATTTGCCCCCAATATTTTATATGGGAAGCCAGTTGGCGTTTCAAAAGGAGAAATAATTTGTCGTTTTTGTAGTATGAAAATGAATATAAAAAAGTGTATATGTAAAAACTTTCCTGCAGTTGCTAGCGTTTGCAGAAAAGAAGCGTTTAATAAAAAGAAGAATACAAAAATAAAATTAATGAATTCTCGCCAGAGAAAGGAATTGTTTGAAGATGATAAGTGTAGACTAATCACGCTGTTTGGAATGTTTGCCCTAATGGCTGGATTCAGTGCTTATGTTTCACGTTTTGATCCAAGAGAAGACCCTGCAGTTAAGAGATCAGGACTAATTGGACGCAAAAAAATTCATAAACCACAGGAATATAATCCGGACAGCCCATCAATGTAAACGACAAAATCCAGAACACCCAACAACTTCCTCTGTATATGTCTTTCATATGCTTGCGCTAGCAACATAAAATTAAGTTTCCAACTATCATTGACTTTTATCTATTTATTTATTAGCTTCAACGTTAAACGACTATGCACCGAGGCTAAGGTAGTCGGGGATGATGTGGAATGATGCAGGGAAAGGAAACAGGAGAACATAGAGAAAACCCATGCTTACGATGTTTAATCCCTTTAGAATTTTTTGTAACTTTTGTTACAATGGCGTAGCATCGTCTTTGACCGCTTATTTAGGTTCTGTAACAGATATTTAAGCCGGTTATTTTTATTGATCGAAGATGGACCAAGGAACACCCTAGATGCGTTTTGCAACCGGATGGTCAACTTGGCGGCGCCAAATGGGGGCGGAGAGCGTGACTTTTTTCCTTAAGGCAAATTAAAAAAATTTTTCACGCCTTTAGATTTCAAAATATCAGATTGAAACTTTGCATTCGGATTGTGTGTAATTTTGGGTATTTCTCAAATGTTTTTGAGATTCCTACGAGAAACTAGGGCCCGGCCCGAGGGTGCGATTTACCCCAGGATAATTTCCGTTTTTTTTCTAATTTTTTTTAGTTCAGATGTATGGTACGGATATGCAAGTGGTGCCGTTGGAAAGGACTTGTTATATTGAAGAAAATGGCGTTTGAACCTGACTCTAGGCCAAACAGTAATGACGCAGTAATATTCATAATATATACATACATACATATGTGTGTACATACATATATAGGGCCTATATTCAGATTTTTAACAATTTATTCCGCCCTTTGTTTTCAAAATACAAGATTAAAATGTTGCACATGTATTATGTACATAACAAAATATATTTTAAATATAATATAACATAACCTGAACCTAGGCCCGGGCCCGAGGTGCAAAGTGCTTTGGCGGGATTTTCCAACAAAAAAATCAGTTTTTTTTCCGAATTTTCCGGTTCAAGTATATGATGCGGACATGTGAGTAGTATCGTTGGAAAGGACTCCTTACCTTGAAAAGAAGATGGCGTTTGAACCATGACTCTATGTCAAATAGTAATGACGCCGTACATTTTTGAAATATATATATATATATATATATATATATATATATATATATATATATATATATATATATATATATACAGGGTGAACGGTAACTATGTCGACAAACTTCAGCAGGTGATTCCAGACACCTGTACGAGAAAAAATCTTTGGAACATATGCGAACTGATCAATAGTTTGAAAGATACAGGAGGCCAAAAGCGTAACAAAATTAATTTTAGAGCTCTATAGTTCCACTGCCCTGAATGACAGAGCTAAGGCGACAAGGTTATAATATTTTTTCTTCATTTCTCTTTTTTCTTTTTGTCTTTAACGAACAAATGAATGAATGAAATTTTGCTTACGTAACACATTTTAGAATACTACTACTGCTATACTACTAATTATGATGATTATAATTATACGATCGCCAAAAAAAAATCTTTTTAAAAATATATGCTGTGAGGCCTAAATAAATGAAGCGAGATGAACATATGATCATAACAAGAGGGACTGTGGTTTTAAAACAAGGTTGATTAACATATACAAGTCCATAAAAGTAAGGATAAGATAAGAAAAAATCCTAGAAGTATTAATTTATAATTTCCAATTCAATCCCTATCACTATCACATGTCCATGAATGTTTGAGATTTCACAGGTTCTGTTTCATCGGCGTCTGAGCCATTCCGAAGAGCGAAAATGGAAGAAATCAATTATACTAAAATTTCTTTAACAATTACATCTACATTCATAGATACTTTACACGTAAGATTGAAGCATGAATTAATTATAGGGTATTTTGGCACATGAATTTTAGAATGGGGGCCGCGGTGGCTTACTGTCAGTGGTAGAGCGTTCACCTCTGGTGCTTGGGCAAGCTGTCTTGGGTGCTTGGTCCTGGGTTCGATTCCAGCCCCCGCCAAGTAAACTTTGTGGTGAACAAACACCGTGTGCTGGGTTTCCTCGGGGTTCTCCCGTTTCCTCCCACTTTCTTCATTTCACCATTTCATTCATTACTCATCATCACCGTCTCCTTTAGCCTAACCGGCATAGCCGTGGGACGTAAAACAGATTTAATTTCATTTTTTGAATTTTAAAATAAAATTACAAAGGGAAACATACGGTTAACATTTTATTCCTCTAGAGGATAACAAAACAACAAAACTCAACAACACTTCAACAACTAAAATAAATAATTGGGTACGTAAATAATTAAGCATACCATGAATAAATTTAAAGATAGTTTAGATTACAAAGAAAGCAAAAACAGAGACATGATATGTTCGCGAACAATCTATACAAGTTAGTAGTTAATATTCAGTTGTAAATATGTCACCGGTCACCGGTGAACTGATATAATCTTTCTTTATGAGTATTACAATTGCCATGACAAATAAACGAATAACAGATGAATTAAAGAACAGATTATGAATACAATTGGTTGAATATTGAACGGAATCGACAAAGGTTATATTAATTATCAAATGAAAGAAAAGGTCCGTAGCAAAATAAAACATTAGGTACATGTATTAGAGGTTTGAATTACATTAGGGGCGCAAGCTAACCATTTTGGGACAACTGCATGAAAATTAATCTCAAACATTTTCTTTATCCCGGATGAAAGTCCACAATAGTTTTTTTTAATTTAGGCAACTGTTTAGATTTCAAATTTGGAGAAAGGAGGTATGAATTCTGCAATTAGTTATTCAATATTTATAATCCCAAATAACCAAAAAATTCAGTTTATTAATCGATGTTAGAAAGTTCGAAGCCAATTGTGACTGGCAATACCAGGGCCGGATTTAGCATTTTGGCGCCCCTAGGCCCAATAATTTTTTCCGCTCCCTAGTCTGGTTAAAGTTACTATCCTAAAAACCTTTATTAAAATATTATATCAGGTCTAAACACCACTCCACGATGCAATTTTATCGTTGCAAGATTTCTTGAGGAATTTACTTGGTTTTGGGCTTAACAAAATACCGTTAATGCATTAAAAGATTAGTGAGGTTTACCAACAATTATTAGTTCCAATGTACTTCAAAATCAAAGTGATTTATTAGCCTGATTTTTTAAATCAATTCAAAAAATATGTTAAGTTATGGCTATTTATTTTTATTTCTAGATATGTTTTTTATTTTTTTCTCTCAGCCGTGCGCCCCCTGGGAGCTTGCGCCTATAGACCCGTTCCTATTGGGAAATCCGGCCCTGGGCAATACTGACTCACTATAAATTTTAAGCGACTGATTTAGATCTTTATTATCTAACTGATAATGAATTTTATGTAAGCGTTCGAGATTCAGCAAATCAATTATACAAAATTAAGATAGGAATTTCTACTTTCACATCACGTAATAACCTTAAAAATCCAACCCCAATTAAAACACAAATAATCAAAATTAAATAAGAAACCACACCTATAACATAATCATAATACACTATTACCTGGACTCGCTCCATACATTATTAGATCCTAAATCTAATGCACTTATCTGCCAAAGTAATTATTAATTATTTTTATTCCCTAACAGTAAATATTACTAATACTTGGTCCTTTCGTACAAAAGTACTATTTCTAAATAAAGGATAGAAACCGATCTGGCTCACGCCGATCTGAACTCAGATCATGTAAAATTTTAAAGGTCGAACACACCTATACACTAAGCCTCTGCACCTAGATAAAATCTTAATCCAACATCGAGGTCGCAATCTTTCTTGTCGATATGAACCCTCAAAAAAAATTACGCTGTTATCCCTGAGGTAACTTAGTCTATTAATCATTAATAAAGGATTATAAAAATACTTAAAAGTAACTTTTCTAAAAAGAGTTTATTTTATCTTCTCGTCGCCCCAACACAACAATTAAATAACAAATTTATTCATTACCAAATACAAAAATTACTACTTAAATATAAAGATCTACAGGGTCTTATCGTCCTCTTAAATCATTTAAGCCTTTTCACCCAAAAGTAAAATTCAACATTACAAATAGAGACAGTCTTCCACTCGTCCAACCTTTCATACAAGCCCACAATTAAAGGACTGATGATTATGCTACCTTCGCACGGTCAAGATACCGCGGCAGTTTAAAACCTCACTGGGCAGGTCAGACCTTCTATTTTAACAAAAGGACATGTTTTTGATAAACAGGCGGAGGAAACCTTTGCCGAATTCCTTTAATCATTCTCTCCAATATACTAATAACACCATTATAAATTGTCTTAGCTAATTTAAGACAAAAGTACAGTAATAAATTAAATGTAATAAAATATGATAAATAACCTAAATAAGTTATAACAAAATCACAAATGATAGCTACTTCTAAGCCCACATCTTTCATTTAATATAAAACCACATTATAAATAATAAAAGTAAAGAGCAAATCCCCCTTACTTTTACTCACGGCAGAATATAAAAACCAAATTCACAACAAGTCTAACCGCAGCTGAATTAAATTCAATTGCTGCACAACCAGATATAATGGAAACCGAAAGGCATTTCACCGCTAAAATAAAATTAATAAATAATATGCTACCTATAATATCATAATATTTTAGCTCTTTCCATTTCGGGAAATAATTATATAACAATATTATTTAGTGTCCCCTGATACAAAAGGTACAACACCTCATGTTTTCTTCCTAAAAAAAATTCACTTATTTAAACATTCCCTTACGGTACTAATTAACTATAATATCAACAAATTAATTCTATACCACATACAATAACATCAATTAAAGTTGATTCACTTACTGCTAATAATATATATCTATATATCTATATCTATATCTATATCTATCTATCTATCTATCTATCTATCTATATCTATATATCTATATATATATATATATATATATATATATATATATATATATATATATATATATATATATATATATATATATATAAGTACATTCTTCAATCAAAATAATCTGAATTGCACAGAAACCTCCTCGATGTAAACGAATAGCTCAACTAACAAGCTCTATTTTGTTATTAATTCAATCTAGGCATACCTTCCGGTACACCCACTATGTTACGACTTATCTCACCTAAACAAATGAGAGCGACGGGCGATGTGTACATATCTTAGAGCCCTACTCATGGTAGCAACATAACTAACATTACATTTAAATCCACCTTCATTTAAATAATTTCATAATAAAATCCGTATAAACATTCTATTGTAATCCATCTCCTCTTACTGATAAGCTGCACCTTGACCTGAAGTCCTTCCCAACAAGGATAATGAAGGTCTCTAACTTCTCCTTAGTACCTTCAACTACAGCGGTATACAAACTGTCACACAACAGCAAGTAAAGTATATCGTGGATTGTCGATTACGGGACAGATTCCTCTGAACAGCCTAAAATACCGTCAAATCCTTTGAGTTTCAAGAACATAACTACTATTACCCAGGTATTCTATTTTACATTAAAAATAATAGGGTATCTAATCCTAGTTTAACAAATAATTTCATAGCCTCAAACATAGAACTCATTATTTTAAATAATAATTTCACCTAAAAATAAAAAGACAAAGTCCTTTAATTTAAATCTATAACTACACCTTAATCATCACCGCTCTTCCCTCCAACCCCCTCGTCTCACCGCGGCAGCTGGCACGAATTTCGCCGGGTCTCCTTAAACCTTAACTGCTTCAAACACTAATTAATAAACAAAACCAAGTACTGCGACTAATTATGCCTCATTATTTACCCTTAAGATCAACAACAACTTTATTTCTTACCCGGAAGGTTACATGTACAACTAGATAAATAAGGGAAGAAAAGCCAGGGTAATACTTTACTATTAAATTATAATACTAAAATAAATAACCATTAGTTATATCTTTAGCTTCAATTGATAAAAATTAGTATTAAATAAACCCTATCCCCTTGTCTAGGATACAATTTTGTTTTTTTCCCCGTCAAACAAAATTGTATCCTATACAAGTATATTTATTTTCTCCTTACACATATGCTGTAAAAATTAGCATATACTGGATACGTTAAGCTTATTAATATACCTTTAGCCGGTATCTCAGGTTAATTAAGAGGATTTAATAGATTTTCAAGCTTTAATTATTATTAACATATAATATTTCTAAATTTAATTATTATAACACAATATTGATCTATTCAAAATTCTCATATACCACTATAAATAATTATCAAATAATAAGATGCCTGATTAAATCAAGTATTTTAATATACTCTTATTACACCCAAAAGAATTGGACTTTCACCTTTGATATCAAAAATCAACGTGCACCGTACACTAAGGTGTAGAAGGATAAGCTAAGATAAGCTAGTGGGCTCATACCCCGCATATGAAGATTACTCTTCTTTTTCTAATGCTCACTAATCCTAAAACTCTTTTATTCTCTACAACACTTGTGTTAGGAACCCTTATTTCCCTAACTTCCTCATCATGATTTGGTACTTGAATTGGTCTTGAAATTAACCTCCTATCATTCATCCCCCTGATTTCAAAGACCAATAATCAACGTCACACCGAATCTGCTTTAAAATACTTTTAATACAAGCCATTGCAAGATCCTTACTTCTAATAGCAATTATTTTACTTTATATAGGACAGCAAACTACATATTATTTAATCACCATCTCCTTACCAGCTCCCCTTCACTTCTGAATGCCCGAAGTAATAGAAGCCATAATCTGAATGGACTGCACTATTTTAATAACATGACAAAAATTAGCACCCCTCGGCCTACTTTCTTACAGTTTAAAGCCTACAAATCTAATCTACCTAACCTTAATTTTATCTTTAATCGTAGGTTCAATTGGAGGTCTAAATTAAACGTCACTACGTAAAATCATAGCATTCTCATCTATTAATCACACTGGCTGAATACTTATGGCCCTACTATTAAGTGATATAGCATGATCCCTGTATTTCTTATTTTATGCCTTACTTTCAACAATAGCAGTTACTCTCTTCGCAATAAACAAAATATTTCATATTAATCAAACTTTTTCTAATAAAATTATCATAACAACAAAATTAGCTATTTTTACCAGTCTTTTATCCTTGGGAGGTCTCCCACCATTCTTAGGATTTTTACCTAAATGAATCATCATCATAAAAACTGCTCAGCAAATATCATTTATCATTCTCATCTTAATAGTAATAACAGCACTAATTACCCTTTTGTATTATACACGAATTGCCTATGCTGCCTTCATTATTAACCATCATAACCAAACATGAACATCCTTAATAAAAAAATCAAGAAATGTCAATTAGATCGATATTCATTATTATTTCATTAAGAGGCATAATTATTTTACCTTTAACTGTCAACATCCTCTAAATATAGACTTTAAGTTAAAAAAACTAATGGCCTTCAAAGCTATAAATAAAAGGCAATCTTTTAGGTCTTAGTATATTAACTACTACTCCGGAATTGCTGTCCGATATCATAAATATTGACTATAAAACCTAATAGCAGGTTTACTACACCATAAATAGATTTACAATCTATCACCTAATACTTCGGCCACCCTATTTATTTTACTTGCAACGATGATTATTTTCTACAAACCATAAAGACATTGGTACAATATATTTGATCTTTGGGGCTTGGGCAGGGATAGTAGGAACATGACTAAGTCTCCTTATTCGAGCAGAACTCGGTCGACCGGGAAGCTTAATTGGTGACGACCAAATTTATAACGTAATTGTTACTGCTCATGCTTTCATTATAATTTTCTTCATAGTTATGCCAATCATAATTGGGGGCTTTGGTAATTGACTAGTGCCTTTAATGCTAGGAGCACCTGATATAGCATTCCCTCGTCTAAATAACATAAGATTTTGGTTGCTACCACTCTCATTAACTCTACTATTAACGGGAAGAATTGTAGAAAGTGGTGCGGGAACCGGATGAACTGTATATCCTCCCCTCTCCAGAGCCATCGCTCACGCCGGGGCTTCTGTTTATCTTTCTATTTTCTTCCTCCACTTACCTGGTGTATCATCAATTCTTGGAGCAGTAAATTTTATTACAACTGTAACTAACATACGAACTCCTGGAATAACTTTAGAACGAATACTAAAATCACGTGACCTCTCTTTAAGATAAAAGAACAGATATTGTCAAAATAGTACTCGGATCAAAACAAGACTGCGACAAGTATCGATTTTAATGCCTAATATATCTTAATATGCCAGATGCATGTGGCTTCAAACTAGGCATTGCCACCTGGCGAAACACTTGGTGCCAAGGTTGCAAGTCTGTGTCCTTTAGAAGGGGGTCTCATAAAGAAGACTTTATAAAACTTCCCTCTGGTAACAGTGTCCGTCTCAAACCACCAAGTTATATTGGGGGGAATGCTTTAAATTTAGTAATTTCAGACACAAAAAAAGTTATCCGACTACTCAAAGCAGCAAAGAAGAATTTAGTTTAAGGCACAGAGGAAAAGTTTAATAGTCGAAAAGGATGGAATATTCAAAAAAGATAAATATCCAACATTCTTTTTTTAAAAAATAAAATAATTTAGTGATGGTAAGGTAAAATATGCCAAAACTTGCCAACCGCTGCAGTGCGCAAGGGTGCGACCCTTCAGGTCCACTATTTTCAACTACTGTATTAGTTATAAACAGGAAAGAAAGTTTAGGATAAAATTAGATCTGGCACCCTGCTACGCAAGTCAAGTTGAATTATAAAATGTGAAAATGGCACCAGTCAGCATCAAGCCCAAACACCATGGTTAATTATTACGTCGAAATTTTATAATACCTTCACAGATTCACTAATTCCATACTTAAATTGGTCACTCATCATTGGTATATTAATAGTCATCCACTCACATTGAGGTTATGAGAGGAAAACAGACGGCAACATGGCAGAACGCATCGAAATCAAACTACAACTTAGCAATTCAATTACCATTCTTTCTACTATTTTATAATTTAAAAAAGTAAAAAAAAAGACATATATTAAATAAAAGATTGCGTTAAATAATATACTGATAATGTTCTACATCTTCTCTCCCCGAAGATGGAAGAGAATGATTCCGAATGAGCATATCTACGTGAATTGGATGTATGTTAACAAATGAAAACAAACAAATAAGTACGGGTAAACTCAATCTACACGACCTACGTGGCATTGGAGATACCAAACACGCGAATACTGAAAATTTTAAACCGATCAAGCTGCGGAAAATAACATAAAACTCCAACAATAGAATAAAACATTTAGTTATATTACCCAAAAGAAGAATGAGGGGGAGGGGCTCAAAGAATATATGCACTTTGCCACTGCTTTAGAAAAATGTGCTTTAGGCCACCAATCACTATTCTTGTAATGTGAAGATTTCATATTTAATATTTTAGCTGCTATTAAAATAAATAAATATATTACTCTATTAATTTCCATTCATCACGACTCAGCCATTTTTATTCACATTAGCATTTAATTATCTATATACATGCATATATCTATATATGTATTCAAGGGCGCCAATCAAAGGGGCAAGGTGGGTCGCTCGCCCCCTAGAGGAAATTGTACTTCAGAATATTGAAAACCCAATAGAATTTTTACATTACTTATAGATAGCAAAATTTGAAACTATATTTGAAACATCGCTTATACTTGCCCCCCTGGAAACCACAATATGAACGTCCTTGTATGTATGTATATAAAATTTCATTTGAAATATCAAATCGAAACAAACACAGAACTACTCCATTTTAGACGATGTAGGGAATTAACGAGGGAGAGAAAGCTTTACGTTTTTGCCCTGCATTTCTATACTAACTATAATTAACACAAATTATACCCGAGTGGTTTAGTAATACTTTAATTAGAACGTATGTTCACACTTAGGCCCTTACCCAATACCTTAATTTTCTTCGATCATCGCCATTAACTGTTACTATAATCCATTTCGAATCCTTTCTTGCTATGAAGTAGGCGTACCCACGTTTCTTTGTCCTATCAACGATCATAACTCGCTATTTACGGCGTGATATAAATTATGTTTCTCTCTCTCTCACACACACACACACTCTCTCTCTCTCTCTCTCTCTCTCTCTCTCTCTCTCTCTAATTGTAGTATAGCAAATTCACTATATTAAAAAATTCCCTAATAATTCGGAAAATTTCCTACTGGATCTATTTTAACCAGATATCACAATTTTATGAATTATTATGCCAAATATAAAATTTTTAAACAGAAGAGAATTGAAATAAACAATTTAGAATGAGGATAAGTAATTCAGGAATTAAGAAATAAAATAATGGAACGAAATATTTTATACACCTGATGATACAATTCATAAAATGTGAAAATAATTTCTGTCGTCTTTTCTTCTTTGGAAATTAGAAGTTATGGTAAAGAAGAAATGTAATGTTAATCAGGATCATCCCTGAAACCGATGACGTAGCATCAACTTGAAGAATGTTTCTTGATATTTTTCCCATTGAGGAACGTCTATATAACTTGTTTTTGAGTTAAAAAAGGAAATCTTGAGTAATTCATTAAGACACTCACACAAGCATTAGCATCTCTTAGCATTGAACTTCTATTCGGTAGGCCCGGTTTTGAATCCCGGCCAAGCTGAAACTTTTTCAAGTGTTCCTGTTTCAATTTCAATGCATACTCAGTGTGACAAGCAAGATCTTTTCTCCTCTAGAAAGAAAAACATGTTGGAATAAGGACAATTGGAGAAGGTCTGTCAACGGAGACAGTCATTTACAAACTTATTTCCAGCAGTTGTTCTAGATTTGATATGTTCATCTACTTTCAAGCATTTTCTTATTCATGTGTGATCAGTGTTTTTATTTCTTTGAATATACAGTATATAATGAAATAATACATTACATACACAGCAATATTGAGATTAACATATGTTCATTAGACAACACGCTCTGGCCAGAGAAAACCCAGAATGGAGAAATGTTTCGTGCGTCATCTACTCACAATTTTACTTGCATAAAGACCTGACTCAGTACTACCAGCTGTTGTCAGTGCCGAGAAAAGTTACGTGTAAGTTGGGTTGCATCTGTTAAGGCGTTCTCGCAACTGTATATGACCTGGACCCCAAGTAATGAAATTATAACAGTCAGGGTTCCAGGTACTTATGTGAGTGTCTGTTCATTTGCTATGTGGGATTGCATACCTGCAACATCTGGCAAGAATTACAACAGGGAAGAATGTGCTCTTGAGTTACCATACCTGAGAGGCGTAGTCGTTTGTACTGAATAGAAGTAGCACATTATGTAAACAACTGCAATACGCAGACATGGGACTTAGTCGTAACAAAGATGAAAATAGAGTGCAAGAACTCGAAACATATGGCATATGAAAGACTACTAAATAAAACAAATATGCACTGGCCCAAGTAAACGAAACTAGTAGTCAGTCTTGTCTCGTTGTTTCGTCTCGAAGACACGTCTCTTCTTTGAAATGAGACGAGATAGGAAAAGTTCTCGTCTCTAGCAACATTAGCAAGAACTTCAAAAAGTTTGGTTTCATGTGGACACCGAGATACTACGCTGGTAGGAACGGCCTGTGTTCTGGGAAAGAATTGAGATATGTAGGAGCCATCCAGGTCCATTTCACTACAGATACGATTCAGGCATAGGTCTGGTGGTACTGAGGGAAACTCTGACAACTGTCAGGATGGTCGAATCGGGATTTAGCAATGTAAATAGTGTGTAGCATGTACGTCCCTCAGCCAGCATAACGTGCGGAGTGACGGGATGTAAGGTAACGATCTAGGTCTTGGAGAGGTACCGTTACCATATTCGCTTTATGTAACAGTGGAAATTAGGGGAAGCTGCAGTAAGGTAAAAGAGAAACAAAGTTATTCATACAAAGAACTATCCAGTTCCAAAATATGTCATTCTACCATTCGTATAGTACAAGAATATGTGAACCTGAAGTTTCACAATACGTTATTGCATGCGGCAGGTTTTGTCTTTCTTCTGGAAACTTCACAGAAGATGTTGGAAGTGCCCTCCCTGTGCGTCAATGCGTGCAGCAACTCATCGCATCATGGATTGCTGAATCTGCTCCAATCGACCATGATGCGCCCGAAATTCGTCAAAGTTTGAACGGATACGTTGTTGAAGCGTTTGGAGATCAGGAACGTACTCGGCATACACTAGAATTTTTACGTGTTCCCACACGTAGAAGTCTAAGGGGTTGAGGTCAGGTGATAGGGCAGGAGCGAGAATGAAAGAAAGTAGGAAGTGTTTCAAAGTTTTGACTGGAAATCCAATCGGAAAACGTTCATTAGGAAGACCTAGACGCAAATGGAAGGACAATGTTAAGATGGATCTCGCACAGATAGGAGTACAAAGTAGAAACTGGATTCAATTGGAAGGACAGAAGACATTCGAGAGGTTTCATGTATGCGGCATTGAACCTCGGGTTTCTATAAACCATAGAGTTAGTTAATTACTTCTTTTACGGTAAAAATATTTTGTGAATGATAAGAAATTCAGAAGATTTATATTTTGTCTGTATGAAGATAGACAAAACAGAGCACAGCTGATGCGTATGCACAGAAAACATATCCTTACGATACAAGTAGTTGATAGAGGAATGGTCTCAATAAATTCCTTCAAATTGGATGCATTTCATATATCAATGGGATAAAAAAAATCACTGGTAGTGATTAATCTTTGAAAAAGACGAAATGTGTTGGGTTAAGTTGTGATCCTTTTTACCCTACTCTACGATTTCGAATATGTTATTATTCCGCTTGTTTACCTTCATTTTTAATATTCCCGCGCAAACAGCTGCTTGCGTGTGTCCCTTAACTCATCTCATTTCCATACCTTCATTCTCACCATCGTGATTAATCCGATTGAGTAGAAAAGTGTGATTAACTAAGCTAACTTATCACCACCTAAACGCAGAACACATATTTCAGACTTTGACCGTTTCCGATTTTGAAAACTACGTACACTAAAAGTCATTACTCGATTCCTTGTATATCACATCGTCATTAAGAAATCGTATATAATAACTTTCTTTAAGTAATAAGTAAAAACTTGAGACTCTTATTGAAAATTTTGGGTTGCGAGCGGAGCAAGCAAGAAAACTTTTAAGAAATGTACTTCTTTACAAGGCGCCAATTCTTTTAAGGGATGCAGCACCGTTTACTCTTTTCCGACATCTTTTCTTTCTTCTTGCTCGTTCGGTGCCCCCTTGCTATCTGGGCACCGGGGCAGCCGCCCTGCTCCCCTCCCCTTAGCTACGGCTCTATTTCTTATGTATAGTGAATACAGTAACTTCTTTAAAAGGAAATGGATTAAACCCAAATTTGGTGAGTTGATTCATATTACAAATATCGAATCCGATCCGTCATACTGTTTCAAAATGGAGTTCGTCTGAAAATTTTAAAATTTCATAATTGACTTGATAATGTACGTCTTGCAGTTTGAACCGGAAATTGCCGCACTAGTGAAATCACACCATGCTCAGGTTTCTCATTAGCTTTCAATTTTAATTGTATTTCAATATGCAGGATTTGTTGCATTTGTATTTTTCTGGTATTTCAATATGTAGTTCTCGTTAATTTCATATTGTACCTCTTTCATTTAAATTGTTTTAAACAACTCTGCACCTTAAGGAATTGTTTAATAAAAATTAAAATATGCCTATCAGAACAAAATTCAAAATAATATTTGGTCTAGGAATTAATTCGTGCGGTTGGTACGCACACATTGAAGCTGTAGTACAAACACAAAATACATAAATACCTTAAGAAAAATATTGTCCATCGCTACCCACCACTTTCGCCCATCTGTCAGGCAATGTACGGATTCCGTGGCGAAAGAAGTCCTCATCCTTGGAAGCGATCCAGTCAGAGACCCATGTTTCGATATCTTCTGAAGAAGTAAACCGCTGTCCAATCAAATCGTTGTTCATGCAATCGAACAAGTAGTAGTTCGAAGGAGCAACGTCTGGTGAATACGGCGGGTGGGGTAAAACTTCCCATCCGACATTTTCTAAATAGGTTTTGACCGGTTTTGCGACATGTGGGCGAGCGTTATCATGTTGAACAATAAGTTTATCATGTCTGTTCTCCCATTCTGGTCGTGTTCTGGCCAGAGCTTGCTTCAAACGCATTAATTGTCGTCGATAACGTTCTCCATTCATAGTTTCACCCGGTTGCAGCAGCTCATAGTACACCACACCTTTCATATCCCACCATATGCACAGCATAACCTTTGCACAGTGAATATCTCGTTTTGGTTGTGATGGACCTGGTTCACCTGGTTTCATCCAGGCCTTTTTTCGTTTAGGGTTCTCGTAATGGATCCACTTCTCATCACCCGTAATAATTCGATGCAGAAACCCCTTTCTGCTCTGTCGTTGAAGCAGCAATTCGCAAATGGTTTTTCGTCTTTCAACGTCTCTGTCTTTCAATTCATGTGGAACCCAATGTGACATCTTTTGAATCATTCCCATGGCTTTCAAGCGTTTGGAGACTGTTGTTTGATCAACGCCTAATGCTGCTGCAAGTTGTTCCAGCGTTTGACACGAATCCTGCTCGAGCAATGCTATCAATTCTTCGTCTTGAAATTTTTTTGGCTGTCCAGCTCGCTCTTGGTCTGCCAAGCCGAAATCACCACTTCTAAACCGTGCAAACCACTTCTGACACGTTCGCTCAGCTAGAGCATGGTCACCATACACTTCCACCAAAATACGATGACTTTCAGTCGCACTTTTCTGCATGTTAAAGTAATGCAGCAGGACACCCCGCAAAAACACTTTATCAGGCACAAATTGCGCCATGTTCACTTAACTACAAACTGGTGTTGTTGACGCTTTAATCCACTGCCCTATACTACGAACGATACGCGATGACAGGGGTTTGCAACACATGTGTGGATACACGGAACTGTGGGACGCTCCGTTCGTTGCGCCATCTCTTGTCCACCCGCACGAATTAATTCCTAGACCAAATATTTAAAAATATTTTCCGGTATTAGATTCTAATTACGTTTGTCTTTTCCGCTTTACTTCGCGACCACCATAAAACCCTCGCGCCACCCCCAGGTTGAAAAACCCTGAATAGACTATTCAAAAATGCTCTTGCATTGTAAACATTTTACTCTATAGGCCCTATAAGCTGCTTTAAACACTTTCAGATTTTCTGATAACGCTACTGACCCTTTGGAATATTCTTTACACAATTACTGAAAGATAATGTTGTATGCTGACAACACTATTGAATTAGTCTACATATTTTTGTAGTACTTAAGGTTAGGATAGACAACTTTAGAGCTACCTTATTGAGAAATAATTATTTTGTTCTCGTGTATTTTGCAATATATGCATATAGAATTGATCTCCTCAAATCATTCTTGAAGTTTACAACATTGCTACATAGTAAACATACTTTAAATCACTATTATGCACTGATCTTCGTAATAACATAATGTAGCGCCACTTGAAAATAAAATATGCATATCGAATTAGAAACAGTGCATTACAGCATTGATGATCACACATTAGGATAGTATCTATTGTATGATTAGTGTTATTAAATTTCTTATACATTGCTTAAATGTATTTGAAATCATTAGGCCTTATGCAGAGTCATTTTGACGTATAATTAACATCATACTAAATGCCTGACTACTGCAGGAAACATATGTTAATCGAACTCTTTAGTATGGTACTAATGACGCGTCAGAAAGACTCTGCATAAGACCCATTGAATTTTTCTTAAAATGTTTACCATTATGTGAGTAGTAGTGGTAGGCGTTGGCGCGAATGACTCATCCTCACTCTCTTTTATGACCAGGATTTTTGAACTTCGTTCCCTTTTACGGCTAAGATGAATGCTTTGGTACCTCGATTCTGATTGGCTGAGAGAGGTCACGTGACTTTAGGCCCCGCCCACGCGTGAAACTCAAATTTCCAGGTCACGTGGTATGACGTCATGAGTGGGGGAAATCCCTCACCCTGGATTTTTGAAATTTGTTCCCTTTTACGGGTAAGATGAGTGTTTATGATTGGTTGACAAATGTCACATGATCTTAGACCCTGCGATATTTGAAATTCGTTCCCTTTTACGGGTAAGATGAATCCTTTTGGTACCCCAATGCTGATTGGTTGATAGAGGTCACGTGATCTTAAGCCCTGTGACTTTTGAAATTCGTTCCCTTTTTACGAGTAAGATGAGTGTTTTGGTACCTCGATTCTGATTGGCCGACAGAGGTCACATGATCTTAGACCCGCCACACACCCCATGAGTGAAATATAGAGCGATATGTCGGTGATCACCCTAGACCTGTATTTTAGAATTTTGTTCCCTTTTATGGTTATCCTTAAAGTTCCCATGAAGGGTTCAACCTCCTCCTTAAATAACCCTTTTTTGGTATCATGATATTATACTGAAGTTTACATTAAATATTATCGTTCTCTTTGACAGATAAGATGCTTACCAGCTTTCTTACCTTGATGGAGATCTTGTCCTTGAATTAGTAGCCTATGTCTCTGGAAGTAACAATGGTGAAAGAGGGGTGTCGCTTGTAGATTTCTTATAACACATTGTTGTGAGTTTAAGCGATTTATTGCTCAGTAAGCGCTTTATTAATGGAAACAGTGTTGCCAGATTTTTCTTACCTAAACTGCTCCGATTCTTTTCGAAACGGTTCCGCAGAGTACAAGAAATTTTAAACTAAAAAATTTTTCGAACTAAAAAAATTTCAAAACTAAAAAAAATTTAAACAAAAATTTTCAAACAAAAAATTTTGAAACAAAAAAGTTTCAAACAAAAAATTTTCGAACCCAAAAAAAATTTCGAACTAAAAAATTTTGAAACAAAAAAGTTTCAAACAAAAAATTTTCGAACCCAAAAAAAATTTCGAACTAAAAAAATTGAAACAAAATTTTGTCGAACTAAAACATTTTTAAAAACAAAAGTTTCGAACTAAAGATGTAAATCACATCTAAAAATTTTCAAATCAAACTTTTTATCGAACTAAACTTTTAAAATTTTCGAACTAGAAATTTAAACCAAGTTTAAGAAAAAATCCTAAGAAATGTTTTTGTCAGGAATCGAACTCAGGTCTTTCAAACCAAAGATGTGTATGCTAACCGCTTAAATGAATTCGGTTTTAATCGATCTTGGTGGGTTTCGAACCATGGTCCTTGAAAAGGATACACATATACTTTAAGAAAATAAATCTGACAGTGTAACGCTTCTCAAATCAAACTTTTTATCGAACTAAACTTTTAAAATTTTCGAACTAGAAATTGAAACCAAGTTTTAGAAAAATCCTAAGAAATGTTTCTCCAGGAATCGAACTCAGGTCTTTCAAACCAAAGATGTGTATGCTAACCGCTTAAATGAATTCGGTTTTAATCGATCTTGGTGGGTTTCGAACCATGGTCCTTGAAAAGGATACACATATACTTTAAGAAAATAAATCTGACAGTGTAACGCTTCCGTTCGTGGATTAAAATAAAATGCTGATAGACTTCTTTGTGTGACGACATAGAAGCACATATGATTGAAAAAATGCAAACGTCAGCGGATCGCATTACTTTAGTTTTACTACGAACGTGTCAGCATGATTCATGAAAAAAGCAAACATTGACATTCTCGTATGGAATATGATGAAAATGAAATGTCGTCACAGTTACGACAAGTAGTGACATGTAGAAATCATTTGGGATCGGAATTGCGATACTATTGAGAAACGTGAATGACGTCACGATCGATTGTTACACATCGTTTTGGTTCGTGATTCATGACAAAAGCAGCGAGCGTTTTGATTGGTTCGTTATGACATCATTTTATAAATTTCCTCGTTTCTGATTGGCTGACGGTGACGTCGTTTTCGCAGCGACCTAAATAAAAATCTAAATTTCATTTTTCAAATCTTATACCGCTCTCAACTATCGTGTGAGAAGGTCTGTTCTTGAAAAGTGTCTTCATTTAAGAAGCTTTACTGCACCGACTTTTTGTTCATTGAATTTGAGGTAAGTTCAGTGAGATTTTATTTTTCACACAAGATTCGAAAATCATTTTTATTTTATATTTGTGGGCGGATCACGAATACACTGTTTTACTTTTAGTACGAAATATTTAGACTATGAAGAAATTAGTGGAATGGGAAAGTGGGAGTACGAATCAGGATCCCCACACATTAGAAGTAAGCACGATAAATGATATGGTTTAGCGCCCCTTCAGCGAGCACCCGTCGGGAATTGAACCATGGCCAGAAAATGTGTGCGCTTAGTTTTGAAAAGAATACATTACAAAATTTCAGAAACTATGCCTGAGAACAATATGGTTCGATACCCTTTGAAAGCATTAGCGGCCCCTTCAGCTTAACGTGATATTCGAGCAACCGCCCGGGATTGAACCAAGGCCAGAGGTGTGTACGTCAATCATTTAGCTTAGTTTTGAAAAGAATGTATGATAACGCATGAGAATATTAAATTTCAGAAAAGGCTTGACAACGCTCCGATGTGGAAAGCAAACCCACCGAGGATTGAACCAGGACCTTCCACGTTAGAAGCATGTACGCTAACCACTTAGCCACGAGTGCATGAATATGTGGTTAAAAAGATTTACGCTATACAGATTTTGTTTTGACAATTACGTATGTGTAACGTTAATGGTTGGTGAACCTCTTCAACTTGCAAACGCATCATTTAAAGGTCGTTGTGAGTAGAAAAAAAATGCTTACGCGTATTTTATCACATCTCAGCACTGTTGAAACATTCATTCATGCATTCTTTTTTTATCACTATAGAATGGCAGGTCAGTTACATGCTGATGTAATGGTCTCGAGTTTGACAGCAATAAAACACTCATTTCAGTAACATAATTATTTAAAAAAAAAACTTTGATTTTTTAGTACGCGTGCTTTCATAATGAGATTCTGAACGTCACCGCCAGGAATCAAACTCAGGACCTTTACATGAATTGCTTAGTTAAGAATTTATCATGAATGTTATGATTTCCTGGGCTAAGCGGTTAGCATACGCGCCTTTGGCGTCGGAAGCCCGGGTTCGATTCCCGGCGGGAGCTCATGTGGTTCGGATTCCACGTTAATCAGTAGGTCCGCGTCTCATATAGCCTCGCTGCTGAAAGGGACGCTAAACTAAAAAATCAAAAAATCAACTCAAATTCACGCTGCTCAATTCCTTTTTTCCCATTACATATTTGTTTTACCGTACCTGTTTGTTTGTTTTCATTTTTAACCATGGCCGAATCGGGTTTTACTGTTTGTAATGAAATTACTCGTCATTATAGACGATTTATGTACGTTTATGTATTATGAGGTGTGCACGTCAACCATTTAGCTTAGTTTTGAAAAGAATGTATGATAACGTGTGAGAATATTAAATTTCAGAAAAGGCTTGACATGCACCGACGTGGAAAAGCAAACCCACCGAGGCTTGAACCAGGACCTTCCACGTCCGAACCATGTACGCTAACCGCTTAGTCACAATAATAAAAAAAAATACGCTATACAGATTTTGTTTCGACAATTACGTATGTGTTACGTTAATGTTTGATGAATCTCTTCAACTTGCAAACGCATCATTTAAAGGTCGTTGTGAGTGGGGGAAAAAATGCTTACGCGTGCTTTATCACATCTCAGTACTGATGAAACATTTATTCATTTCATGCATTCTTTTTATCACTATAGAATGGTAGGTCAGTTAAATGCTGATGTAATGGTCTCGAGTTTGACAGCAATAAAACACTCATTTCAGTAACATAATTATTTTTTTAAAAAAAACTTTGATTTCTAGTACATGTGCTTTCATAATGAGATTCTGAACGCCACCGCCAGGGAATCAAACTCAGGACCTTTACATGAATTGCTTAGTTAAGAATTTATCATGAATGTTATGATTTCCTGTTTATCAGGTGATTAAGATTTTTCTTTCTTCTTTTCTTTTGTAGTAAATTCACGCTGCATAATTCCTTTTTTCCCCACATTACATATTTGTTTTACCGTACCTGTTTGTTTGTTTTCTCCTTTTATTAACCATGGCCGAATCGGGTTTTACTGTTCGCAATGAAATCACTCGTCATTATAGACGATTTAACATCGAGGGCAGAATGCTCGAAATTCAATTCAACGCACCGCCCGTAGGAACCGATATCATACAGTATGTACATAACAGTTTCCAAGCAATGCTGGACCATTTGTTAGTTAATGTCGACGATGAGGCGATGGTTGGTTTATCAGTAATATCACCACGGAACACGAATAAACCATTTTGGGTGAGTTTTCGCCAAGCACGAAACTTGACACTGGAAACGATGTGGGCCTCGTTCGAAAGAGTGTTACAAAGTAACAATGCATTTCTCCTGCACGAACCATTCACCGTTCATTTTCATCGTGTGGATATTCCACGTGGCTACGGCGGCGGTTTGCGGCAAGGAGTACTTCAAAATGAAGAATTGTTACGTAGCAAGCGAGGGATTGTACGTGTAAGAAATCAAGATTCAAGGTGCCTGGCGTACGCCCTTGTTATTGCTATTGGCCTGAAGGCATACAAAAATGTAGATATGCAACGATATTGGCAATATCAACGTCAATCGAAATGTATTGTGGACGATGAAGTGAATGCGTTATGTGCAAATGCAGGAGTCAATTTGGATCATGGTGCCAGTGTAAATGAAATTCGACAATTCCAGTCATACCCCAAAGAATATAAAATTACAGTGTATACCAGTTTCACAGGCCATGATATCATGTACGAGGGGCCCAATGATGAAAATCGCACTCCCATAAATTTGATTTGTTTGGCTGGCCATTTTGACATCATCCAATCTTTAACTGCTTGTTTTGCAACCAATTTCTACTGTGAAGCGTGCCATAAAAAATACAGTGAACGTAACAGACATGTGAAAAATTGTCCTGTAACGTGCTCCAAATGTTTACAGAGACCACTATGCGACAAGAACCAAACGCTAGTGCTGTGCAAAGACTGCAATCGTCAATTTTACGGCGAACAATGTTTTAACAATCATCGTAATATTGTATATCATCAAGGGGAACCTGTATGCAAAATGGTGAAGCAATGTACTAAATGCTACAGAGTATATTCTTTTGTGCATACAGGACAACGACTTCATGATTGTAATGAGATCTTTTGCAATGTTTGTAAGAAGATTGTTCCAGGATCGCATCAATGTTTTATGCTTCCTGATCGCCAATGTTTGAAACCTGGTGTTCCTTCACTCATGCACGCAAAGAAAGCCTTGTTGATATTCTATGATATAGAATCTATGCAGGACACGAATATTGGCGATAATACGTATGTACACATTCCAAATTTATTGGTTGCACAACAAGTATGTTACGCATGTGTTGAAAACAATAATATCCAGCAGTCTTGCAGTACGTGTGGTCAGCGCCAGCATATTTTCCAAGGAGAGGATCCAGTTTATGATTTTCTCCAGTACTTGCGGGAACGTCGTCCCAATATAAATAGGATTTTCTGTGTCGCGCACAACGCTAAGGGATACGATGGACATTTTATCCTAAAGACCATGGTAGAACAATGTCAATGGAGACCTGACGTCATATTAAATGGGACCAAGATACTGAGTTTAACCTTGAATAATCTGACGTTCATTGACTCGTTGAACTTCCTACCTATGGCATTAAGTAAATTGTCAAAAGCGTTCAATTTACCCGCAACCAAAGGCTACTTCCCGCATTTCTTCAACACCAAGGAGAATCAATCGTATATTGGACCACTTCCAGAAACGAAGTATTATGGTGCAGATGAAATGACCGTCGAAGACAGAAACAAGTTCATGCAGTGGTACAACGATCATCGTAATGACACGTTTGATTTTCAGAAAGAAATTCTCAAGTATTGTATTCAAGATGTCAATGTACTGCGGCAAGCATGCGTTTCGTTTATGACGTCATTTGAAACAGAAACCAAAGTGAATCCCTTCTTGGAGACGATCACGATTGCCAGTGCTTCCAATTTAGTATTCCGCCGGAATTTCCTTAAACCCAACACTATTGGAATTCTACCGGCACATGGCTATCGATGGAGAAGTACCCAATCGATCGCTGCAATGCAATGGCTGGCCTACATTGAAAAAACCGAAGAAAAACAAATCTTACATGCGGCCCGACAAAAAGAAGTGTTTATTGCGGGATTCCATGTTGATGGCTACTACCAAGATCCTGAGACGTTAGAGGAGCACGTCTACGAGCATGCCGGCTGCTTTTATCACGGGTGTAAAGTATGTTTTACTACAGGCCGTAATCAGCCCATCTATGGCAATCCAGAAGACACCATGGAATTCCGTTATGAACGAACGCAACGCAAAAATGCAAGACTGCGTGAATTGGGGTACATTGTACATGAAATGTGGGAGTGCGAATTTAATCAGTTCTTAAAACAAAATCCTGCAATGGCGACGTATCTGAAGAATCACCCGTACATGAACCGCAGACCATTAAATCCAAGAGATAGCTTTTTTGGAGGAAGGACCAATTGCGTGAAATTGTACCACCAAGTCGACGAAAAAGCAGGAGAAGTAATAAAATATTTCGATATTGTCTCGCTTTATCCTTACATAAATAAGTGTGCTAAATACCCTGTAGGCCATCCACGAATTTATCTACAGGGTGATGAAAATATACCACCAATAAATAAAGTCAATGGTCTGATCAAAATGACGATATTACCAAGTCGCCATCTTTATCATGGTCTCCTGCCTTACCGATGTAACAAGAAACTACTCTTTCCACTGTGTGCTGCGTGTGCCGAAGAAATGAACCCAGACCCTACAGCAACGTGTACACACAACGATCAGGAGCGATGCCTCACTGGAACATGGGTATCATATGAAATCCAGAAAGCAGTAGAATTAGGATATCAACCAGTGGAAATTTTTGAAATTTGGGACTATGACATTGAACAATATGATCCCATCACGAAAACAGGTGGCTTGTTCACGGAATATATCAATACATTTTTGAAATCAAAAATGGAAGCTTCTGGCTGGCCCAGTTCCTGTGTCAGCGAAGAAGACAAATCAAAATTTATACAAACCGTCCTGGAGCGTGAAGGTATTGCATTGGATCCGTCCAAAATTGAAAATAATCCTGCAAGAAGAAGTTTATCTAAGCTTTGTGGGAACTCTCTATGGGGAAAGCTTTGCCAGCGTACAAACTTTAGCCAGACCACAATTATTGATCGGCCGGAAGAATTTTATGAAAAACTCACTTCCCCCGACATTAAACTCCATCAAATTGTACCCATCAATGATACGATGTTGTATGCGTTCTGGGAGTACAATGAACATGTGCCTGTTCAAAACCGAAACACCAATGTCGTGTTAGGTGCATTTACAACATGTCAGGCACGTCTGGAACTGTACAAGTACCTGGAAATGTTGCAGGAACGTGTTTTATATTTCGACACGGATTCTGTGATATTTACGGAGAAGCCCGGGGAGCCAACCATTAAACCTTCAACGTACTTGGGATGCTTATCGAATGAGATGGAGTCTTACGGACCACGAGCATACATCAAGACATTTGTCAGTGGAGGACCAAAAAATTACAGCCTAGAAATATACAATCCAGATACCAACGTCACCAGTTACATATGCAAAATTAGAGGATTTACATTAAATTACAATGCAGGACAGCAATTAAATTTCAACACGCTAAAAGAAATGATTACAAATCAATGCCGTGGACAAGTCACCATCACTATCCCCCATAAAATATGCAGGACCAAAGACCATACCATCGTCACACGCAAAGAAGAAAAAATGTACAGTATCCAGTACACAAAACGTCGATTTAAAGAATTCAATTCTTATGATACGGTTCCGTACGGGTACGTTAAAAAACAGAAGATGGAACTGGAAAAAGAAGATGAAGAAGAAAAAACTGTAAATACCCAATAAGGCCGCCATTTCTTTTTTTCCTTTTCCTTTTCTTCTTTCCCTTCCTTAACCACAAAGCAGCAACACCAAGAAGAAAATGAAGTACCCACAAGAGTTCATAAACCATCAACAACACCATCAGTGGAAGAAATGCAGTCATCTCGTACCGAAGGAGGAACCTTGACCATAAAGCAGCAACACCAAGAAAAAATGCAGTACCCAGAAGAGTTCATAAACATCCATCGGTGAAAAAAATGCTGTCATCTCGTACCCGAGGAGGAAGATGAGCCTAAACAGATCCATCATTTACGAGTAAGTTTTATTTCTCTCTTATCAATATTGACTCATTTTTATTGTTTCAGAAAAAAAAGAAATTCATAAAGTAATCCGTCGTTTCTTCTTTTTCTTTACAGGATACGGCTACAAGATTCGAAGATGATGACGCGTCCAACATATTCATTAATTAGATCCTGTATTTATTATGTTAATAAACATGTATAGGAAGACCACATACTTTTCGTTAAAATACAACAAGTTGAAAAAAAAATGTGTTTTATTATTTCTTGAAACCCTGAACACTTGTTTTCAAATCATGGTAATCTTGAAAATTTAAGGTGGAAAATATATTCAAGATTTGGTTTACATGATTTTGTTCGAAAAAATAATTAAAGAATTTTTTTAGTGTCCAAAATTTGATTTTTAATTTAGTTCGAAAAAAATTGGATTTGAAAATTTTTAGATGTGGTTTACAACTTTAGTTCGAAACTTGTTTTTAAAAATTGGTTCGAAATTTTTTGAAATTTTTTTTGGTTCGAAAATTTTTTGTTCGAAAATTTTTATCTGAAAATTTAGTTCGAAAGTTTTTAGTTTAAAATTTTTTGTTAAAAAAAATTATTTAAATTTTTAGTTCGAAAATATTTTGTAATTTTTGTTTCAAAATTTTTTAGTTCGAAAATTTTTTGTTTGAAAATTTTTGTTTAAATTTTTTTTAGTTTTGAAATTTTTTTAGTTCGAAAAATTTTTTAGTTTAAAATTTCTTGTACTCTGCGGAACCGTTTCGAAAAGAATCGGAGCAGTTTAGGTAAGAAAAATCTGGCAACACTGTTTCCATTAATGAAGCGCTTACTGAGCAATAAATCGCTTAAACTCACAACAATGTGTTATAAGAAATCTACAAGCGACACCCCTCTTTCACCATTGTTACTTCCAGAGACATAGGCTACTAATTCAAGGACAAGATCTCCATCAAGGTAAGAAAGCTGGTAAGCATCTTATCTGTCAAAGAGAACGATAATATTTAATGTAAACTTCAGTACAATATCATGATACCAAAAAAGGGTTATTTAAGGAGGAGGTTGAACCCTTCATGGGAACTTTAAGGATAACCATAAAAGGGAACAAAATTCTAAAATACAGGTCTAGGGTGATCACCGACATATCGCTCTATATTTCACTCATGGGGTGTGTGGCGGGTCTAAGATCATGTGACCTCTGTCGGCCAATCAGAATCGAGGTACCAAAACACTCATCTTACTCGTAAAAAGGGAACGAATTTCAAAAGTCACAGGGCTTAAGATCACGTGACCTCTATCAACCAATCAGCATTGGGGTACCAAAAGGATTCATCTTACCCGTAAAAGGGAACGAATTTCAAATATCGCAGGGTCTAAGATCATGTGACATTTGTCAACCAATCATAAACACTCATCTTACCCGTAAAAGGGAACAAATTTCAAAAATCCAGGGTGAGGGATTTCCCCCACTCATGACGTCATACCACGTGACCTGGAAATTTGAGTTTCACGCGTGGGCGGGGCCTAAAGTCACGTGACCTCTCTCAGCCAATCAGAATCGAGGTACCAAAGCATTCATCTTAGCCGTAAAAGGGAACGAAGTTCAAAAATCCTGGTCATAAAAGAGAGTGAGGATGAGTCATTCGCGCCAACGCCTACCACTACTACTATGTGCATTCACTTTTCTCAAATTTGTATTGTGCAACGAATTGATTATCAATCCAGCGGCGTAGACAGGATAAATAACTTCTCACCCCCACTCTAGCCTCCTCCCTTAGTGCAGTGATATAGAAAATGGATCCTGCTTACATGCAGTATGTTTCTTTTGTTGTCCTAATGTTACAGCATTAGTGTTTATAATTTATTACCAAAAAAAGTATTGGACAATAAGTTTAAAAAAAAAGCTTACTTCTCAGAAGCTCTGTATTTAAAATTTAATAAGATGTCAGCAAGCTAGGAATATGTTGTATTCTTAAAAATTTCCAGTTCTTCGTTTGTATCATATTGTCAAAATTTATCGTCTGTGGGTGAAGATAAGCTCCCAGCGTGTAAAGCTGTGGAATATACAGACTCTGTTACCGAGTCAAACCTATCCCTGGCCGAGCACGGGAATCAAATATATCAATCTATATTCCTTATACTTCTTGTAGACGATCCAAGAAAGCTTGGACAAAACTCTTGTCCAAAACCATTCAAGACTATTTGATGAAAAAGACGTCAGCACTGACGTCATTTTTCTCTTCAATTCAATAGTTTCGTTCAAGAAATTTCGTTTCGGTCCTGTTCTAAACAATCCAATTCAAGAGCATTCAATAGCCAATCAGCGTTCGAGTTTGAGTGCAGGAAAATACAAAACAAGTATGATGGCGTCGTGAGACAGAGCTCTAGTTGAATAAACATCTTTTCATTACTCTTTTCCATAATTATCTGATATTCAAGTGTATATTATAATAAACAAAGATAATATTTGCACCGGAAGATATTGTTAGTATTTTTGTTGATAATATTCACGATTTATATAGTTATAATGCTTGCATGCCCATAACTTTTGTTGAAATTTGAGGCGAATGAGAAGTATAAGTATTAATTGGAGAATTTAATATACAAGAATACTGGGTGTAGATTAAGTAAGAAGAGTCCATTAAATAAAAAATATATAACTGACTTTTCTTGATTTAATAAGATGTTTTGTACTGTTATTAATCTCTGATAATATCAAATAATTGCGTACAGATTGATAATATGCTCACAAACTGAAGTATCCTGGAAATGATTACATGTTATCCTACTGTAATCTAATTATTTTATCACGAAATCCACACGTAGTATTTGAGAAGTTACTTCTTAAGGTAGAGATTGCTTTCACGTGTGCAGATTAATTTTACTAGTGCTTTCCCGTAAGGTACAAATGTGCATCCTAACAAATGCTGCATACAAGACTGTGCAATAATAATAATAAATAAATAAAATCTAAATGCTATTTAACAATGTCGGGGTAGGAGCATTGGAGAGGGTCCACGGGAGAGTAGTCCGTACGGAGCAGGCGCGTCATCGACGGAGATTATAGTACAAGAATAAGAATCATATATAAATTAGAATAGCGCAACAAACCCTTGACGTCGCATTCACTCATTTGAACTGAACTATAGGTCTTGTAATGATTTGATACTGGTAACATTAAACTTCTAAACATAAAATACTGGTTTCCTACATTATGCAGGCATGTTTTAGACAGTGGGAATTATTACGGTATCTCAGATAATTCTCTTTCATACACTCACACATTTTAACAGTAAAATTACTATTCGTTTGACGGGTTATTCTTAACCAGTACCAAAACAGGGATAGATTTGTGAAGAAAGTCTGATGCAGATATGCGCGGTAAATCCTGTAGCTGAAAAATATTATCATTGATTCGTTTGGTTTTCTGTGATTTCAGCCTTTTCTTTAAACAGTCTTCGATGCCATAGCATAAATAACATCAAAAGGCAGTCATTGCCTCGTGATACACACAATTTTAGGAAACAGTTCGATTTTTTCTTTCTGAGTGTGGTTCTGTCATCAGCACGCCATTTGAAGAATAAGATTTATTTTTTTTAAAAAAAAGCTTAGTATAGGGAACGATTTTATACCTAAGCAGCACTTTACTTTTTTAGCGTCACCTAATCTAACTCGCATTTAATGTAAAAGGGACAAACTACTTAGTGAAAATTCGATGCGATTGCTGCAAAATCAATTGACCTGTTTCCTAAATTATTTAATAAATAAGTAATGTATTAAATTACAAATGCCTACAGAAAGTTACGAAAAATATGCTAATATTATAGCTATTCATGCGCAGGTCTGAACTAAATCACTACGCAGTTTCGCTTTAATCTGTTTTCATAGTTACAGTCTCTTGATTTGGACTGCCATCTATTAACAAGAATATAAAACAGATTCAATACCTCTTTGATCGTGTAAAACTGGCTTCAAGTCCGTTCGAGACTCTTGTTAAAGTGTCTCGAACAATACTCCTTTGAACGTGTAAATTTGAGGTATTGAACGGTCTTGTTCAACCTTTCTTGGATCGTCTAGAAGCAGCATTAGACGATGGTATACTTAATTGCCAAAAAAGGTAGACTATAGATCTGACCAGTAGTTACTGAAAAACAAATTATAACATACACGGGACGCCGTCAAGGTTGGACGACGACAAGCCTGGACACTTAATTTTGGTCGCTCCCGACAAGGTTGGACAACGACAAGCTTGGACGACGACAAGCTTGGACAACGACAAGCTTGGACACTTCTCAATTTATCCTCTTGCACCAGTCTCGAACGAATTCCTGAGGTGTCCAAGCTTGTCGTGGTCGATCCCGACAAGCCTGGACACATCTCATTTTGGGTCGTTGACGACAAGGTTGGACGACGACAAGCCTGGACACATTCCTGGGGTGTCCAAGCTTGTCGTGGTCGATCCCGACAAACCTGGACACATCTAATTTTGGGTCGCTGACGACAAGGTTGGCCAACGACAAGCCTGGACACATTCCTGAGGTGTCCAGGCTTGTCGGGATTGATTTTGGATCGCTGACGACAAGGTTGGCCAATGACAAGCCTGGACACATTGCAATGGGCCGATTTGGTGCATTCAAAGCACGTAGAAATAAGTTTGTTTAGCGCTGAAAGAGCAGCATTGCGTGAATTTCCACCAAAAAAGTTTCGTTCCGTTTCCAGGTTCGGGAGATGATAAATACCCCGGAAAGTAGCACCACAGGCTCCATAAAGTTGCTTTGTTCTTTTTTACCAAAAATATTTCAATCCAAATATAAATTTTGTGAAAATGAATATATTTGTTGGTGTGTATGAAAAGGTACAAGTTCGCGGGTATTGAGCTATTGGTGTTTTCTTAATGTTTGTTAAAAGTACTAACCATATAAAATGCGGTTTGAATACAATTTCAGCATTAAAAATTACTTTCATAAAGTTTTAAAAAAAAGTATACACTTTTTATATACAGGGTTTTTATGTACATTTAATTTGACAAATCAAAATATCTTTGGAACGAAGAACAATTTTCAAATTCGGTTTACGCAACATAGTGTATGGGGCACCGTGAGACGCTATAGAGTAGAATCTGTGGATCTAGTCTTCTTCTTCTTCTTCCCGAGTATTATCGATATGCAAAATACTGATTCCCCATTTCATCCACGGTAGTTCGCAGTGGAACAACATAAACAGTCTCGTTAATGTATCCTACCCCACACAAAGTGAGAACAGGTGATAATCCACTATTAGAGATCCTCTGCTAGAAATTCTAGAAAATTTCTATGCAGATTTTTCGAATATCACTTCTGATAAAAACATCACCCTTATTGGAAATATTATACTGATATTTCCAATAAGTATATTACAATGTATACACGGTGTCCGGTGAGGAAATGCAAAGATTTTGGGATATGATGGGGAGGGGAGGTCGGGAAGGTCATGCTAAGCAAAAATGCTTATGTAAACATAGCGTCTATTCCCCTTCGTTTCGGTGATAGGGGTGAGGGTAACGTTTTTCGTAGTGCACTTGCCGACATTATAGTCCACCCTGTAGTTGGTCTTACGTTACATGCAGTTTATTCAAGTATTTTCCTATTTTTTAAAGGTTACTAGCCTTAACGCCCGACTTCGTACGGGGAGATCTGGTTTCTTAAAAATATTTTGGAATACTATTACCTATTTCTACTACATTATACTACTACTACTACTACTTCTACCTACTACTACTACTACTACTACTACCTACTACTACAATTACCTACTACTACTACAACTACAACTACCTACTACTACCACTACTACTACTACTGCTGCTACCACTATTACCTACTAATACTAATACTACCACTACTACTACTGAAACTACCTACTGCTACTAACACTACAACTACCTAATACTACTACAGCTACATACTATTACTATTATTACTACACCTACTATTACTACTACTACTACTACTACTCCTACCTGCAACTACTACTACTACTACTACTACACCTACTATTACTACTACTACTACTACCTACTACTACTACTACTTACTACTCCAACAACAACAACAACAGCAACTACTACTATTACGGCGTTTGGAGTGTTAACATTGATCTAAGTGACCTCAAAACCTATGTACAAGACCTATGTACAGGATGTATTGGTCATTTTCGACAAATTTTACATTTTAGCCCCTCCACCTTTACTAGGGGTATTCCACTCCAACATTATTATCCACCAGACTATAAGGTATATGTGTGCCAAGTTTCGTTCAAATCGGTTTAGTCGTTCTTAAGATATTTCATTAACAACATTTATGCCATTATTTATATTTCAACCCCTCCACCTCCGCCCCTGGACGCGCGAGGGGTGTTCTACTCCAATATTATTTTCTGCCAGACTATAAGCTATGCGTGTACCAAGTTTCGTTCAAATCGGTGTAGTCGTTCTTAAGATATTTCATTAAAACCATTTATTTATACTATTATTTATATTTCACTCCCTCCACCTCCGCCCCTGGACACGCTAGGGGTGTTCTACTCCAACATTATTATTCGCCGGACTATAAGCTATATGTGGGCCAAGTTTCGGTCGAACCGTTCTTAAGATAATTCATTAAAACCATTTATGCAATTATATTGCCATTTAAAAAGCATTGTGTAGTGTTCCACCCCCTCCCCCTCTGCAACGGGGTGAGTATGGGGTAGCTAACCCCGACAGTGTTGGTTGCCTAGTAGCAAGAAATATTTGTGCCAAGTTTGGTCAAAATCGGTTCAACCGTCTAGGAGGAGATGTGGAACATACATACATACGTACATATATACAATCATTTTTATATATAAGGATAATCGTTAATAAGCCGTTTTTCTACAAAACTGGAAATACAATACTATTCTCAAAAATACGAAAGCTCTACATTTCCACGTAGGAACAGAAGTTACAATAAAAATTGTGACAATAATAACAGTAACAATTAAAATAAGAAAATAAATTATAATAATCATTATTACTAAACAAGCAAAATTGTTTGTTTCCAGTGGAAGTCATTATTTAACAAATAAACCGATTAGTAAGAAGTGTTTATGGCTTCTAAAGAAGATAACAACTTGACACCTGTGTATAGTTTTCCCCAAATCAGAAACAGTTTCTCTACTGACAGAGTTTCTACTCAAGAGCAGTGAAAAATTGTGTTGCAAAAGAGAATTAAAAAAAAAAAAAAAAAAAAAACTCCGTTACTTCCCTATTGTATGCAGTGTTGAGACAAATTGCAGATCTCCTAAAAGCCTGTTTCATTAGCTTTAAAACAAGCTATAATATGTAATGTAAGACCAACTACAGGGTGTGCTATAATGTTTGAAACAAGAATGGGCAAGTGCAAGATGCAAAAAGTTATCTCCACCTCTATCTCCGAAACCGTATATGTTCACATAAACATTTTTGCTTAGAATGACCTTTCCTATCACCTCCCAAAGTCTTGGATCCAATATGGTGGCCGAAAGCATTTGTCATAAAAATACAGAGCCTAGACGCTGAGGCTAGAGACACCAAATGTGGTATAAATAATGACCATCACGAGGAGGTTAGAAGCAGAAAATAAATTTGGGAAAAGTCTCCATCCTGAATCCAATATGATTCCTAAAATATAAGCACAGTATATGCACAGCCCGAACTACTGAACCTAAAAATACGAAATTTGGTATAAAACCCTTTCATCAAACGTGCATTAAAAGAATAATAAAAATGTTCAAGAAGTCGCCATCTTGAATCCAATATGGCGGACGAGAATATATTTCACAGTCGCTGGGGATAGAAACACCAAATGTAACACAAATATTGATTATCAATATGTGATCACGCAATGAAGTACGAAAAAATCGTCATCTTGAATCCAATATGGCCTCCTAAAATAAAAATCAAAGCTATATGTACAGTCAAAGTTCTGAAGTTATATGTACCAAATTTGGTAGAAATATTTTTGAGAATGAGCAAGTCAAGGAAACAACGCCAAATTTTGAAAAAAATGCCATCGTGGATCCTATTTGGAGCCTAAATAAAAGAAGGAGTGTATATGCACAAACTAAATGGCTGAAGCTATACAAACACAGAGTTTGGTATAAATGTGCATTATGATAAATTGGTAAATCCATTAGGTAAATTGGATAATACCAAGAATGCAATGGAGGGAATACGAGGATATTCGGCGTATACTCACCTTCAATTTTGAGACACCATTGTATGGCTACCTAAAATTTATGAAGTCTATATACCGCATCTATAGAGTGTGTAATAAATGTCAGAGCGTATCCCACCTAAAATTTTAGGATGACATCACTGGAAACTTTGAAAATGTTGTCATCTTGAATTCAATACGGCAACCGTACATACAATTTCAAAGTAGCCGCCATTTCCGTACAATGTAAGCGTAGTTTGTTTTCGTCCACTTTTTCGAGGGCTTTTCAGACATCTTCGCTTTTTTTCTGTATTTTCATTTTGTTGGTTAAATTCAGAATATATAATTTCATCATCATCATCATCATCATTTTCAACCTATGTCTATCCACTGCTGGATGAAGGTCTCTCCAACTCTTCTCCATAACCATCTATCTTCTGCTGTTCTTTTCCATGCTATTTTACAGTGCTTTTCCATTTCATCACTCCATCTTGTATTACGACGCTTTCCTGGGCGTTTCCTGTCTCTAGGTATCCAGTCGAGAACTGCCTTTGTCTATCTGCCATAAGTTCTTCTTACGATATGCCCCGCCCACTGCCACTTCAGTCCCTTTATTTTCGCAATAATATCCGTCACTCCTGTCATCTTCCTGATCCACATATTTCTTTTCCTATCTCTTCGGGTTATATCGAGCATACATCTCTCCATGCTCCCTTGTGTAGTCTGCAGACTGTGAATGTCTGATTTTGTTGGTGTCCATGTCTCAGCCCCGTATGTCAAAACAGGAAGAATACATTCATTGAAAACTTTTCGTTTCAGACACATCGGTAGTTTACTTTTTAATATGAGTATATATATCTATATCTATATCTATCTATCTATATATCTATATATCTATATATATATCTATATCTATATATATATATATATATATATATATATATATCACTGGCGTGACAGACCTTGCGGCCCTGAGCCTGCCCCAATATCATGTGCAATTATTTCCACCTGAGTGATGGCCGTGGGGTCAGCA
This sequence comes from Thermobia domestica, assembly GCF_964235325.1. Lineage (NCBI taxonomy): Eukaryota > Metazoa > Arthropoda > Insecta > Zygentoma > Lepismatidae > Thermobia > Thermobia domestica. Next base: position 87,248,532 of record NC_137461.1, read on the forward strand.
CTGCGCAAATTTGAACCAAATTATTTTAGTACTAGTTGGCCAATGAAAATAAAGTTTTGGTCTAAAATGACAGTCTTTATTGAGGCAATGAAACTGTTGCAAATATTAAATGAAAATACTCTTCCTTAGTTATATATTTTTAATTTTTTAAATGTTGTTTTTTTCTATTCAACAGGTGGGGTGAATAGGAACAAGCATTAATTTTTTGGTGTTACTTTCCTATTGCATTGCAACTGACATGAATTATCATCATTCCCTTACAGTAAGGCTTTGGCTGCGAGAGTTTCCTTTTTACCTGCCCAAAATGGAAATCGAACACATCTGGAACGTCGGGATAGCCACACACGAAATCGATATCTGAGATTTCTCGGAATGACGTTGAAGAAAACTTACGAGCAAATTATTTTTGAACTTTGGAAATGTTTTCCCTTATTTGTTAAAATATCTTTTGATCATCAGTGGTATGTCATACTCTTGTAGGGAATAACCCTACTCTGCACACTCCACAATTTTATCAATAATCATTTCCTCTTTTTTTTTTTTTTTTTTTTTTTTTTTTTTTTTTTTTTACAGTATTCGATCTTGAGACTTTACGTTATATTGGTTTACATGTCTCTGTAAAACTGTTGTGGGTATGTCATATTTTTTACTAACACATCTTTTACGTTAGTTTGTTAACCATAATGCCCTTTTAGCTTTTTCAGTTAGGTCATTTGGGTATTTGCGATATTTTTTGGCACGGGGTTATGGTTTATTTAAAGACATTACGTACCTGTTCACGTGCCACTCTCAAAAATGCTGTTGTTAATATATAAAAATGTCTTTAAATCAAATTATGAAATTTCAAAACTAGTTTTGCACATGAAACATCGAAGTGCAGTCAAAAACAAATTCTTTGAAGTCCCACAAGTCAAATTGCTTGGAGCGCCACCTTTGGAGTGAACAAAGTTAAACTAAGTTAATTAGTATTAAGATTCTTTGAACAGTAGACCTCGCGATAAATTTCTGAAAGTTTTACTTAGGTTCGTCAGTTCTCATTTTTGGATAATTCATTTTCATTTTCTGGCTACATCCTTATCTGATTTCACCACCCTCTCCACCTTCCTCCGAAACAAAAGTAATTCTCCAAGCATATTTGTTCATTTCCTGTCAAAGTATCGTTTCGATTCATCAGTTGCCATTTTTGATCATCCCTGTTTCATTTTCTGGCTACACCCTTAGCTATTTTATCCCCACCCCCTCCGTAATAATATGCCGTAATCCGCGAAGTACGTTTGCTCGTTTTCTGTGAAACCCACACAGCACATAATGTATAATATACGCATATTAAACGTCTAATACACGTTAGAATGTTTATTATACGTTTAATATACGTATATTATACATTGTGTGTTGCGTGGAAAGTTTTGTTTCGATTCGTCAGTTTTCATTTTTAGATCACCCCCTTTTCATTTTCTGGCTACACCGTATCCGATTTCATGCATCTCTGGAAACAAAGGTCGTAATCCCCGATATATGTTTGTTCATTTGCTGTGACAGTTTCGTTTTGATTCGTCAGTTTTCAATTTTAGATCACCCCCTTTTTGTATTCTTGCGATTTTATTCCTTATCCGATTTTACCCCGCTCCCTCCGAAACAATAGGCCGTAATCCCCAAATATCTTTGCTCATTTGCTGTGAAAGGTTTGTTTTGATTCGTCAGTTTTATTTTTTTTTTTTAGATCTTTCTTTTCCGTTTTCTGACTACACCCTTATCCGACCCCCCACATCTGCGAAGTAACAGGTAATGGCCGAAATATGTTTGGTCATTTCCTGTGGAAATTTCGTTTTGATTCGTCCGTTTTCATTTTTAAATAACCCTCTTTTCTACTTTCTGGCTACACCTTTATCCGATTTTTACCCCCTCCCCTTCCTCCGAATCAATAGCTCATAATTGCTTATTTATTAAGCTCTTATAACAGAGAGTAGTTAATCAAATTCGTTTTTAATTGTAGTTTTCTTCGTTTTTCTATATTTTCGCACTATTAAGAGGGAATTACACCCCTTCCCCTGGTCCGATTTTGTTTCCCAACGAACTCGACCTGTCATTTGAACCAATAAACACTCTGTGAAACGAACAATAGACCTCGTGATAAACCTGCGAAAATTTCATTCGTATTTGTCAATTTTCACTTTTAGATAACCCCTTTTTGTAATTTTCTAGCTACACCCTTGTCCGATTTACCCCCCCCCCCTTTCCGAAAAAATACCTCCAGATCCCCGAAGTATATTTGCTGATTTATAAAGCTCTTGCAACAGAAAATAGACCATTAAATTCGTTTTTTTTATTTTCTGTGTTTTTCTACATTTTTGCACTTTTAATGGGGTTCCACTCCCTCTCCTTGGTTCGATTTTGTTCTCCAACGAATGATCTGTAACTTGAACAAATAAACAATCTGTGAAAGTTTCATTTGAATCGGTTCACGCGTTCGACTTTTATCGTGCGACATACACACAGACAGACAGACAACACAAATGCCAAACTTTCGACTAGAAGACTTCGCAAGCTCGGTCAAAAATTGTCAACAGTAATGTAGCTAAAAATAGTTGCAGAGAGAAAATGTTAAAGCAAGTCGCCAATCCTATTATTGCATGCATAGCAAGATTAGAGTATGAAGAGTACCTCAAACAATTAATATAGGGTTTCTCTTGCATTTATAAAACCTAAGAGTGAACAAATTAAAAAAAATGAAAGTTTTGTTCGTATTCACCCCACTTGAAGGTATAAAGCATTACCATAAGATCTACAGGGCAGGAATTTTTCTATATTCCTCAAAACTCCCCCTAACATCCCTTCAAAATTATTGAGAAACCCATCCTTCTCACTTATAGCTAGGAAGTTTCGGCGCAGGAACCTTCAATGCAAGAAATTATTATAATAGTTGTATTTCCACAAAAAACTATGAGACATGCATGGTATAAATTATTTAAGTCCTGCAGTAGGCCTACTTTTTTTTTTTTTAAAAAAAAAAAGGCATGTTTTGATATGTAATGACATATATTATCTCTTGCAGGTTCTATTTTACCCTATCATTAGTCTAGACATTATTATGAAGGTAGGATTCAAATGAATACATTTGCTTCTAAATCCATGAAGTATCTGGGTTGTATAAAATATTTTATGGATACAAAAAATAAAAAAAAATATGGATGATGTAATGGAAAATAATATTATGGAAGCAACACATATAGACAGGGTTGGAAATGGAAATTTACAAGTTATGGAACGCTGTAGTCCGCTCCGGTCCGAGTCGAGCCCTGATTATAGGACAACCTACTTTCGTGCATGGCAAAGTATTTACATTTTAACCAATAAATATCAACATTTTTTATCTTCTTATTGGATCACACAAACTGTTGTAGATGATGAATCTAAATTTAGTATGAATATACACAGTGGCGGCGATTGGACGTTAAAAGTGGGGGGGGGAAGATATGATCTGAATATGTGTATATCAATGTTAGTGTTTCTGGTTGTTTCTAACACTTTGAAGAAAGGTTGTATAACTAATAGGATACTATCTTTTTCAGTTAAAATGCCGTATATCGTGTTTCATATTTAATTAAATAAATTCACAAGAGCAACGCACACTGGTACTAACCCTTGATTCCTTACTCATGAACATCTTAAAATTCTGTCTGGAAAATTGTGTGATCAGATTATTTAACAACATAATTGTAAAACAAATAAATAGAAAGGATATTATTAATCAAACTAATGAATAATGAGGCTTGTTTTGTAGAAGTTATATTGAAACTGGGGATTAATGAACAACTTATATTTTTAATTCCACACTTGCCATTAAATGTATGTTATTACTCTTAGAAAATGAAAGACAGTAAATACAAGGATATGCTACGACACAATTGTAATATTAATTCCTTTGAATTGCAATTAAAACGCAATTCCTGTAGCTGTCTTATATGGTACCATTTTTTTCTATGAACCAGTAATATATGAAAAAACTTTATATTTCCAAATGAAACTATATACCGTACATTAACCATTTTAAATTATGGCTTTTTAAAGGTAAATTATTGAATTTCAGTCAATCAGCTACAGCATCATCCCTATTTATCGTAGGATCATGTTTTGTACCTCATTCTCTTCAGAATAGAACAATCTTTCAAACTGTTTCATTTACGTTTTCCTATCATGTCCCTAAGGCGGGAAATTTTGAGGGAAATCTGGATTTTCCCTGATTTTTTTAAACTTTGATCCCCTCTGGACCCCCCTTGAAAAATACGAAGGGGTGTACTAAATGTGTATAAAAAATTTCAAGCTTCTATCTTGAAAACTAAGTGCGGGAAAATGTTTACCAATGAGCTAAGAACATTCCCACAATGCCCCAGATGAACGGATGTAATATAAAATTTTCCTGAGACATCCTTATTGATCCTATGATCATTGTTCGTACATCATTCCCTTCAGAATAGAACATACTTTCAAACGGTACCACTCACATGTCTTCATCATGCACACTCATGTCCAAAATCATTGTCGTATGTCTATAAATATGTTGTTGTAGGAATATAATTTGATAACGAATTCGCCCGATATTTCTCATAATGTTAGCATCTTTGTAATCAGCAAATACATGTATGTATCAAATTTCATGTCAAAAGAGCAGTAAATAAGAAAAATAAAACGAAAATAAAACTTTATTGTCCATTTAGCAATATTTTGTTTTATTCATTCTAATTTTCGTATTTATAATTATTTTCCTATGAAATTTACCACAAATATACACTTCCCGATTATACACATACTATCAGTATTAAAAGTACCCTGCAAAATTATTATCAAATTATATTCTTACAAGAAGGCAGTTATAGATATGCGACAATCATTTTGGACATGAGTGTACCTGGGGTGGGAAAATCATGAGAAAATGGATTAATTGTTTAAAAATATATTCCTTCTTTGTACTTTTTTGCCCCTCTGTTTTAACGCAGAGATCTGAAACCAATCTGAAAAATACTAAGGGTTGTACTAAATGTGTGTACAAAATTTCAATCTTCTAGGTGCAAAAGTAAGCCCGCCAAAGTAATATCTCTACAATATTCCAGACTCCCTTATAAAAAAGGATCTCAGTTAAAAATCCCTGAGACATCTCTATTTATACTAGGATCATGGTTCGTACATCATTCTTTTTAGAACAGAACAGTCTTTCAAACGGTACCATTCACATGTCTCCATCATGTATCTGAGGAAGGAAAATCGCGAAAAAAGGGAACTTTGTTAAAACTGAATGTGTGCACTGAATGTGTGTGCAAAATTTCAATCTTCTAGGTGCAAAAGTAAGCCCTGCAAAAAGGAATAAAAAAGCCACAAAAATATGTTTTAGTTATGACGTCATCACACTCTACGTCTCGACGCAGAAAGGCGTGAAAGCATATGTAACGTTTTCTACAATGCCTACAGGCTTGAGAAAAAAACAGAAGTAAAAAGCTTTTTTGGTACTTTTTAAAATCGAATAATAAAGATTCTAGCCTATCACCGAAAAATAGATTATACCACAGACATGATTTTTCAATTACAATATCATATATCAATAATGAAAAATAAAAACCCGGTTTAAAATTTTAAAAAAAAACTAGGATTAAAACCCAAAAATGCCTAGGGTTCAAACCTATTCAAGCCATCAGGCTTTGGGGCCCCTACGTTTCGACGACACCGTTTCGGTGCCAGCTCAGTTCGGCGAAAATTTTATGTACAAGGGCACACATCCCATTTAATAAACATAAGCGCCGAGCTGAAACGGTGGCGCCGAACTAAGCGGGTCCGTCATGCTTTAACGCAGCACCTAGTCACAATTAACCACACATGCATTTAATACAAAGGAGAACGCTAAGACTGTGGCTATTCGCCGTGAAAAGCAATCACAGAAACTTTAAACGTGTTCACCCCTAGTGTTTGTGATTGTATTACGTGGTGAACTTTTTGGAGTTCCAATTCAAAATAGAATCAATTTCCAACTAACGTATTCATTGATTTTTCACGTCTGAAATGTAGAGTGGCGACGGTTTTCTACATGCTTTCAATTTATGCTTTAAATCATGTTCACTTTCACACGTGATCACCTAAGAAAATGCAATGTTACGCATTTGATTTGCAAGATATCTTGATCAAAAGTTGTTAGTACATTCTCTTATCCTTCGGCAATAAGGATATAAAACTAAACTATGATCACTGGCGGTTTTGCGCATCTCAGAACGTTTAGTTCCTAGACCCGGGTTTAGTAGGCCTATTGGGAAATCCGGGCCTGCAGGAACAGATAATGAAATCTAATTGGAAACTTTCGAAATGTGGGCATAGAGAGAAAGGTAAATTATCAGACAAAATATGTAATGAAGGAGAGCAGAAGAAATTAAGTGCTGTAACAGCAATATTAAAAAGATGGAATTAAAGAGAAGTAGAATGGGTGAGACTACGCACTAACTGAAGAATGGGATAGGCCAGGGGGAGCGAGAAAGAAGCTTAGTATTAATGCAGACTCTTCAGATCAAATCTGTAACACTTGTACGAAAAGCAAGTATCAACATTTAGCTGCCCGTCTTTCTCATTTTCCTTGGATTAGAGTCATAAAACTATCCACTCTTTCATACACTGATGTCAAGCAAGAGAGTTCCACACAGAATTTTCTCTACCATTCAAGACTACATCTGTATAGCTCAAACGATTGATTCAATTCTAACATTGCAGTTTGGAAACCCACACTTCCTTGTAACATTGTTCTCCATCGAGATGGCGTCCGTAGAAAAACACACTGTGCGATATTGGAATATTCTTGGTTTATATTTCAACGTTGCCCATGTTCTCATAGTCCGAAAACAACATCAAGATTAGCACAAATACTTGTTGTCCCAGCCTAATGCTGCTATGACACTGTTAGTTTCCTTTATTGTAGTTACTGGTTTAAATAAAATACAGTGATGCACCCATGAAAATATCCTAAATATGGTCTATACCCTCCTCAAAATATTCTAAATATGGCCTATACCCTCCTCAAACAAATCCTGTGTACGGCCCTCTTTAAGATGAACCCCATTCTCAGCTTTTGAACATCCTACTAAGAGGCACGCAAACAAAACTGCTCTACATGGTCATAGATCATGATTTTTTAGATATTCCTTGTTCTATCAGATAGTCTTCCAGAAACCAGATATACTTCATTTGCTTACGATTGCTCACCAGATGATCTCCCCAAATAACTCACTTCCATAATTGTTCATCAAATAAGTCCAAATTTTTTTTTGCGAAGTGTAGGCTTACTCACGCTAATAATTCATTCACCTTCCATAACGAAATAAGCGTTTTCACGAAAAGAATTTCATAACACTAGGCATTTAACCTGATCAAAGAAAGCATTTAACCTGATCGGTGTTTAAGAACGCGCCCCCAGAGTCAGCGGTGCATGGAAACGTGGCTTTCACGGCAGAGTCGCACGGTCCGTACTTACCATGATTTTTTGGCGGAAATATTGCAACGATTGCTAAATACTGCTTGTAATTATTTAAGTAAAACGTAAATTTTGTAAATAATAATAATCTCTTTTAATAAAAGATAAATAAATTTAAAATAATTCGAAAATTCTCTAGTAGAGGGCAGTAGCTGACTGGCGAGAATCAGCCAATAGCGATATAGATGCGAGCCATGCAACTCTATATTGAAGGGCAGGGTGCGAAATCCCGGGGGGACGGGAGGGATTTCCCCACCACCAAAAATTTTACACTTGCGTTTCCCCCTCACCAAAATCTGTAAGGAGGGACACCTTAATAGGAAAATATAAGTAGGTCTATAATGAAAATTTTCAGACAAACAATAATTTTAAATGCATGCTGTTTTAGAAAACGTAGTTTATTTGTAAAAGGATCAGGTGTTTAACTTTTTCGGTTGTTCGGTTGTTGACGAGATGAAGACCTTTATTCTCTAGCGTACCAGTTGCATGCAAAATTGGTAAAATTTCTCAAACAAACAGATTGTTTTTCAATTTCAGTGGACGAATCTACAAACAGGTTTGCGGATAAGCACTTGCTGTTATATGAACATATGTGGACGAAGAAAATAAACCTTGTTGTCGTTTTTATAAATTAGTGCCTGTAGAAAATGCCGATGCAAAATCCCTTGAAGAGAAAATTATTCAAGCATTTTCCGAAGATGGCATAGATATTTTTAATCTTAAAGAAAAACTTGTTGGATTTAGTTCGGACGGGGATGCAGTGTATACTGGGAGAAACGAAGGTGTTGCTGCTCAAATTAGAAGAAATGTCAACCCGTGCCTAATTAGCGTAAACTGCATGGCACATCGAATTGATTTTGTTTCTGAAAGAGTTTTTGGTGTTGTGAATGCTGTTCACAACTTCAAATGTTTGTTAGGCGAACTTTACAAGGTGTTCAGTAAGTCATCTACATCTGCAACACTTAAAAGTATCAAGACAGTCACAGATGCCGCAGGACTGCTGAAAATCAAAAGATTGTTTCAGATACGTTGGATTTCAAATGAGAAGGATGCATTATTGGCAATCTTTACATAATTTTCTTGTATAATGCAATTCCTACTTTTGGAGTATGAAAATACTGACCATTTCAACAGAGACAGTTTTAAACTGAGTGGTATTTACAAATAATAATAATAATAATAATAATAATAATAATAATAATAATAATAATAATATTAATAATAATAATAAACTGTCGGGGAAAAAGAACATTCTATTGCTCGCTTTTCTTCTGAATATTGCGTCCATTCTGTCTAATATTAGTAAAATGATGCAAAAGGAAGCAGTTTCGTACACTGAAATAGAGAAAAAATTGGCTCTACAATCCAAGCTCTGAGAGAAATGCGTATGAAAGATGATGTGAACCAAAGTCTTTGTAAAGATAAGTATTTAGTGCACTGCAGATAAGCATCTGATACAGGGAGTGATGATAGTGAGTTTGATCAAATAAGGGGGCAGGTAATCCAGGGTTTAATAGACGAAGTGGAAAGAAGGTTTCCTTTTAAAGATATGCTAAAGTGCTTTTCAATGTTTGAAAATAAAGATCGTAATAGCCTGAATGGTTTATACGGTAACGTAGGCGTACATAAAGCAGCTTAATTGTTTGGATTGAATCTTGATACTGCAGTGTCAGAATGATTTGGTTTGATTTAGTTTAACGTCCCACGGTTATGCCTGCTAGGCTAAAGGAGACGTGGACCTACTGATTATAATGGAATCCGAATCACTTTGGTCGTTCAACTGTATCCCACCGTGGAACCAGGGACCACGCTAACCGAAGTCAAGCGTGCTAGCCAATAGACCAAGCGGGGAATCTACAGTGTCAGAATGGAGAAAGTACAAGTCAATTTCTAAGTCGGTAAATAATTTTCAAGTTCTTAAAGCCTTAACGCGGAAAGTTCGTTCTGTGCCATTATCAACTGCTGCCTGTCAAGGTGGATTCAGTGTTGTTCATATTAAAAGTTCCGAAAGAAACCGTATGTTGGCGGGTACCTTGAAATCTTTATTGATAATTAAACTCAGTGGGTTTCCTTTAAAATTATGGGATGCTATTATTGCTGCTCATACGTGAGTTTCTTCTGGCCATCACATTTTCAACTCCCGTTACACACGGAAAGAAAGTGAAGTTTAATCTTAAAAATTTTCTCTAATGTAAGATACGTTATTGCAAACCATATTTTAGGTTCATATATACAGTAACACAATCATTCAATACTCGTATTGTTGTGGCTCTCTTCGGTGGTCTAGTGGCTAGCACGCACGCCATCTTCGGTGCACGGGGTCCTGGGTTCGATTCCCGGTGGGAGCGCCTTAAAAAATTTAAACGATTACGATGGTTCGGATTCCACCTTGAACTGTAAGTCCACATCTCGTAGCCTCGCTGCAGAAAAGGGTCATCAAACTTAAATCAGCAAATCAATCGTATTATTGTGTTTGTGCTTTTATTTTCTAAAGTTTAACGTCCTACGAATATTCAGTAAGGCTAAGGAAGACGGTCCTGATGAGATGAATTATAAGGGTAGATTAAGACGGAAGGAAGCGGGAAGACCCCGAGAAAACCCCAACACAATTGTTTGTATACCACAAGCAGAATTTGGTGCGAGCTAGGATCCAACCATTGATCCCACGCACCTGAGGTGAGCGCTCTACCACTGAGGCAACACGCCTTTTTGTTGTCTATCAAGTATTTGTATTGAAATCATATCTGTTATTTATAATAATATATTGTTGCTAATAATACAATATAGATACATAGTATTATTTAGACTTACAAAGGTGACCGTATATCTGAACGACCAAACTGAAACACTACGTACGTAGCGGAGAAACGAGAATTTCATAAAAAATAATAAAAACTATACTCTGACTCTACAGCTCATGAGGATCTATGGTTGGCCAGGTGGAGCGCTTCAAGTTAGTAGTTCTAATGCTTGGTTAGGACATCGGTTCTCAGGGACTATTATTTCTGACTTATAGATCTCTACCGCTATTTTCGTGAATGCAGTCTTCAATATGATGGTAAACACAAGGGTACTGTGCTCCCACGAGAGTCTAACCCTGGACCATATGCACCGAAGTGTATATTAAATGCAGTAGATAAGTTACCAATTTTGGGTAAATGAATAAATAACATTAAAGTATTTTTAAATAACAATGACGACTAGTTTGATCATTTATTATTATTATTATTATTATTATTATTATTATTATTATTATTATTATTATTATTAGTAGTAGTAGTAGTAGTAGTAGTAGTAGTAGTAGTAGTAGTAGTAGTAGTAGTAGTAGTAGTAGTAGTAGTAGTAACAATAACACTAATAATAATAATAATAATAATAATAATAATAATAATAATAATAATAATAATAATAATAGTAATGTTTATTTCTGTGCCATGAACAGCCTAACGGCAAAAATACAGCACTTTATCAGACAATATAAACACATATTACATACAATGTAAGCTATATACTGAAACAATAAAACATAATGATAAAATAAAGTAAAATAATATCGGATTAATAATTCCTTGTCAAATTAACACCATTTTTTTTAAGTATCAAAATAGTCGTCATAAATAGTAACAATAATATTTGTCAAGCTCAAAAATTCATGCTTTTATACTGATAAAAATAAATTAAACAAAATTAAAAGAATTGGTCAGTCTTCTTAAAATTACAGATTTCGGATTCAACGGAACTAATGTTGATATATTTCTTGTATTATACATTGGTACCCTTATACCTATATTATGAAAGCAATATTCACTATGATAGCTATTGTCTAATAATTTCTTAATAAAATCTCTTTCAATAACTTTTCTCCTGTCGCTCAATGCCTGCAATCCCCAAAATTGACACCAGTATTCATAACTACGTGAGTAGTAATCTCTATTCATTTTATAGCAGAGTAGTAATAATAATAATAATAATAATAATAATAATAATAATAATAATAATAATAATAATAATAATAATAATAATAATCCATTAATATTTCAATTTTTTGGAGGCTCCACAAAGCATTAGTGTGGATCGTTGAACTTCTCCCCCCCCCCCATTTTCAAATGATTTCGCACCCTGTTGAAGGGCATGTATGTATGAACTGTAAACGCCTTAACTGGTAGAGTTTGTTGGAACAGACATTTCAAATTGGGTCGTTGACGACAAGCCTGGACACATTCCTGGGGTGTCTAGGTTTGTCGCGGTCGATCCCGACAAGCCTGGACACATCTCATTTTGGGTCGTTGACGACAAGGTTGGACGACGAAAAGCCTGGACACATTCCTGGGGTGTCCAAGCTTGTCGTGGTCGATCCCGACAAGCCTGGATACATCTCATTTTGGATCGCTGACGACAAGGTTGGCCAACGACAAGCCTGGACACATTCCTGAAGGTGTCCAGGCTTGTCGGGATCGACCCAGAGATGCTTTGGCATATCTCATTTTGGGTCGCTGACGACAAGGTTGGACAACGACAGGCCTGGACACAAAAAGTGTCCAGGCTTGTCGTCGTCCAACCTTGTCGTCGTCCAACCTTGGCGCGGTCCCACATACACAAACACACTCATACACTTAGAGCAGAACTATAAGCTCCCGTATACTTTTACAGGAGCAAAAAAGAAAGTAGAAATTTTAAGTCTTTAAAAATATTCTAAATTGCTTCTGGTAATTAGGTTGCAGGGCTCGAATTTCAGGTCTGGTCCCTATTTTTGCGTTGGTTTGTAATTCTCAAATAAAATTTCAACTAACAGCAATCTTTTTTATTGGATTGACGCAAATCACCTTGGAGTATGCTCCCTAGCCTTCACTTTTTCATTTAATGTGGGTGTGCATCTGATGGAAATTAGAACAATACAAACCGAGCGTAGTGAGGTGACCGTATTTATGTGAATCTATATCCTTTGTATTTGGATACTGAATTTATCATAGAACGGTACTACCGTTCCGGTAGCTGAATGAATTTTTTTCTGACAAAAGAATGTCACTACTCCGCAAGACGATTCTTGTCCGTAAATAAATGGCGAATATTTTGCAGGTGACGAAGGTGGTATCAGCTGTGTCTGAGTTGACTAATCTGAAGACGAAGGTGTTGTCTCTCCTTAGGCAAAAACATGACTGTTTTAAGTTCCTTGCTGCATTTACTTTGTCCACAAAATGTGAGTGTGACAATAACTTGTGCAGTGTCGACGATAAGCAGACGAAGTATGTTGTGCTAATTAAAAGGAAGGTGTTACAGAATAATCGAATTACCGTATTCGAATGTAACACTAATGAAGAAAAAGTACATAGTGTTGATTTAAACGTAGTCAGGTTGTGTGGAAGAAGACCAAATACTCGTAGGAACGGAGGACGTTATCTAATTAGTTTGTCTGCGAACATTTTGACTCTCGATCCATACCTACTTAAAAGCCCGTACAATCAGGTACGAAGCCTCGTTACGAGTCAAAACCTTCTAAAAAGTCATTATGAGGCATTAGGTGTTTCTCCAGGTGCTACTCAAGCTGATATTAAAGATGCATATTATAAATTATCAATGAAGTATCATCCTGACAGGAATAAGGGGAGTGAAGAAGCTGTCAAGAAATTTCGGGACATCACAGCTGCCTATGAAGTTCTTGGGAATTACAGGCTAAGGAAAATGTATGATAAAGGAATTTTACATAAATCTGAAATGCGTGATGATGAGGAGGAAGAGGATGCAGAGACCAAGTTTTATAGAGCTAGAGCGTTCCGTGATAGACCGCCCCCACCGAGTGGTAGGACACCTATATATGATTTTGATGAATGGACCCGTGCACATTATGGTGATACATTTGCGAGAAGAGAGGAAGCGAAAGCCAGATGGCGTATGGAAGTGTCCAGTAGACAAAGTAGACGAGAGGATATGCAAAAGGAATTTACAATTCTTCTGGTTTTAGGTTTCGGTGTTTTTGTGATTGTATTCACAACTTTGAAACATGAAACATTTGATAATGTTCTACCCAGGGAAATACACACTAGGAACCAATTAGAAAAGTCAGACCATGATGATTCCACTAAGTTATAGTTAAATGAAGTTTAATATTAAGTATTTCGGTATGTTACATGAAAGTGATAACCTGAGTTAAACTCCCTAATAATTAGTTGATCGTAAGTACTTTCTATACATGTGAATACTCAGTTTGGAAGTTTTTTTTTTTCTTTTTTAAATCATAAAACTACAATATAGAGAGAAAGCTAACATAGTAGTAATGCTGAATAGATTTAATTTCAAGCGTTATTCAATAGTATTTGCTAGTGTTCATAGCCCAGTTATTTTTGTGAAAATATTACTCTGCTTTTTACCATCTACGTAAGTTCATTGTGTTACTAAATTTTTGTATATATTTTATATTAGCACAGGTAACATAAGAAAGTACTCTTTGAAACCGTTTCATGAAGCCATTGATCTTTCTCACTGTTAAACTTAATTTTCTAGTGGATCGCCAAAAATACAAAGATTACGCGGTCAGTTTCAGCGTGTGACCTCTTTAGTTTACGTGAAACTTAAACCTACGAAGGAAATTAGTTGTGACATACTATCTTAGCAGTTCAGAACCAGAAAATTGAAAGTAGTAATTTAAAAATGCTATTAAGGTGGTTTATTGCTGTATATATGTATATACCTATCTAAACAATATTAGTACTCCAATTTCCCTAGTCTTTATTAAGTATTGAAATAAGCTTAAAATATTTATTTTGTATGTATTTTTTGAGTGCTTGTTGACAGCTGTAAATCGGTGCATAATGTTAGTAATATTGTCTGCGATGCGTTGTTTCATTACTTAATGGACCTGTGATGTGTATATATAAATTGTACAGCTCACTTCTATTGTTGTAAATGGATATTATATTTTAGTATTCGTTGTTATGTTTGTGTGCGATGGAAGAAAAAATGCCTGAATACCTCAGGACTGGGATAACCTCTAATGAAAGAGTGGTGTGTTTTAAATTAAGCACAAACAGTTTCATAATATTGTGCAAACGATACGTTCTTACAAAAAAGTGAATACCTTTACAAATTTCTTCTTTTTCTTTCAGTCCCTACCACTGAAAATTCAACTGCATATAAAATAATAGGGTTAACTGTTGTATTGCCGGAACAATTTTAGAAAATTTACCACATGAATTGGAGAATTTATTTTGTTCTGTGAGGAAGAGTGAGTGAAAGTAAGGTGAAGCCAATAATAGAAGTTAAAAAATACTTGTTAGTTGTTTTTGATGTAAGCGGCACTATATATCGCTGCGGAAGGGGCTGTTTGGCGGAGAGGTACACCTGTTATGATTTATGGGAAAGGCAGTGTTGAAATTGTGCGTAAATAACAAGATTGTGTCATATTGTGTTCGAGTTTTTATCGAGTTACCGTATTCAAAAAATAAGTAGTGTCAGTTGTTGAGATTCTGTTAGGGATGGTCCAGTGAACAGGCGAACAGTTTATCCTAAGTGTGGAAACGAACTGAAACTACAGAAAAGAGGAGCAACGTCTAATCAAATCTAACCTAATTTGGTACTTTTTGGGATGGCATTTAGTATCCTCCCCAAATTTGTGCAACACATAAGTCATGCATTTTATGATATATAAAGAGTTTTTGCACTATCCCCGTTTATGCATAAACCCGCCGCCGCTAACGCGCCTGCTCCCAACAGACGCACCCATCGCATCAGCTCGGGTCCCCCTGGTGTGCCTCTGCCCTGACTCGGTCTGGTACCATTCATGCTTTTTAGTGGCCACCTAGCACAAGTTGGTTCGTATATTATGCGCTACTTTTTTGTGCCATACGTCCACACTGGATTTCGAACAATAATCACCACTAAGTAAG
Source organism: Thermobia domestica (assembly GCF_964235325.1). Lineage (NCBI taxonomy): Eukaryota > Metazoa > Arthropoda > Insecta > Zygentoma > Lepismatidae > Thermobia > Thermobia domestica. Next base: position 87,263,913 of record NC_137461.1, read on the forward strand.
CCAGGGTCACAACTTAGTACTTTTGGGGAGAAACTAAATAATATTGCTTTTTTTTTTTTTTTTTTTTTTTTCCTCTTTTCGTGTGGTTCGGCGATACAGCAGTACTGCCAATAATAGGGTACTGGAAATACGTGATAACTTTTATTTGTGGTATGCCTATTAAATCTTATAGATTGTAGTGATAAGTTCGTTACAAAGTCTGGTGTAATTGGTATTAACATGCAAACACGAATAATGGCAGTATTATCAAGCATAAGACCAAACAAGTTCATTGGCAAATGCCAAATCAAAGAAATCTTCCTTTATGCGCATACCCTCCTTCGCTAGTCGCCGCCTTCCTACGGATGCATCCATGCTCGAGCCCTTTTTTCTAACGCGGATTAGATGCAATACCATCTTGTAGTGACACAGGTGGGTGTTCCCCACACAGTTGCACTGCGTGTGCCGTATCTATAAAATTAACGCTCTCTTACTAAACATTTGTAAAACCACTTCTGCGATTTGCGTAACAAAAAATGAAATGGAATCTTTGTTTTACGTCCCACGTTTATGCCGGTTCGGCTAAAGGGGACTGTGATTGAGGAATTAATGCAATGGTGGAATGAAGAAAGTGGGAGGAAACAGGAGAACCCATGAACACGATGTTTGTCCTCCACAAGGTCCACACGGCGCGAGCTGGGATCCCAAGCATCGGAGGTGAACGCTCTACCACTGAGCCATCGCGCCCCCCTCGATTTGCGTAACGATACCAACTGGAGTGCGTAGTCTAAAGTGAACTACACGTTGTGTCTTTCTGTTGAATTTTTGTTTATACCTTTCCATAATTGTTATCCGATGTCGTGTTTAGGTTATATTTTTTGTGTATTCATGAAGAGTATTTCTTGCGCATAAAGGTGATTCCTAAGAAACCCTTTTAGTCTTTGATTTGAACTTGTGAAGGATTTCTACCACATCTTCAATTTTGTGTAAGTCTTTTACCAAATATTTTGAAAGGTTTCGTTATTATTGGAATGTCTTTAACTTTTGTTTTAATTTCACGTTCACATTCCAATTTACGTACCTTCACATCCTTATGTAGGTCTAACATTCTGCATTTAGATGTGTTTTAGCACTCGAGAAATTTTCAGTAATGCATTTCTGTTAGCCTTAATCTGTCCCTGCTTTTCCCATTTCTGTAAAGTATCTTTGTCATGTGTAGCTTATCTTTTGTTGTAGTTATGTATAGTTGACATCGTGATATTGTTAACATGGAGGCTTGATCAAAAAGTTGATGCAAATGACCTAATCAGGGTATTATTGGCAATGAGTTTCCGATGAAGCCTAGTCACGATGATTATTACTATTATTATTTTAATAATAACCCAGATTATTCAAAATAAATTGGTAAATTACAATAGGAGAAAAAGTCGTAATCAAAATCTATTGAAAAATCCATTGCCAATAGTAATTCTTTCACAAACTTCAGTTCACTCTTATGCGACTAAGGCAAACATTTGGACCATATGTTTGTGCCGGGATCTGAAAACAGAATTATATAAATGCACAATAGAGAAAATACCAAGACACAGGAGAGTTCATGAAAGCGGGAGGAAAGATAGGCAAAGGTTATGGCTACAGGAGTGTTGAGAAACAGATATGAAATAGCGAAGAGAAGTATATGAACAAGATTAAAGAGCATATGAGTTATTCACAAAATAACAATATAAAGAATGAGTCAGAAAAAACTTGGCCGCTTTCCTCCCGCCATATTTTCTAGTATATAAGGTGAACATTGGCAGCACTGTGCATAAGCAAGGACAGACTGCCGATCTTACTCACGAATAGATTGTCATTTGTGAAGTGCGCGTGGTGTGGTAAAGAACGATGAGTCAGTTAGAAAAACGAAAACTAATTGTGAACAGATACCTCGCAGATCCAGGTATGTCCTTAAAGAAATTAAGCAAACTCGTAAAGTACCCTCGGTCTACTGTGCAAAATGTAATTAGAAAGTATACACAAGATTTAACTGTTGAAAGAAAACGTGGCTCAGGTAGAAAACCGGGGACTAGCCAACCGAAGCTGGAGAAAAGGGTTACTGCATTGCTGCGTCAGAATCCGAATTTATCGGAAAAAGCAGTTGCTGGTGTGGTCAAAGCGTCCCAATCTACAGTGCACAGAATTAAAGCAAGGAAAGGTTTACGATCTTTCAATGTGCAAAAGGTACCTAACCAAGACGAAAAGCAACAACTGTCGGCAAAATCCAGAGCAAGAAAACTCTATGTTCAGTACCTTACTCAATATGAATGTTGCATTATGGACGACGAAACCTATTGTGTTGCTGATTTCAGTCAAATTCCCGGAAAGGAGTACTACGTAGCACTGAAGAGGGGAGATGTGCAGGTAAATTTAAACAACGGAAGGCATCCAAATATCCCAAAAAATATTTGATTTGGCAAGCTATTTGTTCATGCGGTAAAAAAAAGCAAGGCGTTCATCACAACAGGGACAATTAACGGCGAAATTTATACGAAAGAGAGTTTACAAAAACGCTTGTATCCATTTGTGATGTCACACAGTAACTCTGTTTTCTTTAGGCCAGATCTTGCTACCTCTCACTACTCTAAAGCAGCCACTGATTGTTATAAAGAAAAGGGTATCGTCGCAGTTCGAAGAGAGGCAAATCCACCAAATTGCCCTGAACTTAGGCCAATTGAAAAATATTGGGCCCACATTAAAAGAACATTGAAAACATCAAAAGGGAAGGAGGCTGACTTGAAACCTTTTCGTCGCAAGTGGACTGCAGCTGCCAATCAAATAACAGAAGAAGATGTGCGAACTCTTATGAAGCGGATTAAAAGTAATGTACGAGCATTTTTCCATAATTAGTTCTTTATGATATCTTTTGTGTGTTTATTTTTTATTATTTTTTTTTACTTTACTTTATAGTCAACTAAAGTATTAGAACGACCTTTTTTATTTTCATTTCTTTACCTACTTTTTTGGTCAAAGTTACTGGCCAAGTTTTTTCTGACTCATTCTTTAATTATATATCGGCTTTCAAAATTCAAAATATTTAGGAGACAACCTAAAAATGTAGAAGCCCTGCCCAAGTCTAAATCACAAGGTGGTAATCATGCTTCATAAAAGCGCAAAAAACAAAGATTTCAATAAATGAATCACTGATTTTTCAGTCCTTTTTTTTTAAAAAAATGAGTTTTTACGAACACAAATTATACCGTAAACAAATGAACTGTACTGTTCAGTTAGTATTGTACTGTGTCTGAATGTACTTTTATTATACGAAACTGTTTGATGAATCTCAGTCTTTGGGAAGCACTCAAATACAACCTCATTATTTTTCAACCGAGCACGCGAAAAAAGTGCAAAATTACAGTCTCAGAAGTAAAATTACTATCTTGTAAGTTTCTTGGAGCTATTGATGAAGGCGACAGAAGTTGTTCAAACAGAGTTTAGTGCAATTAAAGTACGTTTTGAGGCAGTAGGATAATATATATAATACAGTATGTAGCAAAACTGTACTGGAATCATCTCGTTGACATTTATTTATTTTTTGTATAACGTAATGAAACAAGAAATGTCAAAGCATGTCAACTAATTGTTACTTAACACAAATTTTAAATTTTAGAGGAATCTAGCCTGTACATCACGTGTTCAAAATGTTGACCATTACGTCTAACATTCTTCACAGCCGTTCTGTATATCGATGAACATGTTAGTGAGCACCGCTTGCTGGAACAACAAAACAAATGATCGAATCTTCTCTCTCAACTCCAGTACAGTGGTAGGGTATTATCTATTCGGAAAATTGCTTCCTTTAGTATACCCCACATGGAGGCATCTCCACTCATCTCCTGCAGTGAGATGATGGTCCACACCGTATGAGCGGAAATAGCGCTCTAAAATAAACACCACCGTCTCTGTTGTGAGTAGCATTATCTTCGCTGTAAGTGCATACTCCGCTAGTCCACACACAGCTAAGCATACAATGTGGCGCTCACGGCTCATACCACATTGCGCCCGCGCGCCATTTGCACGCGAATTTCAGTACTGTTTATTTTGCCGCAAACTGTATATTGTGTGTGTGTGCGCGCGCGTGCATGCGCGTCAAATGATATCGTTCAATAAATGTTCAGTGATTTCTTTTAGCTTAATATTGACAGCTACAACAACTCGACAACAGAACATTTTCATTTCGTGGACAGAGATGAAAAGGACAGAATGGCAACGTAAATTGAACTATTATTTATCAAATGAATAATCTAAATCACGTACTTATTTCAAAGCTGTGGAAGGTCCAAGCACCAACATTCAGTAGCAGCAATAATAATAAATGAGATAGTTTTATTTGTTCGCAGTCTGAAACTACGGGAAAATTCCCAACTATGCGAATTCAGTACTCAAACTTGAAGAAGTATCTGTAACCACTGATTGTAATAGAATTATAAAATCCAAGATAGATCCTGTTGCTCAGGCTCTGATTCTATATCAAAATACAATTACTGTTTTTGTTCTATGGCGATAAAGGTTGTAACCGGAAATGGTTAATTTGAACCACTTCCGGTACTAAATAGAGGGTTGAGGGAGGAGATGGAACCTACTCATGTGAAAAGGAATCGATTGCAAAAATTTCATCTCTATATCTCTTACTGTTTTTGCCCTACAGAAATCAATATTGAAACTGGAAGTAGTAGAAAATTTAAACCATTTCGGTTTCGCGATAGCTCTGTAGTTTGTGATGGTATGCTCTTTTGAGATACTGAATCTATTCCAGAAAACCGTATCCCCCTATCTATATCATTTTTGTTCTATGGCGATAATTGTTAAAACCGCAAATGTCTAATTTGAATAGAGGGTTAATGGAAAAGATTAAACCTATTCTTTGGACAGTGAATCAATTGCAGAAAACCGCGTCTCGATACCTCTTACCAGTTTTGCTTGTGAAAATCAGTATCGAAACCACAAGTAATAGTAAATATAATCCATTTCCGGTTTTGGGACAGTGTTGTAGATGGTCATAGTTCATTGTCTTGAGACGCTGAATCCTTTGTGAAGAACCACTTCTCGCTATATTACCGTTTTCGTTCTATGGCGGTAAACATTGAAACCGGATGGCTAATTTGAACCACTTTCTACTTGAAATGAAATCTTTGTTTTACGTCCTACGATTGTGTCGGCTAGGCTAAAGGACACGGTGATGATGACAAATGAATGAAATGGTGGAATGAAGAAAGTAAGAGGAAACTGGAGAACCCCGAGAAAAGCCACGCACACGATGTTTGTCCGCCAAAAGCTCACTTGGCGCGAGGTGGGATCGAACCAAGAATACGATGCATCAGAGGTGAACGCTCTACCATTGAACCACCGCGGATCCCACTTTCTATTTGAATAGAAAGCGTAGGAGGTGAAATCTATTCTTGGGACATTGAAACAATTGCAAAAATATCGCTTCTCGATATCACTTACCATTTGTGCTGATATACTGTGCACAGACGGACGGACGGACAAAGCCGTACTATAAGACTTCGGACACTTATGCATAGGATAGTTTGGAAGTCTAAAAATTGATCACTAATTACGCATAAAAATTTATAACTAATTACTCACATGTATTCCAATGTCAATTATTACCTCCAATATTCCGAATGTTTTACTCAGGTATTCGTCTTCAGGAACAAACACAGCCTTAAGTCTTCACTTCCAATAAGCTTATGTTCGATTTTCAGCAAAATGTTAAAATACTCTATCTCAATGCTTCAAAGTATTTGTTGCTTTTTATTTGGAAGACAATAATTTACTGATTAGAATGATATCCTTCGTCTGAAAATGTGTGTCCAAGTTCTTACGGTGTAATAACCTTTTGGACATTTTTTGTGTTGAATTTTGACGTTCTATACAACAAAAGTTTCCAGTCTCTACTTATATTTGTAGATAAAAAAATCGTGATCCAAAAGCTAAATTTCGTGACTTTTTCCTGACTTTCATGACCGTTTTCTAATTTCGTGACTTTTTCATGACTTTCGTGACCGATAGACCATGATAAAGTCGTTGGCTTCCCGCGAAAAGTTGTAGTGACGTTTATGCGGAGTTGCCAGTTGGTTACTCGTGGCTCGCTGAGTGCGCTGATTGGTGAGTGGTGATTGGCTATCCTCTTACCACACCCCCAGTTACAAGCAGGTCTACGCGCGGGAAGCCAACGACGTTATACCATCTGGACTGATCTATCGAATGGAGAGGAATTAAGGAAACTAAATTATTTTGGATTATTTTCTTCTTTCTTCTCTTTTATGGGTAGCTTAGTGACCATAGATTAGTATATTTATTTAATAATTACCCATTCAGTCATCTTAATACAATTAATTCTTCCATCGTCTGTTAGCAGAGATCATTAACTCTTAGAAAATTACAGAAGTACAAGGTTTTCACTTTTATCTTTGTATTCCAACAATTACGACTATTGAACTGAGTACTGTGTATGCTGTTACAATGTAGCAGATATCCGTGTGGAGAAGGCCACAGTCTGATTATTCATTCAACAAAGGAGCTTTCAGAAAGTTAAATTTGATCCATCACTTTATCATTCATAATCTTTCAATCAGTAATAGCACTTAACGAATTTTATAAAATGTATTCTTGTTTTCTAATAAGTTATATTGGACCGCCTAATTTTTTCTTTGGCCACTCTTAGAAAAGATTGTCCATCACTGTCCTATATCATTACTAAGACTTGGATTTTTATGACATGTCATATTTTTATTCTGGTATTTTTATACATATTGGTGAAAACTATCCGGCGAAACTTGAAATACGTAAGATATGAAAGTAGTATTGTGAAAAATACTGCTAATTCACTTCGAGCACAATCGGAAATATGCCCCAGGAAAAATTCCAGCCCGGGGCCACCCCATGAAATCATCGTGGATGCTGATGGTAAGACCCGTCTTTTTTTCTGTTATACTGAAGCTACGAATATTTTTCGAATATCAGGGATATTTGCCTTCTTTGGAGGGATTTTTGTCATAGAACTTGGCATCACTGAATATCATCTAAAGATGCATAAAGTGCTCTAATACTGTGAAGTTGGGTGTTTTTTTAGAAGTAGCGTCAATTCATACTTTGCTTGGAGGGGGAAGGGGAGGATTGTCCGATATAAGTAGTTTTACGTTTTTCATTAATATATTATTGTATTGATTGAAATGTTTTTAGGTTATATTTCGCCATTTTTAGGGCATAATTGCATGCATATTTTCAAAGTTTGCACGTCATAGAAATCCGAGTCTTAATCATCACTAATGGGACAACTATTCTGAAAGATTGGCCTAGCAGTCTCTCTTCGTCCTTTTAACTTTTTCCAGTATTTTCTCCTGCAATTGTAGCTAACACTCCTCATTGAATTTTCCGTACTGCCAGGTAATTTTCTCTATATTCTTCGTTTTTCATCGCTCTTTCATGTCACGCTTTTCTTGTTCTTCTTCCTAGGAGCTTCTTTTGCCATTTTCATCCTTGCTTTTATATTCCATTAATGTTTCAGATCTTCATTACTGGTGCTACAACTAGTCCCCTATTTTACTTTTCATCTTTGTTTGTTAACTCGACGCATTCGATTCTTCCAGTTACCAGTGCTTTTGTTATTTTAACATCTACGTATTTTAATTTCCAAATTCTTTACAGCTTGTCTTTCCCCCTAACATTCTGTTAATCTTCATTTCAGATTCCACTACAATAGACAACATCTACAAAGCGATAGATACTTTTTTTCTTAACCAAGAAGAAAATAATTCCCGAGCAAACCAACAACCTGATCTCTGATTTTTACGGAAGTTTAGTATTTCGAAGGCTTCGTTGACGATGTAGTTGTAGAGGCTCGAAAATTAAAATAATAATAATAATAAAAATTATCAATTTTTGTGCATACCGCAAACTTCAATGTATCATAGCTCCTGGCGTAATTAACTGACTACTGTTCTAAAGTTAACCATAGTTCCGGTACCCAAAAAATCAATTCTATTAGTGCTGTTTAAAAAAATATGTTCCGACTAATTTTACTCTTAGGGTTTCCATTCGTCACGGAATCGAGATTTGCGTCCCGGCGTTCCTAAAATATTTCTCGGGATGCTTAAATGTCCTAGGTTTCAGCGAAGAAGGAAGGAAGGGAATATTATAGTTTGCTTTTTTTCGTAGGATTAGGTTTTTATTTTTTTTTTCTTCTTCAACTTGAATAAGGCTGACGTAAGCATACATGCGAGTTATTAAGTTGTTAGTTTGTTAAGAATAACGGAAATAAAGTAAAAATTCAACGAAAGAAGTTCTTTGAAGATAACAAACGCCACCAGAACATAGTGCTAATGAATTAACCGTTCTAAAAGAAATAATACAACACGAACAGACAAAACGTGTGAAAGGAAACATCACACTTTGAATGAGCTAAAACAGACTGTGAAAGCCAAGAAACATTTTTTTTTTTTTTTTTTAATTGCTTACCAGGAGCAGCAGCCGGTATATCATCTGCTTACGTTTGCTTAACTAGGGAGGAGAAGGTATACTAAAATGACTAAAAATGTGATTACTTCAACAACTCAATCTAATGAAAGAAAGTAAATTAGTATATAACACTTCTTTTCATTTTAAGCATTTCAAAGATTCTCGTAATTTATTAGCGTCCCGGATTTTCATTTTTGAAATGTGGCAACCATGTTTATTCTCACTAGTCTAATTGACGCTTACATTCCTTACAACTTGAAGAGATTAATGGATTTGTTACACCTGTTTACAAAAAATTAAAAAAAAAACTATCGTGAGAGTATCTGAAAACACAAATGATGTAGAAAATTAGCGTTTATCATCTTCATTGATTATCAAAATCTTTTGTATTTCCGCAGGAAGTAGACATTTGTTGGATGCGCAAGTGTAATGTTCTTATAAAAGTGAACCTTTGTACTGCTCAGGAAGAACATACACTTTGACGAAGAAACAAAGACAGAGCGCCACTCAATTGCTACATCTGAATATCTTTAACCTATGGTAACGTATGATTAAAAATAATAATATACAGAAAACTGATCTGTTTCTATCGAAACAACTTGCAAATAGCGACATCTTTCAAACCAAGTTTACAGCAACAAAACTGCAGCTGTTGTGTAGCGAAGTCAAAATGTTGTAGTGGTCAAAATTTGCTTTTAGAAAGAGTACGTCATGGCTCCTTTCAGTGCAAAATTTAGCATTTCCCACGATGTAAAATAGTGTCGAAATAACAGCTTTGTAATGCGATGGGCTCGTGTTTGTGTTATAGTTAAACGCTACGCACAGCACCCTCCTTCAGAGCCTACATCACCAACGAAATCACATCCAAAGAGAGCATCACTGTAACGTACAACGCCTGCGCCAAAAATCTGGGATATGACAGCATATGAGAATCCATCACCACAGCGTGTTATGGCCAAATGATTATATGTGACCCAGTCTACAGTGAACGTGCAGTCAGTCAGAAATCGAGGTTGTACACTTCGCAAGGCCAATGAAAATGAAAAATACCGATATAAATCTGTATATCAATGCAACGAAAAGTTTTATGATCGTTGAGAATTGCTACAGGGAGAATTTCAAGGTTCGGAAAGTCATTTTGTTGTAGGAGTGCTCATAAATTAAGACTGTATTGTGGCATCGTTGGATGTTTGCGCTGAACATTTTCAAGGTGTTTTTTCAACATAGTAGTGGATGAGAACGATTAGCATTTTTTGTCAGCTAAATTTGGAAGCAAGATTTTTTTAAAACTGTATTTCAAGCTGTGATAATGAATTCCTTGCAATTTAGATTATTTTACCGTGAATAAACCTCTACAGCTATTTGAAATACAAAAATAATAGTAACAGTGATTTTATAACATTCTACAAAAATTTATATAGGGGGCGCGGTGGCTCAGTAGTAGATCGTTCACCTCCGGTGCTTGGGGTCCTGGTTCGATCACAGCTCGCGCCGTATGGATTTTGTAGTGGACAAACACCATGCTTGTGTGTTTTCTCGGGGTTCTCTCGTTTCATTCCACCATTTCACTCATTTCTCATCATCGTCTCCTTTAGCCTAACCTAGTTAAAAATTCAATCATTCGAAATCTGACATATCCTAATCATAGTATGACACACTAAAGTATTCTGGATGTGCATTGCCCCGTCTGTTTCATTTTCGTTATTACTACTGTAGAGGCCATCAAAATTTGAATTTTTGTAATATTGTGGCGTCTTTATTTTGCAACACTGCACGAGAGTGTGGTATTGTGTTATCCTTTTACAAGTAGATTTGACATATGTAATAACCTGACATACCGGTAGTGATACTTGAAAAAAAATAACTGTATGCTAGGTTGTCAACACTGTTAACCTTATGATATCATAAAGTATGCCAAACAATGTTCATCTGTTGATATTTGGATGGCACAACATTTTAGCGTTATTTATCTATTAATTTAAAAGCTACAACGGCGTATCAAGATAAATTGTCCACCCTGCATATACGAGACGCATATAAAAAAAGAAGTCCGACATTTAAAAAAAATGATAGAAAAATACTGTTGTGACTAATATACAAGTATAGAAGGTCGGTCCACATTTATGTAAACGAAGTGGAACATCCACCAGCGGCGCTAGAATCGCAGACAGTAGGCACAACAGAGCGATTAGAAACCAGTTGTGTGGGGAATTCGGTAACAGGAAGTGAAGTGTTCCGAGTGTAAAATTGCAAAAGTGACTCCAATCTGGGAGGGGTACATCATCGCTCTTTCCGACATCAGATACAGCTACAGTGCAATTGTGAAACAGTGTTCGTCCAAGGGTTTCACCATTTCCAAGAAGGATATTGCCAATGTACTCAAACGCAACAAAAATGCATAGCCAGAGAAAGCGGGTGTGCGCACAATGGCACGAAAACAACACCCCCGTCCAAACATACAATGGATATTGTTCGAGAAGTGCAGAAGTTGGTGACCCAGAAGAATTCGCCGCCACAAAGAGACATTGTCAGGAGTGTGAGAAGTTCCAGATCAACTGCAGAGGATAATTAGCCAGGATTTACGCTTGCAAGTGAAGCATAAGCCACGTGTTCACACACTCACAGCCAAACACATCCGGGAACGCAGGGTCCATTGCAAACAGCTCTATGAACGGTATTTAGCGAGTGACATATGGAAATATGTGGTCACGTTAGGCGAGGCCTGGATCTATTTGTCAAACTCCAAGCGGGTTGGAGCCATTACTATCATCCCAAGGATGCCAAAGACCATACCAATTGGGTCCGCACGTGCCGCAAAAGTTTTCCCCTTGGCTTCATGGTGGTTGCAGGTTTTTGCCATAAAGGGAAACTTCCCTTGCATAGAGTTGCACGAAATGTGAAAATTAACGCAGCATACTGTCAACACGTTCTGAAGCAATTATACCGGTAGCATATTCCGTCGTCGTATGGTGCTGAGGTGCCGAAAGTCTTCATTCAAGACAAAGCAGCCAGCCACATGGCTCGAACAACTGTGGTATACATGGCCTGCAAAGAGCGTGAAACTGGAATCCATGCTATCCCATATTCAAACATCCCTGGCAAATCTCCCGATGCTGCACCAATGGACTTTTGTGCTTTTGGGTATTTGAAGCGAGCGATTTCCTTACATCGCCCACGCACTTGGCTGGCTTGTGGAATGTTTGCAAGAAGAAGTGGTCCAAACTTGATCAGATTTCTCTGAACAGAAGCCTACTCCAATGGAAACTTCAGTGTCGGGCTATAGTTTATAGTCAGTGTCATCATACCGAGCACAACTGCTGGTGGAAATACGGCTTTACGCCCTAGCGTAGGGGACACAAAATCGTTTCCATAAATGTGGGCCAACCTTTTGTACCTACCTTCAACGTAGTCACTATAGACCTCCACACATTTCTAGTAGCGAGACACAAGCTTCCGAACACAAACTATGCAAAAATCTAACACTAAGAGTGCAGCCAGTCCAGAATTAATGCCTTGAGCACTGCACTGTCGTTAAAACACTTCAATGTAAGCCACTTTTTCAGTTGAAGAAAAAGAAAGAAATTGCTGGGGTAAGGTTAGGACTGTAAAGGAAATAACTGAATAGTTCCCATCAAAATCTTTGAATTGGCTCAACAGTATGGGCAGCTGTGTGTGGGCGGACATTGTCATAAATCAGAATAATTCCAGACCGTAGGATTCATCTCCGTCGATTTTGGATGGTAGTGTTTGGCAATACACATCTGCTGTATAATTGTTCGTCCAGGTTCCAAGAATTCCACAAGAATTACACTTTTTTGGTCCTAAAACACAGTTGCCATGATTTTGTGAACTGATGGTGTTTGAATTTGATCGCTTCAGGAAAACTAGAGTTCCGCCACTGCACTGACTGCTGCTTCGACTCCCGAATGGCGTATGATATCCAGATTTTATCCTCCTCCGCCAGCGTCATTTTGTGAGAGAAGAAGTCATCCACATTCTCCTCCAGTGGGCCATAAAATCACTTGCACTTGACATTCTTTGTTCTTTGTGTAAGGTTTTTTGGCACCCATCTTGCAGACAGTTTGTGATAGTAACTCAGATTGTCAGTCACAGGTCGATGCATGTTTTCGCACACACTTCTAGAAACTCCTTGGCGTGTTCATTTATTGTGAACTAGCGATTGGCTCGCACTTTCTTGTTAACGCGCTCCACCAGATCGTCCGTATGAACACTAGGCCTTCAGCTACCCTCCTCGTCATGAACATTTAACATCCTTCCCGAAACGTTGCCATTTAACATCCGTCCCATTGCCTGACCTTCATTCTGCTTATTATTGTGTCGGTCCGTAAATGGCACACACTTTCTGATGGGTATCAGCTGCATTCTCTCCTTCGGCATTCAGAAATCATATAAAAGTTCTCACTGCACACTTGGCGGAATTTTTGTAGTACGACACCATTTTACCTTACTGTTACTTGGACGTACGTTAACTCCACTCGAACGATTCTATCTCTGTTGCAAGTACAGAATACTAGGACATGCTTCTGTATATGCTGAACTTAATCACTGTTGCCAACCCCGCGTTTATTTGTTTATTACGTGCAGCATAGCGAACAGTGACGCGAGACGTATTTAACAACAGAAACGTTAGGCTTTCAGATTTGCGTGTAACTTTTGAGTGGAGTGAAAAGAATATACCTATTTAGAGCCTAAAAAACAGCATTTTCGTGAAGTGTTACTCTTCTGCTTTCTCTCCAGAATTGCTGCGGAAAGTTATCGTTTCCTATTGGAAGCGTATAAAGAACATGCTTTGTCGGACACAATGTGCAGACATTGGTTTCGACGATTCAAAGACAACGAGTTTGAAGTGAGTGGCAAAATACGTCCTGGCCAGCGGAAAGGTTTGACGATAGACAGAAGCATTACTGACGGAAGATTATATTTAATCGAATACTTGGAGCAACATTTCTTTGCAAAGGGCATAAACAATTTGATGTCACGTTGGAATGCATGATTGGACCGCAATGGTTTCTATGTCGAATATTAGTGCGATTCCATATATCAAACATGATACAATTTCAGATACTTATCTCCACATTTTCCAGTAAATCGAAAATTCATCTTTTTCATACAACTTTGTATATTGTAAACTTAAGTATATTGTAAAATGCCCCATTAAAACAAAAATTTTCAAAAAGCTGGGACACGTGTCCTTTTAATTTTAATGAAGAGTTTATACATCAAGTTTCAACTTAACGAATTCGTAAGATACTCAATTTTTCGAATACTGTCCCCCTTCTCGCTCTCCCCTAGGTTATGCACTTTAAGCAAAGTAAACTGATAAAACCCCAGCTGAAAATACAGTAGGGGTAACTAAATGCACAAAATCATTTCAATCGTTTCATCAGTTTTCCCGTGATTCAATCAGATCCCAAGATCTGTTTCATTTATACATAATAACTACAAAATACATATTACCGTATACCAAAGTTTTATCTGACTTCTTGCACTGTTGATATCCTACATTAGCAGAGAACACAATGGAAATCCATAGAATTTCAATTAATTATTATTATTTATATAAATATTGACAAATATATATTACATAGTGAATTTCGCTATGTACAGTTCAATACAAAATTTCGGATTTTATTGTATACATTGTTTTTGATGTGCGCAAAAATATATCCTTATTACCATGATGGAACAAGAATTTAAAAACTATCAAAATAGCATCTGAGAGACCTCGCAGTTCAACATCTACGTATGTCAAGGAAATTCGAGCCGTGATGTTCGTTGAAATCAATTGCCTCAACTATACATACGTAAGAATTTTAACAAAGAAGGCGATTTAAAACATGTATCGTCATAATCGTGCCACTGCATATAGAAATGTATGCCTTTTCCGGTCCATCACATTGGATCTGCTGTTTAACCCGTTTCGTAGATGGAGCAACATGACAAATCAACGAATAGATTTATAAATTAAAGAAGAGTGATCTGTTTGAAATACGTTCTTCGATCTTGAAGCGAAATTCTTCGAGCATACTATCATATATATTAAGATTTTTTTTACGGAAAATACGTAGTAGAATGTAAATTCTCTCATAGAGTGTAATCGTGCTATATTTACTATCCTCCATTGAAGACTTATGAATTACATATTGAACATTCATTACGGACTGCAATAGTTCTATTTCTTAAGATTAAGAACCCACCAACTTTTTCTGTCTCCTGGGATTTCTATCCGGATGATTACTTTCCCCGTATTATTTTGGTAGCCAGTTCTGTTCAATCAACTGTCTGATACGAACATAGACTTCACAAAGATTTTTGTGTTATTCAACTCGGTCTTATTCAGCAAAAATGTTTAATACCAACTAGTGGCGTACAAGAATTTCATCAAGGAGGGTTCAAGCAACAAACTTCATATCCTTTCGAAGAGTTAAAACCTCCCTTGCGTCCGTCACTGATACCAAGTCACTGTTTAAACTTTAACTATTGGTGATCACCTACACACTTTAGCTCAAAATTTGGGAGATAACAGTTATGCATAAATAAAACAGTATAAGATGCGTCTATTTACACATGTTTGACTAGGAATCCTAAAACACGAAAGTGGTTAGTGATTTCTAAGATAACCTTATTTTTTCAGTTCCTACAAATCATCAAGACCTGTGATACAGCAGCCTGGAAGTCTTTCTTCATACTTCTTTCTGTGAACACATGTTACATTTATTAAGTATTTATTGAAAAGCATTGTGAAATAAAATTTTTAGGTTTTATTACAAAGGTACTCTGCTTTGTTGAATCTGCCTTAAGTTGAAGTGAAGTATAGTGCCTTCACTAGTAAAAAAATTGTTTACATATCATTGGTCCAATTAGTTCGAGTGTTTAGAAAGTATTTACGAGTTAGGAAAGTCTACACCAGCTTTCTGTAGCTTGAGGCTAGTTCACATTTTTCAACAATACGGAAAGGTAAACGATTACATCAGCATCTACAAATGTTGTTCACAAAATAAAGAACTCCCAGGACACACAAAAATGGTTCGTGTTTGTTCTTCACAACTTGTTCTGCTGTGACGGAGGCAAATAGCCTATCCACTAATCCCCCTATTAAACCACCACTTAGCCAACTTCCCCTGCACTTATACAATGACGTTCAACGAAGCCTCATACCTAACTTACTCAGTCCAACGAATACACTGATAAGGATTATTCGTTACCTTGTAACCAATCATAAAAGTGTGCCCTGTTCGTGAAAACGCTTTCCAAACCACTTCTGATATTATTGATAGAAGTTCGATGCGTTACTTATGTACTTGTAGCATATTGTATGACCTATAGGATGATGTAGAATAAGTAAAAATGTTTCCATAGTTTTTGCAGTCTTTTGTACATTATATTGTCGCATTAATGGATACACTTGTTTAATGATTAACTTCACATCTTGGTGACATGAAATACTTTAAAATTATACTCTTACTGCATTATTCAATTAATTTCATTCGACCGAGTAAGAGTAACTCAAGAAGTAATACTTACGCGAACTATATATACTGATTTCTCAATTAATAAAATGCACCATGAAAAGTTGTAATCCCATCACAATGTAGTTTTTAAATCCTCGTTTTCATATAATCCTGTAACAAATGAATCCTGTTATTTGTAACTATTTTGTCATAATAAGAAAGCAGATTACAAACATTTATTCAGAACGCAAGACTTCTTTAACATAATACCTAATATAATTTGTTAATGTATATACAATAATGATTTACAATACACACATGATTTACAATAATCAAATAAAACAAACACAATAACAAGAAGCTGAAAAGTTTATATATAATAATTATAATAAAAATCTTCATCAAACCCAAGAAAACAAAGCAAAACATCCGAACTGAACATTTTCATACCTTTTCTACAAACAGGTCTGTAAAACATAAAGCAGACTTTGTTTTGCGTAATCAACGATTATTTATAAAACAATATGTGCACATCGTAACGCAATATAACTTTCCTTTTAGCTTATAGGTAACTATAAAATGTTAGTCATCATTTTATATGCTATGATCTGGTAAGAGTAAGTAACTTGATTACTTTACCTTGCATTTTTTTTTCTTTTTTAAATTTATGTATGATTATTTCGATATCCCCGTAACCTGACATCATCTTAACGGGAATGTTGTCCTTGAGCGTCTAAATGGAATTCACAACTTCACATAATGTATGTTCGATTTAAACGCTCAGATATAACATTCCCATTAAGACGAGACACGGGGTGCATCGAAATGACTAGACTTTTTTTTTTTAATTAAAATACGCGCAAGGTACGTAAATCAATGTATTTATTCTTACAGTTAACTATTTTGGCTTTACCTCATTTCACTATTTTTGTTATAAAATTTTCCCAAGTATCAAATTACTTCGTGTGTAAATGTTTTAAAAGAATCTACTTCCTTCTCGAATCCTTTTAAACTTTCTCGCATATACGAAGACGTATAATATTGCAACAGATCGCTACACAACAGAGAAATTATATACGCGCACAAAAGATACTTTTTTTAAAAAAAAATATCTTTAACTCAAAGAAAACTTTTTATTCCTTATATCGCACTTACTACCTTCACGGGTAAGTAGATTAAAGGGAAGCAGGAATGGATACATCTATTATGGATTCAGAGTTTCGATTTAACATAGGTCATAAACATCCTAACTACATATGAACTGACTGACAAAATAAAGGGGTACTTTCGGTTGACGTGGAAAGTTGAAATTTGGCAGGAATGTAGCTTTCTGGGACTAATCCACAGGAAAATTGCCAAAAGTGAATATTTTTAAGTGTTAGGGGGTCTAAATTGGGATGAAGAAATCCCCATGTTATTTATTTATTTTTATATATAATTTCATGTTTTAGGTACTTGGAATTGGAATAAAAACTTGAAATTCAGTATGCTTGTATGTTTCCGTTAACGTTCTCTACGTAAAGCACCAACTTTAGAGTGGTTTTATAGGGAACTGAAAAATCTTTCCGATGTTATTTATATGGGACATATTCCACACCCCAAAATATTTAGGTACTTTCGGCAAGATCAGAACGATGAAATTTGGGATGATTGTAGCCTTCTGGTACTAACCTACAGGAAAATTGCCGAAACTGAATATTTCTAGTTTTTAAGGGGTCTAAAGGATGGCTGAATAAATGCCCCATGTTATTTAACCAAATTCTAGGATACAAAATCTTATCTTTTAGATAGTTGAAACAGGAAAAGAAACTTGAAATTCCGTAGAATTGTAGGGTTTAAGAGGTACGACGCCGTAGGCCGAGCAAACGCAGGGGGTCTGGGGGTGAGCCCCCAGCTAGCCGAAGGCTAGTTTTTCTTCACATATTTCAGGTTCAATATAAACGACAGATACGTTAATACAACTACAGCGATGGAAGTTTCATGGGCACATTAAAGTTATGATTTATTATATTAATAATCGATTTCCTCATTCAGTTTTCGATTAATATAATACATTACAACCCTAACATATCCACGAAGTTTTGATCGGTACAGCTGTTGATTTATGAAGTTTATACATTGAACAACTGTTCCATTTGTTCCCCAAAGCTTCACAAGCCCGAGATATATAATGAAAATTGCTTATGATCTGTGTCAAATTGAAGCTCTTAATTCATACTAGCTGTATCCAATCATACTCCCTTTTACGATAGTTTCTTAAGCTTAGACATTGCTATGTAATAAATTTTCATCACGAATTGTTTAAATAAATTTTTACTTCTGTTGTAAAAGATTATATTTGTGAAATTGCACTGTTCCTATCGCAACGCAGGAACAACAGAGCAATTTCTGATAATACGAAATTTCCGATCAAAATTTTTAACCTGAGAAATCTGCTTTAATTTAGTACTGACGAAGTTTTCAGCACTTAATATGCAAGTTAAAGAAATCAGGTATGGGGTTTATTCTGTCAATTTCTTCTTACTCTTGTCAATACAAACTAGATAATATTTTGTTAAAGTTTTCATCTTGTGTAATACGCACTTATGAATGAATAAAATAATAGATGTATCTTGTATCTTATGGGTGATGGTAGATTTCATGAGTGTGTAACATTTTTATTTCATGGACGTTTTTATTGGGACTTCGCTAAAATATGAATGTAATTAAAATAATTAGTTTTTGTTTGTTTTGAACATAAAGTCTTGAAATAAATAAGCCAGAAGATGTGGGTGACAACTTCTTCATCTTCAAGGTAAAGTAGAGTTGAAATAAGTACCAGGAATTCTAACAGGTGCCGAAATAATCGTCGTATGAAACAAGAAAAATAAACGTAAGATACGTCCATTATTTTATTTTATTCATAGATATTTTCTTTAACAAAATTATACACTTTTATATTATTCTTGACTTTAAAAAATATTTATTTGATTTATTACATTTTTCTCTGTTCCATATGCTTCATTTCTTTCTTCATTTCATTAACTTATATGTCTTACACATTACATTTTTCTTTGATCCATATGCTCCATTTCTTTCTTCACTTCATTAACTTATGTCTTACACATTTCACAGTTATTTTAAATTGCTTTTGATCGTGGTGATTTCCTAATCTGAACTACATACGCTTCTCACGTTTTCATATTCTTAGAGTGCTGCTAATGTTAATTATTGCAACTTACAATGTAATTTTTGTCAGATGCCTGTCCTTACACTCACTAATGAATTATTTTATAAAAAGATAAGATCATTACATTTACAGGTTTGTGTTCTTTTTAATGTCATTAAAATATAACTTTACAAAAATATACACAAAAAGAAAATATCTTTTTAAATACTAAGATGAATTGATGTTCGCTTTTCTTCGTACATATATATATATAAAAGAAATCTAACCATGTTACATACGAATTGTCCACTGCATATATTTGAGGCACAATACTCTGTTACATCCCAGTAATATTTTTTCTCTCTTTCTTATGGAGATATATTAATTTCCAAGAAGCACGGTAACTGAAGTATGAAATAAAAACGTAGCATACAACATTTGAATGAACTATGTTTGACAACTATTCTGCACTTGAAAGATATAAATTACCTTCTCTTGTAGTAATGTAGTAAATTTTAAAAAAAAGTCATGACTTAGCAGACTTATTGAACTATTACAAATCAGGATGTAACGTATGCTTGTTTAAAACTTGTTTTAGTTCAGGAGGATCTAGTGTTGTACGACCAGAACTCTATAAGCTACATATTTGGAAACCTATACTGTGTTGGTAAGTAAGGCATTGGCATCGACGATGGCATTACGGGATACGGTGCAGGACCTACGGATGCTGGTGGAGGAGAAAAATTGGAATAGAAATTTTGTGTTGTTGTCGCTGGAACAATTGGTGAAGTCCTTCTGCTTAGTAATTCACTCATTTTCTCTGCTTTCACCTTTCGAAGATGCATCAGCTTCCTTAAAACTGTGAATTTATCCAGAAACTCATCTACTTCTAGGTCACCACTCAGGAACTTCTCACCAAGTGCCTTTAAACAATAAAATATATTGACTATAGGCTTAAAACTATTAAATACCACAAATAACTACTATCAATTTGTCCTCCCTTAACTCGTTAAACAATAAAAATAACAAAACATACACCTATCTGCGTGGAGTAAGTATGCAAGGTTTTAAGCTTAATCTTAAAAAAAGCATTCGCATTTAGTGAAAATCTAACATACGTTAGTTTTAGAAAAAGTTTTCTCGAGAGATACGTTTACGTGCTAACTACACTGTACGAAAAACACAAGGAAAGTACCATAACAATGAATATTCTGTATACATGATAACGGATAATTAACATAAAAGTTACAGGAAGTTAAAAAGAAAAAAAAAAGTGTTGTTACAGGCCTGTATCTTAGAAGAGTATCTACATGGGCATCACATCTTTTGTAGCAAGTTTCATTGAAATTCACGAATCATAGTATTTTGGTATCTTAGGCAGTTTCATATATATATATATATATATATATAAACTACGTGTACAACTGAAACGCTGTTTAAATTAAATTTTAACTCATAACGTGTGTTATAAATTCTAGCTTTTGTTTATTACTATAGTATTAAGTACTTTCTTTTTCGTTTTCTACGTTTCGGGCAACGTATTTAAATTAAAAGCAGGTTTCTCCATTTAATCCATCGGTTAAATATATATATACAAAATAAAAAATATCAAAATTTAAAATATCATTTTGTAATTCTAGGGGAAAGTGTTTTAACAAATATTAGCTAATGAAATTGTGTATGGAAAACTTTCAGAATGGTATTACATTTTTAGAAGTTAAATATGAAAAAAAAAAAAAAAAAAAAAACCTCCTTGGTATTTTAGGTGCTGATAAAACTCCAACAGGAGAGCACCATTTTGAATTTCCTCCGGGAAAAGATTGTACAGATCATCTAACACACACAATAAAATAATTCTGAGATTAATGGTAATCTGAAATACCTGTAGTAGGTATAATGGTAAACACACAAAAAGAGGTATCATTAAAAATAAATGAATGGAAGTCTACAACGATCCCGTTACCCATAGATGGGGTAGTTGGAAACTAAAATGCATTTCAAAACATCCTCAGTTCAGGTGTTTAGGCGCGTTAGATGAATGTCAGGATAATGTTTTGAAGTGTCTAGTCAATCTTGTTCTATAAAATAATCTTCTTACTTAGGTTGAAATCTTAAACCAGTACGACTAATGTTGTGAATTAAAAAAAAAAAAAAAAAAAATGTAAAATCACGCTCAGGAGTTTTAACTATCATTCTACTTACTGATTTCTCTAATTCTTAAATATTATTTGTACCTCAGAGCTTTCGACTCTTTCTGGAGACTTGGTCACGGGGAATAAAAATATCAAGAAATAAAATGGAACGGACTTCAAGGGAAGAGGACGCTGGAAAATACTTTGTCAAGTACAACAATTAAACATCAAATGGTGGTGATGCAAGTTGCAATATGGTGGAGTCGATTTGTGCGCTCTTCTGTTCTTTAATGAAAGAATGCCAGCTCGTGCTATTATTTTTGTTGTTTTGTTACGCCAATGTTGTGCGAATTTTGTAATTACCGATTTATTCATTATTTTTTTTAATGAATAAAATTTCAAATATGAGTGTCTCTACTTCATTTCTGAGCCCCAATAAAATTTTGAATCTTTTACCTTGTATTTCCTTTACATGTTTCGACAGACATAACACCGGACACTCCGCTTTTTGAATCCCCAATATGATCCTTGACACGGACCTTTACATTTCTTTTGATTTTGCCTATGTAACTCTCACGACAACTGCATTTTATTTTTTAAAAAAATACCCGATTTTTCATTGGGATCTTTCTAACTCTTATATTGGATAATATTCATTTCTAAGGTTTTGGAGGGATTCAATATAATTGTCAATTTAAAAAAAATACGTACCCCTAACCAATTTATGTCTTTCGTGACGGTTTCAGGTGTATCTATGTGAAACCCTTTTAACATGGTTATACATGTACCAATTAGTTAATAATGGGACTGAGTACCCACTCACACTGTCTAGTTTCAATAAAGGTCAATCTCTATCTGTAAATCCGTTTTTAGAGAGGTAAGTCGAATGGCACGTAAAACTGCTTTGGTACTTACAGAATGAGCAATTTATAAGGTAAGTTATGTACTGTGTACCGGTGGTAGGCTTGTGATGGACACTAGTAATGAACTTATTATTATATCTTTTCTTATATTAAGATCTAAATGAAGTTGTGTTCCATAGTAACTTGAGATTTACAGTTGAGAAAGAAAAGCAAGTAACCATCATTAATTAGTAACTGATACGATGAGATGCATAAATAGTAAATAAAAAGTATCACATCATCATCATTTCCCTGAGTGATTCGCCGTTCAAGACCATTGTTTGTTTTCAAATTGTGATCTTACGTAGAAGTACGTACCCAGAACTTTCCACTATTCATAATTTGGGAATTATAAACTTTTGCATCACTTTTATTCTACAGTATGGACAAGCAGAGAGCTTCATTCATCATGTCTTATGGGTTTATATGCGCTCAGAAACCAGTGAAGATTGCCTCGAAACCGTTCAAAGATTTGTCTTTTGTATGTTTTAATGTACGAGAATTTTCATTTACTTTTGATACTTATCATTACTTGAACAATAATCGAAAATTGTTTATCACGTCTTTGACAGGTGTCGGAAGCTTCCCATGCCTATTTGTTTGAGACTCTACGTTAAGTGTGAACTTCACTTGAAATTATTTAAAACTAAGATAAAAACTGACTTTTCAAACTTCAATACATAAGCAGCATCTACAAACTAAATGTTTTACTGATGAAATTTTATTGTATTTGGAAGTAATTCAGTTAAATTTGCACTATAAATGGTTAAATGTTTTGATAAATTGAATAACCGTTAAATGAATAAAAATAATTTCTTACCTTAGTATTCAATTCAAAGAATAATTATGTCAATATACCATATTTGCGCGAATAAAGGCCGCACCTAAACTTTTGACACGAGATTATAAAAAAAAGTAAATTTCGAATATAGGCCGCGGTACTAAATTTACGAGAAAGTTCAATTAGACAGTACTTTGAAATGTGTCTGTCTCCCTCTCCTTATTTAACTCTCGCATAATTAAAGATAACTTATGAAGATGACCTTCTTTATGATAGTGACTCTAAGCAGCATTCTGCATGGTCTGGCGGGGGTGAAGAATCAGGTGCTGGTGATGCTGAAATGGTGAGAAGTGATTGTGAATGACTTGGGTGGTTACAAACAAGCTGACCAGTTTTGCGAAACAAAGTTGCTTTTCTTTTTTTCAAGAACAGCTACTGTATATAAATATTCCGTATATACGTATTATATATACTGTATAACAAAGATACGTACGAGGGAGGTTCAATAATTATTGTCCCCGGCATATTTAAAATACTTGAGCTGGGATGGCTGATGGGGGATATTGTAGCCTAATGTCTTAGATGTCTATATGCTAAATTTCAGAACCATAGCTGCTATATTATATTCTTTTTTGTAGTTTCCGGCGTGAGAGGTTGCACGGCACCTAGCTTGAAAAATGGAGAAAACCGAACAACGAGCTGTAATTAAGTATCTCCAGAAAAAGGGGTTAAGTCCAAAGGAGACTCATGAGGACATGATCAGTGTGTTGGGTGATGGGGCTCCTTCCTACCAAGTGGTAAAGAACTGGTGCCGCCACTTCCGTTGCGGCAGGGAAAGCTGTCAACAGGCCCCTGGAGCTGGTCCTCCAACAACAGCATGCACCCCAGAAAACATTGATGCTGTGCATGATACGATTATAGCAGACAGACGAATCACGGTGCAACAGTTAGCAGACATCATGTACATCTCTGTAGGCTCAGTGGAAACCATTGTGCATGAACACTTCGGATTCAGAAAGGTGTCAGCGTGATGGGTACCCAAAATGTTATCTCGTGAACATCAGAAAGACAGAGTTCAATGTTCAGGGGCTGGTTTGGAGGTCATGGGGGCAGACTTGAAACAGTTCTGTGATAGATTTGTGACAGTGGATGAGACGTGGCTCCACCACTATGATCCCGAGTCCAAACGACAGAGCATGGAGTGGCGGCACAGCAGTTCGCCTCCCCCACGCAAATTCAAGGTGCAAGCATCAGCACGCAAGATTATGGTCACATTTTTTTTGGGATGCGAAGGGTGTGCTCCTTATTGACTACCTGGAGGTTGGACACACTATCACGGGGGCCTATTATGCAGCTCTAATCCCTAAGTTATGCGAAGCAATCAAGGAAAAACGGCGCGGGATGTTGCAGCGAACACTGCTGTTACACCAAGATAATGCTCCAGCCCACAAGAGCCATCTTACCGGTGCCGCAATCCATGCTGCTGGTTTTGATGTGTTGGAACATCCTCCCTACTCACCCGACCTCGCCCCTAGTGACTTTCATTTTGTTCCCAAAGTTGAAGGAGCACCTCAAGGAGAAGAAGTTTCACTCATATGCAGCTGTTATTGAAGCTGTGGAGAAATGGCTCATGGCTGAGCCAGAGACTTTCTTTGAAGCTGGCATAGTGGCTTTACAGCATAGGTGGAAGAAGTGCATTACTATGAAAGGAGACTTTTTGGAAAAATGATACTCCTTATAGGTCAGGGACAATAATTATTGAACCACCCTCGTATTCCTATTAATAAAACTATTAAGTGTTTTTTGTGTCAATGTAAGGCGTTACCGATAGCCAATGAAAGTGGCATCTTTTGCGAGCAAAGTATGTTTTTCTTCTATTTTCTTCTTCTTAAATCTTTGATGGTTTACAAACGTAACTGCAGTAACTTGTAATGGTATTTATTTCAACCCACAAAATACGTGTACATGTCATTTTGAAATTGACGATTTATGATCGAGGAGGGAAATCTCGATTATAGGCCGAACCATGGTTTTCCAAGCCAAAATTTAGGAAACAAGTGCGGCCTATATTCGCGCAAATACAATATTCTGATGTATCCTCCAGCAACATAACCAGTTACAAACTAAACTGTTTAAAAGGATCTCTCTTATATTGGACTACCCTAGAGTTAATGAGACGTGAATCATCGGAAGCTAATTTACTATAAACAAGAAGTGGCATGCCACTTCAATATACAACAAAAAATTTAGTGAGGCTCAAATTGTGGACAATTTTTCAAGAAATAAGCATCTTTAGTGCAGAATTTTTTGTGTTCGTTTCCGATAATTCACAACTCATTCACTCCTATAGGATAGTTTATCATAAAAGAAATCCTTTTAAAGAGTCTGTATGTAGCTAGGTTATGGAATATTAAAGAAAACATCAAAATATGTTGCAAATTCTTTAAACTCGACACTAGATAAGATTGTTTTTCATTTATTCAATATGTAAGTAATATCTGTAAGTAAATAAACCACTAAATGATTTTCCTTTGAACAGTTGATTAAATATAAACAATTTTTCAGCTATTACCAAATCGATCTTCTCGGAACTCTGTAACTCTGATGTAAGTCTGAGTAAACTATTTAAAAAAAAAAAATCGAAATGTAATGTTGAAAGTGTCACACAACAGTAAATTTAAATTAATTTCTTAATAATGTGTAACAACAAGCTAACTTCTTACCTCTGATTCCTCCTCTGTTTCAGCAGCCGCTGTCTGAAGAAGTGCTAACATCGTATCTAATGATGTCATTCCAATACGTTTTTCTAAAATAAAAAAAATATAAACGTATATATATATATAATTTTTTAAAATCCACTACCGAAAGCCCAATAATTTCATCTATAGGAGTCTGGAATCTATTTTATTCATGATATTTTGCCCATTATAAACCCAAATCTAAACACATTATCGCAAAGCAACCATTCGTAGCTCAGAAATCTGACGTTAATTTACTCATAATGTGGGAACTGCAGGCAGCGTTCGCTATGTATTACATGATTTATTGAACTAAAACTCACACGAAAATGTAATGAACGTTAAGAAACACAAATAGAACAAGAAATATCAGATTAGACTGCATTCCAAAACTGGTGCTGAGGTCTCTATGTGTTCTCAAGAATAGATGGTCAAATATACTATACTTATTTTGATGTGAAATTTACATAGATGACATGAGTCGAAGTTACCTTTTAACTGTATCGGTACTAGCCAAAAGGAAGGTTTGTACTCACCACTAACTTCATGGTTGTAGACGTTGATGTTATTCGAATCACAGATGTAGCAAGACCAACTCTGAATTCACATTTGTTGGTCCACGAATCCTCTCTTTCCATAACGATGGCCCGATGTTTTCTTCCGCCTAATCGGCAACGATTTTTCCTGATTACGCTAATTACAGGAAGATGGCTTAATTGTCAGATTCGATGAACTATGACGTATTGAAGCTTATTTCCTAGATGAAGGAATGTCTTGTACGCAATGAATTTAATTGTTACGCTGACTTATTAGCTAAGACAATACGTGATTAACCTACAGCACCAGTGAATGACTGCTTTTACTTTCAAACTTAAAATACGAGTACTTACAAATTATCACAAGCATACTAAATAAATAATTACTACAACATTTTTTGTCATACTACAGTATCATGTACGAATTTCTGGGCTTTTAACCCTCTCGACATTATTGACAATAACGCAAAGTTATGGACGTGAACATATTCTATAAATTTTCGAACGAAAATTTAAAAATGAAATCACCTTTTGAAGAGCCCGTATTTTTTTAAAAAATGTATTATTTGTTATGTTGTCACGCGTGTGAGAAGTACACTAGTTAATAAAAATCTCATGTTGGGAGCAATATGCTTTAGGGAGTACACACTGGAGGAGTCAGGGAGTCTCTTCTTGCAAGTCATTGATTGAAGCACTGACCAGTTTGCAGACCAGCGGGTTCAGATCCAGGATGCTAGAGGGTCAGTCTGATATGGAGATGAAGTCTGGGACGTTGGCCCGTAACCACTTCTGTGTAGACCTACTCTGTGCGTGGAAGCAGAATCCACTGTTGGAAGTCCACTGTTGGCCGGGTAACACGGTAGTACTCAGTAGTTTCACAATGGCCTCCAAAACTGTGGTTTGGTATATGGTAGCCGATAACTTCACCCCTCGTTCACAAAAATGGAGCAGTGTTGTGTCGTTGAACCTCTCACCCGCCACACTATGACTGATGCTGAGTAATGAGACCTTTGTACCCTAGAAACATACTCAGTAACTTGCACTGATGATGATGCGTACACATGGTGAAGGACTGCTCAACTATAAACAGCTTTTCGCCAGAAAAGAAAACTGTCCTGTGTAACGCTTGAGGAAACGTTTGACTTCAATCACTCTCTACTAGTATAATGCTTCAATCAAGACCACCTGCACGCTATTTGTAGGGTCTGAGTCCCAAGTCCTGATTGAGCACTCGTGACATAGTTGGTCTTGAAATGAACATCTCTCTGGACATCACTGATTGAGTTTTGATAGGATTTTGCCGAATCCTCGAAGGTACGGCTTTAACTATCTGTGATGTCCTCACTGTGCGCGATCATGACACTTCCCATTTCATTGTAAAGCTGGATGGTGCGGTAGACAAATATTCAGATTTACAGGTGTTTCGGGTGGCGAAGATCCATAGTAATGGCATGTGCACCTTGTGTAGCACTATGACTGCAACACAACTCTCGTAGTCGCCCCACTCCATCGTTACACATTCCCACTGCTACGCGTCTCACCGGGAATGAACAGCTAAGGGACTCACTTTGGCCAAAATACACACATGGCAGCATTCATTCATACCTACCATGGTCAAACGGTGGTCAAAACCTCTGACAATATTTATGAAATAACCAGGTATATTCCAAATATCATTTCAAACTGTTCAGCCATTTTCCCGTGATGCGATCATAAATAAGATCCCTTTCATTTCTAGTTAAATTATGTAAAAATATGTGTACTGGGCTGTTACACGTAAGTAACGTTTGCAATAGTTTTTTGAGCCTGAATATAACCTTATACACAGTAATAATTATATTAATCGTGAGTACTTACTCATATCTGCCATTTTACTCTCAATAGTTTTACACAATTCGTCGCCTTGTTCACTAACAGCTTTCAGTCTTTCTTTCCTTTGCTTTAGTTCTGGTTCTTTGGACAAATTGAATTCTGCCAGTGACTTACCACTCGCCATCAACATCTCCTTTTCTGTTTCTATGTTTTTAAACTGCAAACAGAAATATTATCATTGACAACAAATAGCAGATATACGACACAAATACAAGAATACCCTGCGTAACGCGCTATGCAAAACCAGGTTCAAGGTCTATTTACAACGAGTTTAAATTGAATTCTTTTCATCACAAAAATTTAGGTTAATAAATAATAATGAAAGTTTTGTTATTTTAAAAAATTTGAATTGGCAAACCTATTACAAAATAATAAAAACAATTACAGCTGTGTTGTTCGAAACCGTGTTAAGCAAAGTATTCCTATATATTAAATGATATATCAGAAAATGTGAAATGGTCCATTTGGTAACAGCTTCTTTCACAATATATAAGCCAAGGTCAAAACAGAAAATACGCCCTATGAATCTTCTTTTTGAATCCACCCGACAAATGAGTTTTAGAAGTATCGTTAAAAAATAATTGATTAACCAAAGTTTTAATTGAAGTTCAAAAGTGTGTTTGATGCTTTCCAACTGCAAAAAGTACAACTACAATCACATAAGAAAGGAAGAATAAAAGTACAAAATATATAGCTTCTAATACGATTCAAGAAAATCGACACTCCGTAGCTCATAAAAATTAGCTGCATTAAATTAAGTTTAGAAAGGAAAGTTTAATTCTTCCTTCCCTAAACTCAAATTAAATCTGGATTACATTTTCACACTTTATTTTTTCAACACAAAAGAATTAGCACTAATTTATTACATTTACGGAAACTGTCTACCATAAAGATAGAATGTCCTTTTTTGTCAGAAAAATCGTAACTCGCTTTTCTTTTCTAGCCTTATACCATCATCATTAGTTTCTCCGTGACCCTAATATAGTTATATACATTTTCTTTCGCTCTTTACTCTCACTCTGGATATCATTAAGCCACAAGAATCCAGAAAACCGAAACTGGTATGTGACTTATCGAAACTAACAATTTTTCCTTCTGAGAATAAGTACGAAAATGATACAGGTTAATCATTATACCATATTTCATAGATTTGCAAGAAAATTTCATAAATCAGTTAACGGTTACAGAATATTAGTATTTACTGTCATAATGAACGCTTTATACATAAACACGAGAAGACCTCTCCGCCTTTCAGAGCTCTCTCCGCTTATCTGGGCTAGCGTGCGTGCCTTTGGTGCACATGCTCCCGGGTTCGATTCCCGTGGGAGAGCTTCGAAATTTCAACGCATTACGGTGGTTCAGATTGATTCCTTAAACAGTAGGTCCACATTCATACAGCCTCGATGCTGAACAAAGAACAACAAATACCTTTTGAAGCATATAAATATTTCTCTGTCTCACAAGTCAGTACATTATTAACACAGAAAAGTAAATTAGAAAAGTACAGGGATCATATATCTCGTACAAAGTACACTGCTTATGTTACTTAAAATAGTTATTCCTATAGTCTACTATGTATTCATTTTTCGTACACTTTTTTGTCCAGTGTATTAAAAGATCAGAAAAAAAAATGTCTGTATTGATTGGGGATTGTTCTCTCATCAACAGTTGCTAAGAATCATAAATTTCTCCAAACATCTCTGTACAATACATGACCCAGTCAGGTAGTTAAAAGCTGACTATCAAGAAATATTATTACCTGACTAAGATCTCTAATCATGTCGTCCAATTTATCATCATCATTTAATAATTCTTTGAGTTCTTCGTTGTTTAGATGAGTCAAAAGTCCCATAGCTGCTGGATAATCTGGTTCATAATAACTATTGCCGAACATGGCTACTGTACATATAGTCCTGAAAATAAAACAAACAAAAAAGTATTAACTTAATTCTATATAAGTGATGATTTATGAATTAAATAAACCTCGTACAAAAATATATTATGAAAACATGACAGTTGCACGGTAGTATTGAAATACTCGCCCTTTAATTCAAACTATTTTATATCCATTAATATTCAGATATAAATCTTCTATATATTAACTAAGTTAGAAACTTATTTCTCGAATTACTGACTTACTGTTGTACCAAAACCAGAAAAGCATTAAATACTACAGTAATTGCCTTGAATTTCAGTGCACGAAAGCTTACTTTTGATCTAAAAATTTGGAAACTTTGTAGTGAGCATTTAAAAAAAAAATCGCTACTTCTTAATCCACGTAGCTTTTTTATTGCCTCATAACGCTGGATCAAACCGAAAATTCTGTGCCGAAACCCACGTTCACACTACTAGATTACACATCAAACATCGATTATATACGATACGATGAAGACAATTCCTTGAGAAATTTGAATGAACTCATTTAGCCCTTAACAGGAACCTCTCAATATCGGCACAGAACTATTCTACTGAATCGCGCAAAAATCATCCAATTACAAAGACTGAACCTTATCTAGTCCAACATGACGTTCGTGAGTATAAGAGCATGGTCGGTTATGGGGAAATGTCAAAAAAAAAAGTATCTGCAATTGCTGAAAGAAGTTTACTTAAAGAAATCTCTGGACGAAATATAACTTTCCGCAACATGAATTATTGTTTGCAGAACTAATGTCACAATATTATGTGAGATTTATCATTCAAATGTTAGCACCATTACATAGGGATAACTTTGCTGTGGAAATATAAGACAGGAAACATAAGCACATATATATATTAAATACTTCTGGACTACTACTATTGAACAACACATGACTAGTAATCTACTCGGGAATAAGGAAGCATGAGTGAACAATAGCAACTTACAAGGCAAGCAGTTAAGGGGAGAAAAAATACAACGGCGAAGCCACAATACAAGCGTTGGTTGAAATTGTAGTTACTCTTACAATCGAGAACATACATCCAAGCTGCGTTTCTCGAGGAAGTTTGTACGTGGAGATTTACAAAAATTCATCATAAACATGGTAATTGTACAGTTAAAATTAGAGGCCATATGAAAGACGACTGTATTAGATATTAATTTCTACCGGCGGAGTACTTCTGTACTATGTAGGGAAGTTGAACATTATGTTTACAAGAGTAAGGTTAGTAGTGTAAAAAGCATTGCTATAGTCAGTGTAAATTCAGACACGGCGGTTACCTTAATAATCTCAGATGTTACTCAATTTAACGGATGTTAAAAATCAGAACAAAGGAAGAAACTAGTATTTTTTATCTTGTCAAAAAAATTGACCCTAGGCATAAAGTAGGCCACTAAAGAAGCCGCCTCGGGCGTCACTTCTCACGTGCGATTTTTGAAGAATTTTCACTTTTGACTTACGTTTAACTTCCTTGGCTGATGTCTTAATTGTACTTTTATTTTATTTATTTATTTATTCTCAGAAACACCAATTCCAAAAATTCTGAGAATTACACCCAAGTTTTATCTCTGCTGTACTAGATAACTGTACTACACATACTCAAAAAAACACCATTTTGGTTCTGAAATTTTTCATAATGGTTTGGTAAAATATTCACTCTCGGACCAATGTGCTGAATATGATGGAATAAAAACAATAAGTTGAACAGCATTGGAACTGGTAAATTGTTTTTATTGTCCTGAATTTCTTTAAATAGAATCTTCCAAATCATGACAAGTCTTCTGGAACATCCTAATTATTCTAGAACGTAACAGAAAATTCTGGAACCATCTAGATTATTTCAGAATGTAACAAAACCTTCTGGAACCATCCAGATAATTTTGTGTGCTTGGCCTTGTATATAAAAGAGAGGACATACGAATTCACAGTTTAGTTGTCAACTGGCAAACAAAGGGTACAGCTCACCAAATTTCTGTCCAACAGTACTTGTAAGCTTTCGTGAGGATTCTGCTGATTGAGTTCTAGAATGTTTTGTGGAAAGAATTGATTTTGAAATGTCTTCTGACTAGGTCTACAGAAGAGCGAAGTATGGTGACTATTTGCATATCCATAAAAGTGTAATGTATGAGATTAGCAAAAAACTTTTTCAGGTTTCAAATAAGAATGTTCATTTCAAGTTGGGAATAAGAGAGACTCAGTTTTATACTCAAGATGTTTCCTGTGATGAATTTCGGTGTTCTAAATGCTCTGAAAGAATAGCAACAATGACATCAATTGAATAAGAAGTGTCCCACAGATTGGATGATGAAGATTTTATATATGCAGAAGAATTACATTCCCTGAATCAGCTATTGAGATTGCTGTTAGTACTGTTAAGAAAACATGGTCAGTTAAGTCAAATTGAAGGTTGCGTGCACTTAGAAAGCACAGCAAAATAACTCGAAAGAAGCTTGTGCAACTTGGTTCATACTTATATCGAACATCAATTCAGCTATTCAATCGTGTTACCTATACTAGTATAGGTGAATTATATCAACCTATATTTAATATTGTTTCTGACTGTACCAATGTAGTGGGCAAACAGTGCTGCTGGTCATGAGAAAGACTTGCTGAAGCACCGAATTACAAACCATAATCTTTCCAGCTCAAGTACAGTGCAATTCAGAATGCCGTGGATTTTACAAAAGTAGTGAGTCGAGGTATTCACATACACATAAACAGCGCTCACTCTGTTGCCCAAAGAAGTTGAAGAATTCCACCAGCAGAAAGCAGAAGAATGATTCAACTAAACTATAACTGTGAAAGGAATTCAGAAGTCATGTCTGGACTCATAGTGATGGACGAACTTACAAGCTTTAAGGTTGGTTTAAAGGGACAAGTTTTGCCGATAGATGTCACTACAGTCTTCGCATCTCTCTCATGTATTTTTTTATATTTCACGAAAATTCACGTTTTCTCTTTCAAATTTTAACCTAGAGACTTCAAACTTTTAGAGAAAGAACTTCATAATCTATTGAAGGCAACAATCCGTGCCGATTTTTTATTTAAAATTTTCTTCATTGTTGAAATGGCCTGATTTTTGAAATGGATATTCAAACCTTTAACAATGTAACTGTTTCAACAATGAAGAAAATTCTAAATAAAAAAAAAATCGGCACGGATCGTTTCCTTCGATAGGTTATGAAGTTCCTTCTCTAAAAATTTTAAATCTCTACCTTGAAATTTGTAAGAGAAATCGTGAATTTTCGTGAAAGGTAAAAAATACATAAGAGAGATACGAAGACTGTAGTGACACCTAGCAGGAAAACTTGTCCCTTTACACCATCCTTAAAGAGCACGAAAGAAGAAATTTTATTTGTCCAACCAAGATCTCAGAATCGGCATGAGAATATTCAGATTCATAACCTAAAAAGAGAGATGTTTGTGTTCTATGTGTAATTAAAGCGACTAGTGCCTTGCAGATGTTATAGATATCAGTTGTGAGTTAAATTAAATTGTTGTGAACTTTATGCTACGGATATACAGGGTGGGCCATAAGTCCCTCACCACCCCGTGTAAAATCCGTGCTCGTGGAAAATAGTGAACAACAACCATGTAGTAACATAGTAGGCCGAGGGGAAAGTCGGATTGTGATGGTGACCAAGATGACGGCTATCTTGAATTCACGTCAAGATTTTTAAATGGGAACATGTCATGCGGCACATCATTTTAGTCTAGAATTTAAAGACAAACACAATGGTGAAATCGGTTTGTTGATATCTTAATGTGTTAAAAAGTTACAGGCATTTCAAATTGCTAATTTTACCGTACTGTTTCTGTTGTTGCAGGTGAATAATTATGCCGCTAACGACAGCAGAGAGGAAGGAGTGCAAGGGCAATAGCAGCTGAATTCAATGCCAAGCACCCAGATCGACATCCAGTGTCCCATGTTCGTGTCGCCCAACTCTTCCAGAAGTTCATGGGTACTGGTTCCATAGCAGATAAACCCAGGTGTGGAAGACCCACGACCGAAACAGATGAAGCCACATCAGTAGCAGTGCTGCCATCATTTGCTACATCACCACACCGCAATACCCGTCGTCTGTCCATTAAATGTGGTGTCAGCCGTACATCCATCAGATGTATCTTACAGAAAAGCAAGTGGCATCCGTACAAATTGCAACTTCAACATCATCTATCTAAAGATGACCCTGATCGTCGTGTGGAATTTTGCGACTGGGCCCTTGCACAGTTGCAAACGGATCCCACATTCCACACACAAATTTTATTTTACGATGAGGCCAATTTTTATGTCACTAGAGAAGTGAATAAGCAAAACTGTCACTATTGGTCCACGACAAATCCTCAGTGGGTTGACCCTTACAAAATGGTAGGTACAGGCAAATGAATGGTGTGGTGTGGTCTATGGGGCACCAAATTAATTGGCCCACTCATCATTCCTGGTACCCTCACTGCTGAACGGTATTTGGATATGTTGCGGAAACTCATCCTCCCTTCCATATTGTCCGAGGACGGCACATTTCCAATCTTTTTCCAGCAGGATAGTGCCCCTCCGTATTACGGATTACATGTCCGTACCTATCTGGATGAACAATTTCCTGGACGTTGGACTGGGCACCGTGGTCCCATTGAATTGCCAGCACGATCACCAGATCTGTGGCCCTTGGATTTTTATCTGTGGGGTCATCTGAAGGCAAAGGTGTACGCCGAAAAGATCCGGGATCTTGAACACCTGGAAGAACGCACAGCTGCAGCCTGTGCCGATATTTCACCAGAAACTCTTTTGAGGGTCATGGACAATTGGGTTGAACGACTTCCCTTGTGCATAACTCGGAATGGGGGCCACGTAGAGGACGTGCTCCGCCATGCGTGACAGGTAAAATTAGCAATTTGAAATGCCTGTAACTTTTGAACAAATTAAAATATTTACAAACCGATTTCACCATTGTGTTTGTCTTTAAATTCTAGACTAAAATGATGTGCCCATGACCATGTTCCCATTTAAAAATCTTGACGTGAATTCAAGATGGTGGCTTTCAAGATGGCCGTCATCTTGGTCATCATAACAATCCGACTTCCCGCTCGGCCTACTAAGTTACTACATGGTTGTTGTTCACTATTTACCACGAGCACGGATTTTACACGGGGTGCTAGGAGACTTCGCTTGTGCGCATACCCACCATCTTCACCTGCCCTGACTCGGTTAGATGGCATTCGTGCTTTTTGGCGGCCACCTAGCACACGTTGATTTTTTTACACTAACTTTGTTCCACATATCCGAAAGTCGTATTTATACGCAAATTGTAACTTTTCAACAGTTACTTCTGGTGCTCCCCCCTGATTTTTATCTATGCCAAGTGAGATATTTTCTAGTCGCCCATTGGAAACCTTTTAGAAGAAATAAGAAGGAATTTAATGAAAGAATTGTAATCTTTCAACAATTCTTTCTAGTGATGCACCGAAAGTAAACCTGTACGAACATTTTTAATTGCTTATAAAACCTGTTTATAACAATACGATTTTTTTAAGTTATTATGTTTTGATGCTAAAGTACATAGAATCCTGGCTGAGATAAGCCAATTATAACAAATCGTTTCGAATCATTATGTCTTAACGCTAAAGTAAATAGAATCCTGGCCGGTGTAGCCATTTATAACAAACCGATTTTACGGTCGTAAAAGAAATGAATACATATCAGGCAAATCCTGGATTGGATCGCCAATTATAACAATTCGTTTTTTACGGTATTGAAAAAAAAAATCAAGGTTATATTAGATTTAATGTTCAGGTTGCATTAGCTTTAGCAAAAGAAAAGGAAAACACAACGATAAAGCTATTATTTATCATCAGAAGTTTCCAGATTCTTGTTTTGTGGCCAACCAAGAATAAGAGTCAACATTGTTCAGCTTAATTAGTACTTTTAAGAAGAAAAAAAAAACTTCATAAATTCTAATTGTATAGATTATATTTGAAATTATAGAGCTAAATTTTTTTATGACTATTTATTCGTGCCAATTTATTAACAATTTACATCATAACAGATCGAAAGAGGAAAAAAAAAATTAAAAACATTTGCCTCCATTGTGGTATCTCTAAGATACTTTATCAACATTTTATAAAATGATATTGTTATATTGTTTTAACATATCTAGTCTCCAACATGATTCTCGAACATATCTCATTAATACATATAAAACTCATTATCAATCAAAGAATTGGCGATCCATCCACTCTACTTATGTAGTTACAGAAGATTCTTTTACTTGGGCGTTCATTGCTTATAATGTCCCTGTCATTCATTAAACAATATGCAAGTTATGCAGACATAGGCAGTATCATCGCTACTACAATTCCATTTTTCAATTCAATAAAAAAAATACGAGTAGCATCATGTATTACTTTACGTTAGCCTATGCATCATTCGCATAATACATCTACTATGAAAGCACTACTATCAATGAAAATGATATATATATACAAATGTCTAGCGAGAACGAAAGAAAAGAAAAAAAAATCTACATATGCTCGACGGGGTCCAATTACTGAAACGCCTCTTTAAAGAATTATTATTATTTTTAACTTATTATCTCTGTTTACAACTAATTAAACTTATAGAGGGATGGATACGCTCTACTGGAGAATAGCAAGTTGAAAAACATTCCAACGTTATTGGTTTCCAACGAGGCAAATATCAATGTAGGCACGAACATTTAATTCCGCACTGTAATTATGGCACGTTCAAAGTAAATATCTACCTAACTGAAAATAAACAAACATAGCACGAAATAGTATTTTTGTAGGCTAAATAGTAATGTCGAACTCCGGAGGTATGTCCAGAGTAAAGTTCTCCCACATCGGCACAGATCTATTACTCGCACTCATCAAGATACGATATTAACATCGGAGGATATATTATATTCAATTTTTCCTAACCTACAAAACTAAATATATGGTGCAACGAAATGAGATCATACATACGAAATAAGATTTTAAACCACTAATGTATTACGAGATACTATAAAAGGGCACACGACAAAGTAATAATAATAGACACGTTTGAAATGCAATTTTATCAACATTACACGTCTTGAATATGCACATGACAAAATATGGCAAACACGGATACAAAAATACATTACAGATTAATATCAAAGGGACACACGACAAAATATAGGAAAGTACGCTCACATCACAATTGTTACCGGTTCTACACGTAAGAAATGGAAATTTTATCTAACCTACATGCATGTATTACAAATACGATTAAAAGACACGTTAATATATATATCAGAGCACTCTCAAAGAAATTTCATCTTAATGTTTACGACTGACATATGAAGCAATATTGAAGCGAATGAAATGAATTAAGAAATACTTAAATTTCTCAGACACGGAATATTCGTATGTGCGTTCATGATAAAGATTTCCCAACAAAATAGCATATATCACATTGCAATATATAAAAGACACGTATTAAATTTGGAAACACGGGTAAAAGCGAATCTAACCTAACCTACATAGATATTATGGATCACACATTTGCAAAATTAGACCTAACCTAACCTACAGCAAATATTTCACAAAATAAGGCATCATCACAGGACATAATTTGAGACATAATTCAGTAATGTATTTAACATAACCGATCTAATCTAAATATTCAAAATTTTCAAGATACATTGCCATCGAAAGGTACGTACAAAGTAAAATATTACCCTAATATCAACATACATATTTTTCAAATTTACGTAGAGGCACACATAAGATTCAATAATTCAATTATACATGCTTGTAGCATAAGTGGATAATGACGATTGACAAGCTCAGAGACGCGTAACGCCCTTTAACTTAGTTACACATCCTGATTCTTAAAGATGCCATTTGCTGAACTGCTATACTGTTTATAAGGAAAATAAGAAAAGATGTTACCCGATTATCCGCAGGTTTCACAGAATAATAGTCCTCTCGCAAAGTAGGTTTCATCTACTTGCTTATTTAAAATCGAGAGATGACTCCTTCGGTACACCGGCTACACACTCCACGAACGTAGAATATCTTTCCGGTCCGCCGCAGCAATCAGCTTCGATGAATTACATCTCCCATTCCATTACTGCATATGTCTAGTAATGGCGGAGATGACATTTGATGGCTTGTGGCCGAAAAAGGTTTTCACTAAATTTTGACTTTTGTTAGACTCCTCCGTATCTATTTCTTCCAAATAACGTCTTAGGTTATTCTAAACCATGATTTTGACTAGGTTACAGGCCGAATTACACTTTTAGTTACAGAATTTCTAAAATTTTTGGAGGAGCTAACAAGCCATCGTTTTTCCACACTGAAATCTACTAATCCACTGCGTCATCTTACACTCGTAGCCAGGCCTCTATAAACGCGGTTTCTACTATTATATCTTTGATTATAATTCGCATAATTTTACCATAAATACATATCAATACAAGAATCTAACTGTAAAAATCAGGAATTTCTATATCTATTTTAATATCTAACTTACCGAAAACTCTATTCAATAAATAAATAATTAAAAGATTATTCTTTCCCGGCAATTATTTAGAAATTGCCATAGTAACGGAGAACTTCCTTTCACCGCCGAGCCGCCATCTTTTACAATGTTATTTCCACGTATAGCGATTCGAACGCCCTCTTGCGGCAATAACCAAAGAAATCGCCATGTTAGCAGTAATATAATGTAACAAAAGAAAGCCGAAGTAAGTAACAAATGAATAAAATATAACTACATCGTATTCGGTAAAATTTTAAGGTAGAATTTTCAATAGTATTTAATTTTACTTATATTAATTGTTCGTATGTGTGAGCTAAGAATACGATATGGACGTTAAAGAAACGGTTACAGTTTGAAGTGAATCAGTAAGGACTAGATTTAAAAAGATTTCCGGATGTGTTTACGTGCGTATCTCATATCAAAATTGAGTGCATGTATTCTTTTGTGCCATTCCTTGTACTAACAATATAAAACAAATTAACATTAAATTAGTGTAAACTTACACGTAACGAAACTGAAAACAAATTAACATTAAATTAGTGTAGACTTACACGTAACAAAACTGGGCACAGTAATATTATGCGGGAACCAACTTCGACTTCAACCGGTACACATAACAATACGGATCCAATGTAAACAAACCGGTAATTGGTTTGTTACATGTTGAACCCACAAGTGAAAGTTCTCCTTTCCAGGGAGTGAGTAGTACTGTATGGTACTAACCAACATTAACAAAATCAAAATTTTTGGGATTGGTCTTCTTGAAAAGAAAGAAAAAGGAAAAGAGAGAGAGCGAGCGAAGGCTACAGCACGAGAACCTGGATAGGCTGGTTTGTGTTTTTTACTCTAGTCTTTATGGGAGCCCTTTCATGGCAAAGCCGTTCGGATTCCACATTAATCAGTAGTTCCCTTCTCATATAGACTCGCTGCTGAAAGGGACGTTAAACTCAATTCAACAACGCTGTATTTACAGGCAAAACGGTAAAGTCCTCTTAACGTGAATATACATCGACGAATTCTTAAACAATACTTTCTTGGGAGGTCCAAAGTTGGTCACCCAATTCTAGCAAAATATTGAAAACTTACCGGAAAGAAACGTTTACTTTGCTCATTTGTGGCCTTGATAAAATATAAGGACAGCATAGATTACATTCTATTATTTTTAACAAAATGGTTCCAAACTTCCCTAAACATAAGCTAACCTTACCCTACCCTGCTACCCTACTCTAACCTTACCCTGCTCATTCCTACCTTACTTTACTCTACCCAACCCTACTCTATTATACTCTTTTAAAGCGGTCTTAAAATTTTCATAGTTGTTATTACGCTTTCTGTCGAAAACCAGGCGGATGACTAACTTCGGAATAAATGCCTTTTTGGATAATGACAATGAATTTCTTCATAAATGACGAAAATCTTACGGGCTGATATATAGTCCCCCCCCCCCCAATATTGCACATGTAAGATATCCAGTGTTAATTAGTTTTAAAAATATAGCTGAGCGAAGGTGGTTGGAAGCCCCGCAGCGCCCTATTTTTGTACCTTTAACACAATTTAGCAAAAAACAAGGTACTTGGTTCTGAAGCCATGAAACAAGTTGGGGGAGATACTAAATGCCATCCAATTTTAGGTTTGTCAGCCTGCAAATATTAGGCATATTTTGCGCCACCAAAGACTCTTTGCAGTGTTTAAAGCAATTCCTTTAATTTCCTCCACCTATTCACATGGCAATAATGACTTACCGATAGATTGATAGGTTAGGTTTTGTTAGGTTTGGTTTCGTTCACCTAATATATGTTAGTGGGCAAGGTTTATGGAAACTCTACTCTTGTTCAATCTTGTGTGTAAATCTTGCAAAATGTGCAATACTTAATATTAACTAGCAACATCTCGTTTGCAATTTGACTTGGAAATTTGTTTTATATATATAGATAGATAGATAGATATAGATATATATGTATAAATATAAAAAAAAATAGTGCCGTATCGCCGGACCACTTCGAAAACTGAAAAAAAAAAAAAAAAAAAAGCACCAAAATGTACTGCATTCGGTTACATTTCGTTGGATTACATTAACTTACGTGAGATGACATTGCTTTACGTTAGGAGCATAAAAACTATAGTGAAAGAAACACGCCAAACTGTGTTAGGTGGCCACTAAAAAGCACGAATACTATCTAACCGAGTCAGGGGAGGATTGCAGCAGGGTTGCCCGAGCGGAGCGAGGTGGTTATACGGGTAAGCAAAGGTAGTAACAACATGTAGGTTTTGGCGATCACACAAATTTCAATAGCACCTGTCATGGTTTCATACTTACAACACTTCACTTGTTAACATACAATACAGCTTCTGTGCACTGTGCATGAACACATTCCCGTTCAGTTAGAAGTCATTTGCCTTCAAAACTGAGGCTTGTAAACTCTTCCAATTTCAAGAAGAATATCATGTAAAACAGGTTCCTGGGTTTCCTTTTTTTAAGTAAACACTCCGCTAAACAGCCCTAGAAATGCTCTTTGTTCTTCTCCAACTCCATGCCTTTCGCGCTACTACATCATAAGAACTGTACCTCTCCTCAAAAAGTCATTCTGCCTCCATATACAGTGCCGCTTACATCAAAAATTATTCCTCCCTACGAACTTAAATAAATTCTCCAATTGACCCGGTAAATTTCCTAAAACTGGTCCGGCGACACGGCACTTAACTCAAAAATTGTTTCTTGAAAATATTTGAACCGTACCTGGTTTCGATGTTAGTATTCGGTTGTTCTGAATCTCAACAGTACTTTCGATGTACTTGAAAGCTACATAGTAATTTCGGTGCAGTTTTACTATATGGGGCTGATATTTAGTATCTCTCCCAATCTTGCACATATAAGATTTACAGTATGTTACTTTACAAAATATAGCTGAGCTAGAGACAGCTACCGAAGGGAGTTAGAAGCTCCCAGGACCCTTGTACTTCTACTTTTTATAACAATTTAGACAAAAACAAGATACTAGGTTCTGGAACCACAAAACGAGTTGGAGGAAATACTAAATGCCATCCCTATACGGATGCACAGATTGTAAAATGCACGGAAAAATTGGGGAAATTCTTTAATTTGCCTATTTCACATCGAGAACAGAACCCAACGAACCCCTGCGGGCCTTCTAACCCGCTCCTACTACATACCTATTCTATGAATCTGTATTGTAAAATTGCACGCTGATGTCATCTTGAATTTGGTACCTATGTTTCTGCTCTCTACGGGACATACGTTACATCCGTCTGAAGTATTAATCACAAAACAATGTTGGGTAATCGAAAAATTGTCATGTTTGTTTGTTAGGTATCATTTCAAAATTGGAAACGTGAGATTCTCGTTATGATTTGAAATACCACTAATCCATATGTTGTCACTCCAATATCCAAAAGAAACAATTGTAATTACTGCTAATGTACAAAATCAAAAACTTACCTTTAACAAAGATATAGTTTTCTTTGAACAATTTCCCCGATGACAATTTCCCAAATAAGAAACAAATGAGCAACAGCATACGATACGTTTCTGACGGCAGTTACGCAAAACGGGAAATTCTTTACATTGGCGGGAAGACGGGAAATTCTGTCAATTCGTTTCTGACCAACTTGTGCAAACAATTCTTTCCTGTCAGCAGAAATAATGGTTTGATTTTTTTTTTTTTTTTTTGTATAATTTAGAGGTATAGCCTATAAACAACTTCGTGCAGTTTTTCTATACGGATCCATAGTATAATTAGTAATAGGAGTAGGAGTAGGGGTAGAGGTAGCAGTGTGTAGGAGCGGGTTAGAAGCCTCGCAGGGGTTCGTTGGGCTCTGTACTTGACATAAAATGGCCAAATTAAAGACTTCCCCAAATGTTTCCGTACATTTTACAATTGTGGACCCGTATAGTAAAACTGCACCAACAACTTTTATTTTTTGTCTATATTTGGAATCATAGGCCTGCGCAACGTGGGTGCCTTGGCACCCCCATTAGACAAACTTTTTTATGTAGAATTATTACAAACTGAGAAGAGATTACGGGTAAATTATTTCCCGTCTGCATGTGTGCCGTGCGTCGCCGACGCAGCGTCGGGTGCAATGACGCTCTCCTTTCTTAGGAGTAAGGGGCGGGGAGGACGATATTCCATATGATGGTACTTTAGATCTGGCACCCACATTCCCAATGTCCTGCACGGGAGATCTTAAGTTGACAAAACCAGAGCACCACACAATATGACGTCACTAAATGTGATAGTAAGTTGAGCAGTGTTTGCAGCTGATTTGGTGTCAACTTATTAATTTTATACTAGAGTAACAGACCGGTAAAGAAAATATGTTTAAAAATGATTATGTGTTAATGAA
Source organism: Thermobia domestica (assembly GCF_964235325.1). Taxonomy (NCBI): domain Eukaryota; kingdom Metazoa; phylum Arthropoda; class Insecta; order Zygentoma; family Lepismatidae; genus Thermobia; species Thermobia domestica. Next base: position 87,306,774 of record NC_137461.1, read on the forward strand.
GTATTATACTTAAAGAGATATTTGTATATTTGTATGAAAACATAGCATTTCCACACGCGATATTTGATGATGTGCTCCGCAAAATATTTGTTGCCACAAAAAATTTGGAGATCTGCAATATATAATTGACCTAAAAGTTAATGATAGGTCTGCATCATATTAATATGTGACAGGCCGTTATCTATGGGGTCTAGGGGGGCGGGCCCCTCTAAATTTTTACGGTACTGGTCCCCTAAAATTTTCACAGTACGCTTGCAAATGAACAGGGTGAAAAATTTCGAAGTCAAATGCACTCGCCAATCCAAAAATAATGGTCGCCAGTATCTCTCACGTACAAATTGAGATGTCCCCCCCCCAAACGCCCTTTGGTTTGACAAAGAAAGACTTCACATTCCGTGTTTTCTCTCACTCGGTGACAATTATTTTCTTACAAAACAGAAAATGCGCTGCCCTGTGAGTTCAGGCAGAAACCATTCCTAATGAACACTGGTCGCCAGCTCTAAATTTCTAGTCGCCAATTTCTAGTCGAAAATTTGTACACTGAGCTATAATATGGTGATTAACTATAATACGTTTGGATCGGGACTCCCTCCCAAACTTCTACCGGGCTTCCCCTAGATTTTTGGGCTGGCTACCAGCCTAGTATGTGATAAGTGACAGGGCCGTAACTTGAGGAGGGAGAAGGGCAAATGCTTCCCCAAGGAAGCTCCCCGCCGTTCGAGGGGACCCATTTTAAGACAACATTTTGTTACTCCGTATACGATACGAACATGAAATTATAAATGAAGCATCGAATATGTCCACTATATTACATAAACAAAACAACACATAAAAGGTAAATAAAACAAAAATGAGTCGTGAGCCCATTTCAATAAAAAAGTTTCTATTAGGGGCCCTAGAAGTAATGTTTATTCGTATGGCTTTGATATTTGTCAATATTGCCCCCTTAATTCATTTGTCATGTATGGAACGGGATCAAAGGTGTAACTAACGACCCGGGCCCATAAAGAGTAAGAGAAAGATGGAAAGAGGGAGCCCAAGATTAGAAAAACAACTTTTTTCTAGGAGCACCATATACGGGTATTAATGCTTACCCCCATCCCAAGAAAACAATCTAAGTTACTGCACTGGATAAATGGATGCAGGTGTAGAATACATAAACATGAAAACAGTAATTTATGATTAAAATGAATGACTGCGTGTGAAAGAGGACTGTACTACTAATTTTTAAAAATTATATAACGTTTACTGTATGTAGAAAACGATGGTGCAGTCCTATTTTATAAGTTTGAATTTGCAAAATTTAGGAAAGAAGTATGTAATATATTTCTCGGGTTCTGTAGGATTACGGGGGACCAAAACTACGTAAAAACACAATGTTTATAGGTGGAATGAGTTCATGTTGCGGAAAGATAATTGATATTGATATGTGAGTAATTTGTGAACTGAGTAGACTGGAAATGCCGTGTGCTGAATAGAAAATTTTGCAATTACTATTTGCTATTAATTAGAATGGACAAATATAACGTGCGTTGCGACGTTCTAACTCGACTTCGCTTGCTAGCGCTCGTCAATGTTTATTTATTTATTTATTGATACAAGTCATGGCCATTACCGGTATCTATGGCCAAGCACGTCAGGTTGGAGGGATGACATCCTCGGCGAGCACACAATCACGGTACGGGGTAGGGATATAAGGAACGGACGGATAAGGAAAGAAGCGGCCTGAGGCCTGTAAATTAGATACCATCCCGGCATTTACCTGGTGTGAATGAGGAAATCCCAGAAAAAAACTCATTTAGTATAGCTAGCCTAAAAAAGCTGTTACACCTTTTCGACCGACTGACCCTGCCAGAAATCGATCCCAGGACCAAAGGCGAGAGCATTAGCGACTACTCATGCTCAGCAATACTGTCTGAAACTCTTTAGTTAGTGGTATGTTTGGCTTTAGGTAGATTAACCTCAAACACATTTAAGAAAACAGCAATGATTTTCAACAAAAAATGCTTTCTCCCAGTAATCCGACATATGCCTAGTTTTCAAAGCACATACTGAGAAAAAAAAATTGTAGGTAGCGTACTCAAAACGGTAGGTTACATGCGTAATTCCTGTAGCTTTTGGACTTAACGTACAGCAAACGTATAACTGAAAACGCATGTTTTATAATACTTACTTTCCGTATAAGCGTTCCATCTATACGTACTTTCCGTATGAAACAATATAGGCGGTCAGGATCTCACATACAAATCGACGCAGAATGTCCATAGTAGAATAGAATATAGCTGCAGAATGTAACATAGGTGGTATACGGAAAACTGTTAGATGTCAGACATCCTGCAATGGCATGATGTAACATCTAAGGGCAGTGCGTATGTAGCATATGCTCCATACTGATTTCTGTAGTAAGCAAGAGGATTTTGTATATTTGTATATACCGCTGTCCGGAAAACGGATTTTTCTTAGTGTGCAGTTCATAAGCAAGGGCGCCCATGTTGTGGTTTCCAAGTTGGCAAGTATAAGCGACGTTTCAAATATAGTTTCAAATTTTGCTGTAAGTAATGTAAAAATTCTATTGGGTTTTCAGTATTCGCAAGTACAATTTCCCCTGAGGGGCGAGCGCCCCACCTTGGCCCTCTTGATGGGCGCCCTTGTTCATAAGTAATGCAGTTATGTGGGTGCTGAACCTGTGGGTTCAGTATTTCTTGATAAATCCATTAAATGTTGTGCGTGTAATCCACAACACACACAGATATAGGCGGGAATTCATGTCACTTAAGGACCTCCCCATTTTAGGGCAGTAATAAATGCGAAAATTGTCGATAAGTGATTCGGCTACTTTGATTTTGCGAATAGTTCTACTATGTGCAACTTTGTCCATGCGGCGTCTAGGGTATGGTCGACATCGATAAGCTAATAGAACGAAATACTTAAAAAGTTGAAACGGTGGGTGCGTAGACGTAAACCTCGTGTAGCTTAGGTATAGGCTGCATAATTACTTTATTACGTCAGTGTTAATGCGCATCCTTAAATAGGGATAGAGCAGTTTCCGCAGTTCAGATCAATAATACGTGGACAAATTCATATTACTTTGAAACTCACATTTCTCGATGAAAATAGTATCATCACGCCTTCTAGACTGTAATTATATGTGTTGGCACATGCCAGTGATCCACCAGGAACAGGTAAAATTCAGGGGCGCTACAAGAGATAATTGTTCAAAAATTACATTAAAAAAAAGATATGGGTGCACATTTAGTAGTAGTAATAGTAGTAGATAATGATAGTATAGTAGTAGTAGAGTAGTAGCCAGGACCGCAACCAGAGGGGGCAGGCCCCTCTAAACTTTTTGTGGCCCCTCCAGACTTCAATTCAAAATTTTATTATTAATACAAAAAACACAATTTAGATACTTATAAGATAATTTTAAAGACTTGGCCCCCCGTAACATATTCACGGTCCTTCCAAACCGTAGCTGGTTTCGGCCCTGGTAGTAGCAATGATAGTATAATAATAGGCTATTAGCAGTAGTAGTAGTAGTATAATAAGGCAGTAATTGTAGTAGTAGTAATAATAGTATACTAGTAGTAGTAAAGTAGCAGCAGTTCGGGTTAGGTTAGGGTAGGTTCAGGCAGCGAAATAGTCATATTTCAAGTCCCTTGTACATTAGTTTGCAGCCCTGGAATAACGCCCTTATGGAGAGTTTCATAGAATTAAAGCAACATCTTATTGCTGTATCTATGTTCACAGATGACTTACATATTCTGCGCCTTCATAAATATATTCCCTAAACATTTGTCTTTTGTTCTGAATTAACACCTTTTACCTGTAAATTGTAATTTTAAAAATGTCCACGTATTCTTAATCCCGTTTCTGCCAATCCAAAACACTAACTACACCTACAAGTGTTCATTTGGTGCTAAAATAAATTGATATATCATGAATGTCAGTACACCTAAAAAATAGAACATAACTGAGGAAACCTGAAATTTCAATCTTGATACACGTATCAGTGCGCAGCACGAAATAAGATTTTTTAAAAAAATCCCGGCGTTCTTCCCGCCTTTGATGGGACAAGCCGCAATTATTTACGCATTATTCAGTGCATTGTTTGTGTATAATCTTGTTCGTTTGTTGAATGTAAAACGCAACTCACACAACCACTGTAACAACATAATGTGTTTTTTATTGTCCACCAGTACACGAACAAATTCCAGGTATGTCTTAAATTATAATCCACCTTGGCATATTATCTCAGCAGTAATACTGTCAACAGAACTGCCTTGCTTATGGATACACTGTGCATTAAGTGCTCCAGGGTAGTGACGACATTAAGTGACGTCATGTCCTGTTGCTGTAGTTATGTCAACTTAAGAACTCCCGTCCTGCACACGCTAGTGTTTGGAATGCCCTGTCCAAGTCTATTGAGAAAAGTAAAACATTACTGTTAAGGCTTTTTAGGGAACATTATTTTATGCAAACCACAATTGGTGGGATATTACTGAGATTCTCGCAATTTTCAGTCTTCAGAAGGAATGTGGTTTGTGTCTTAATTTCAGGTATCATTTCAGTATGACTGCGGTAGACCAAGGGAAAAATCTATATATATTGTTTGAGCAGTGGCGGCGATTGGACGTTAGAAGTGGGGGGGGGGGCAAGACATGATCTGAACAATTGCATATCAATGTTAGATTTCCTGATTGTTTCTAACACTGTTTCATGAAAGGTTGTAAAACTAATAGGATACTATCTTTTTTCACTTAAAATGTCGTATATCGTATTTCTATTTTATTAAGTAAATTCATAAGAGCAATACAGGTAGGTGCTAGCCCTTTATACGCTTAAACAAGAAAGTGTAAGAAGAGATTTGAGTTCTTGCTCATGAACATCTTAAAATTCTGTATGGAAAATTGTGTGATCAGATTATTTCATAAATTTGCAAAATAAATAAATAGAAGGGATAATATTAATCATAATAGTAATGAATAATGACGTTTGTTTTGCACAAGTTATATTGAAACTGGGAATTAATGAACAATTTATACTTTTAATTCCACACATGCCATTAAATGAATGTTTTTAGTCTTAGAAAATGAAATACAGTAAGTACTGCAAGCATATGCTATGACATTTAAAGAAATATGCAATTGCAATATTAATTGCTTTGAATTGCAATTAAAATGCAATTCCTGTAGCTTTCTTAACTCCATGGGAAGCCAAATAACCAATATGTACTCACACAACGGCAAATAGCAAATAAGACCATTTTTCTTTTCTATGAAACAATACATACAAAACCTTTACCAGTGTGTCCACATTCTGGAAAATACGTGCAAGTCAGAGAAAGGTCAGGGAAGTAAAAATGTATCAGGTGAAGTCAGGGAAATGGCAGATTGGTCAGGGAGTCAGGAGAAAATCGATTTAGGTCCATTGTTCAATTATTCAATTTATGAAATAGGGTTGATTTCTTTACTGTTACTGGATGCAAAATGTGGTGTTCTCAGTGATGATATTGAGGGAGTCAGTGTTCTCTGATATAGTCGTTGAAACTAATTTTCTGCGAAAAAAACATTTAACTACCTCCTGGCATATTTGCTTAAAAAGGTAGACGCTGTCCTAGAAGAATTGCATGGTGCCAAGAGGATATCTGGACAAGTGGCTGAGAACGCGAAGAAATAGTATCTCCAGCTCACAGTGAAAGCCCAGACTGAAGAATGAATTCATAGCCAATGATAGAGATGATATTGGACTTGATTAGTTTTTTACTTAGTTTTAGGAAATGGGAAGAGTTACGTTGACTTATGGTCAGTTATGAAATATGTTTTATCTTCTTTCACGGAAACGCATCTTTTGAAAGTGGTTTCACAATAAATAAAATTCTCATTGTTGACAACTTACAAGAAGAATCTCTGGTGGCTCAACGGATCATGGTTCTGTGATGAGAATAGGTGGATCATCAGGATTAATAATTACAAGAGGTATGATAAATTCAGTGAGAAGTTCAAAGAGACAATATCAGGTGTATTTGGAAAAGAAAGGAGAAATAAATGCTGGAGACGAGAAGAGGAGAGAGAAACGGAAGATTCAGCAACAACTAAAGGAGCTGGAGGAAGAAAAAAAATTAACCTGCGAAGACAAGGACATTCAGATCAATGAGAAGAAAACTATGATAGAAAATATGAAAAAAAAAATCTAAATTTGTTGCATTTAACGACTGCACCAGCAAAAGTATGTGTTACACAATGTGTTCTTTATTTTTAATAATCAGTAAAATCATGTATGAACTGTTTATTGCTATAGACAATATTATAATGCTGTGTAATTGGTATTATAATGTGTAATTTCTTTCATATCTTAAGTACTCTGTATTCTGCACACTTTTGTTTGTAACTTTACATTTTGTGTAATATGTAGGCCTAATCAATAATGGCCTAACGCACATATTTGTAAATTTACATTCCTTTGGAAAAAACTTGAAAAAGAAAGAAACAGAAGTGGAATAGAACAAGGCTAACTATGGGGAATGTGGAGGCTGGGATTTCTTTCTTTTTCTATATTTTTAAGTTATTCAGGGGTCAGGCAAATCTGCAACTTTTGTCAAAGAAAGTCAGGGAAAAGTCAGAGATCTTTTCTCCAAGTTGTATGGACACTCTGTTTACATTTCCAAATGAAATATAAAATAGGGCGCTTCAAAAAAGTGGAGGGGCAACTGCCCCCTCTTGCCCCCCCCCTAATCGCCGCCCATGTGTTTGAGCATATCTGTACCTACATTGCTAGTGCAGTAACAGGTTCTACTGTAGCTAATGAATCAAGACGTTGAATAATACAATAACAACTATGAAGCACCTTTATAGCCGAAATGCTACACATTGCGCTTTGAATACGAGGGGGTTCCGAGTTCGAGTTCAGCTACGACCTCATAATTTACTGTTTGTGAGTCCAATTGAAGAATTACATGGATCCATATGTAGAATATTCTGGTCAAAAATATGGCGGTGATGGGAGTCGTTCGACCACTTTTTGATTTTTAACATTAGAAACATTTCTTTCTTGGTGGGAAATTTTGCAAGCTATCGGAAAATTTCAGGGCTTTGAGCAGGAAGTCTGTTATTCTGAATCTCAGAACACAGCATTGACATACTATAAGTTAATGCCAAATGTAGCCAGATCGAGAAAGTACCAGATTTGACGTATATTAACACAAAATAGTATATCAAAGACTCTAACAATTATTATCGAAAATAAATAATAATTGCTACGTTTATCCTGGATAGTATTCTTTACATTTTCGTCTGTGTTATCAAATGAAAAAAAAAGGAATGATCAAAAACGGATAAAAAATTGCGATCTTGGACAAGTATTATAGGAATGATCCAAAAAATGGATCAAAAGATTGCGATCTTGGCCAATGACTAGTTTTTGGATCAGAGGCCAAAAAATTTTTGAAAGGCTTCTAAATCGAGTTTTCGTATTTTGTACGAAATAAGCACATCGTACTGAGTTAACTAATAATTTGGGTTTGGCTACACTGCATGTAGGGCTACAAGCAGTGTTGCCAACATGTACGATAATTATCTATCATACGATAACTGACCCAAATACGATGTACAATTGCTGCTGTACGATAACAGGAAAATGTACGATAATTTAACAAGTCCTGGTAATTAAAACATTACAAAGACGACGAACGTCTCGAGAAAGTAAATAATGCAGGAAAATTAATCAGGCAATAATTTAAATATTTTTATGCAATGGCGAAGCGTATTCCCACTAGTAGGGTAAGCCTAACAAACTAATAATACAAATAACATTTAATGTATCATAAAATGTTTAAAATTATAGTCAGAATTCTGTTTTCCTTATTGAGTTTTAAACAACTATGTAATCTACTTATTTTAAAGAACTTTTTAGCTCTATTTCTAACACTGTTTAGAGTTGAATTCATGTGCATGTATACATAGTAGTTTTGTTGTTGTTGTTTCATTTGACAAAAAAGAATGAATGTATAAGTAGACGGAAACTACACTATTATTATTATTATTATTATTATTATTATTATTATTATTATTATTATTATTATTATTATTATTATTATTATTATTATTATTATTATTATTATTATTATTCAACAAATATTTACATGAGAAAAACACACAATATGTATCAATGGAATATTTCCTTTTAGATCCACTATAAACATTTTGAAGTGCAGTTTATACTTTCTTCTGTCTGTGATTTTCAGGGGGAATCAGGGAAGTTTCCTCCTCAACAGCTGTTTCCATTTCTTGCATATTTGAAAGTGGAGGGAGAGAAAAAGAAACTACATTCCTAAATTAGCTGTCAAATTTCTTAGATAAGCATTTGCTACTTGCATCTCTCTATATAAAGTAACTTCAATGCATCACGTGATAATGACCACATTATAAACGTTAATGCTCAGAAGGAACCTAATCAACGAATATATTTAATATTGTATTCTATGGAGTGACATATTTAAGGGGGTGGCTTTCGGGCTTAAGCAATCACCGAAATTTTATCGCAACTTTTTATTGTTTTATATACAAGCCTATTACAGAGTTTTATCATTTCCAGGAATAAAGTTAGCAAAGCCCCTCCCGAAATAAGCAAAGCCCCCCGAAACAAAATCCTATATACCCACTTATTCTATGAAATGGAAAACAACTAAGATTACACACAAATAAAGTTATTTTATCCTGACCGTAGCGTTTGGTTAATTTATACATATGTTTAATGTATCATACTTATACTCTACAAGCTATTATGTGCCAGGCGCCATGTAGGAAAATACAGCTACTCAGAATAACTCCCGAGAGTATATACCTAAATTAAACAAGTTATCACTAATAGAAATACATAATTCTACACAGAAACTTCTTACTCTGTGTTAAGGAAAGCGTTGAAAGATGCCTTCAACATTAAAACTAAACTTCCAGAGGGGAGCCTAAAAGCACCTTCCCAACAATGCGTATAATCCCCAGCAATAATAACTTCGCTTCCTGAGCAGCAAAGCCCGTAAACCTATCTAGCGAGAATAGTGTTGTGTCGATCATGAACGATTCGATCATTATGAATGAATCATGGCGTGAATCAAATGAATTATAATTCTTTTCACAAATGAATCGATTCTTCTAATGAATCATTTGTACTTCTAAATGAATTGTTTGCCGTGATCGAAATGAATTGAGAATCACAAACTGCCAGCTTGTGTGAGACAATTGGTGATGTTGATTCTGCAAATGCGCTTGCAGTTCACGGGGAGTGAAAAAGAAAGAAAACCATATGCGCGTCTTTTCTTCCTGCTTTTGTAGATGCGTGCGGTTTTTTTTTTCTGCGTGGTAGGGTTGTTTCCTAGGAAGAAAGGACGCCGCGTTGTTAGATTACTTTCAGAATAAACTTTCTTGTTGCTTGCTTCTTGTCGTGAAGTACTGGCAGTGTTGCTCAATTAGATGTAATACGTTTTCGTAGTTAATATCAACATACTCTTAAAGAGCATTTATCAATTTGATTAAGATACTGTCCGTGCATTGGATAAAATTATTTTCATTACTTTCAACTGCAGTAGCCAAAAAGGTCAATTTTAATGTTTTATAATCAACTCAAAGTACTATATTATATTCAATGTAAATACAGTACTTACCCAGAAAAAGTGCACTGTAAATTATTTGTACTGTACATAATTGATTTTAAAAATGTATATGTAGAAAGACGAATAAAGATTCTTTCTGGGAAGACAGTGTATTGCATCTTTCAGTAAAAACACTTGTCCACATGGAACGAAGCTTAGTGGTATCTACTTTTCACTTTACTTCTACTCAAACATACATGAAGACACAAATAGTTTTCTGAGCTTCCATGTAAACAAGATGTGGGAAACATGGTAGCAGGAGTGGCCGGGGAGAAAATCCGCAAGGCCAAGAAGTTTTTCCGAGGCATTTCTTAGATTGGGTTCAATTGGGGTTACCAGTATTTCCGCAAATATATGTTCATCTCATGCTTATTGAAGTAGTAGTGACTCAGTGGCAAAGAATTCATTTCTGGTGGATGGGGTCCCTGGTTTTCTATTTGCGCCAAGTGGGATTAATGGTGAACAAGCACCATATGTGTGGGTTTTCTCGGGGTTCTCTTGTTTTCGCTCACTTCCTTTATTTCACCATTTCATTCATTCTCATCATTATCGTTTCCTTTAGTCTACACGATGATAATCATGGAACGTAAAACTTTAAAATTTCATTTCATTGTGCGTTTATTCATAGTCTCCCCGAGCTAAATCTTTTAAAATTATCACAATAGTATTAATTATATGTTCATGTGTAAACTCCCTCTTTTTCTCTATCTCGAAGATCAGTATCTTTTCTAGTCAAGAATAAAATAGAACATATTTTAGAATATAATAGAATAAAATAGAAATCTTGCAGTTTAACGTTCCATGTTTATGTCCATTAGCCTAAGGAAAACGAATGATTGTCAAGTAAATGACGATGGAAGAATAGTTGGAATGAGTGTGGAAGGAAAGGGGAGTGGGTTTACCCGATAAAACCCACGGACATGATGATGTACACCACAAACTTCCTTAGCAGTGGATCAAACCAGGGACCCCGCGCAAAGGAAGCAAGAGTTTTATCAGCGAGCCACGGTGACCCCTAGGATAGAATAGAATGGACTACGAGATAATTTACTTTAATTAATCATCCGCATCTTCTTTACCCTACAGGGTATAACTCTGACTTACAACAACAAAAGAAATCCATTAACGTGATGTGTACTTTACAAAGTTTATATTATATGACCTGGGCAAATAATATCCACTACAAATGGATATAACACTACAGGCTCATTGTATAATGCTTTCTGTATTGAAAACCAAAAGCATGAATGTCGCCTATACAGAGCTCTATATTTTTCCCCATATTAATATGTACGGCAATAAGAAGTTGAAAATAAATTGTTATAACTGCTCATATCCCGTGAAAATCTTACGGAGTATATTTCAACAAAATATTTCCTCGAAAAACTGAAGTTGGCAGAAAAAACGTAGAGATTGCAACAGTTTTAGTGTTTGTCTCAACCTCTAATATGAAAGCAGGATGCAAAAATAACAACAATGGGAATGGAGCAACAGCATATTATTGAAACTTCATAACTGCACTGAAGCTTAAGAGTTCCCGAGCCACTCCACTCACCCCAATAAAACGCTGGTCGTGTCATGCGGCAAAGATGATACACGAGGTTGTACTTCCTCACAAGGAATTTATTAAGTTGCGCAGAAAAGAAGTGCAGTAGCCCAAGCGATTCATATGATCGAATAATTCCCATTCAATTCATATGATAGAATAACTCATTGCGCAAAAGAGATGCGCGGAAATCTAACTGATTCAATGAGCGAATCATTCCCAACTAATTCACTTGTGCAAAAGGAATGCGCGGACAACCAATTCATATGAACGAATTAAATGATCGAATCATTTTAGTGAATCAAAGTAAATGAATCGATTCTCCGAAATGAATCGTTTTGCCCATCACTAGCTCAGACAGAAGGGACTCCGAGTGTTTCCAACCTACTATTTTGTTACCGAAAAAACGAAATGTTGAAGTATTGACTTATAAGAAACCAAATATAAAGAAAATATACAGTAAAAAGCACGGTAGGCCCGGCTTCAGAGCCATATAGTACGCTTCACTACTGTTATGTTACAGTTAGCTATTTAGACTGTATAAGATGGAATATATTGTAAAATTGATTCAAACCACTACCAGTATACCGCAAAAACGTGATTCCATCTGTAATCAAACCGGGAACCACTACAACGGACAGAGGAAACCAGTCAAAAAGGCGTAATTACTAGCTGTTTTCACAGGTAAATGTATAAAGTCTTGAAGGAAAATCAGATTCTTTTTCGATAGATAAGTAAAGAATTGAGCTTCGATCTTGTTTCCTATGCAGATTGTTAAATATAGTTTTAGCTGTAAATGTTCGTGTTTGATTCTTAATAATAATAATAATAATAATAATAATAATAATAATAATAATAATGAACAAAAAGTAGTTGCTGTATTTTGTTTGAACTTTTGCTTTAAGAAAACTAATGTCTTTCCACCGTAAATTAAATTCCATCATACATTTTAGCAGTTAACTTCTCGTGGATTGCATTCGTAAAATATTAATTTTTACCGACCTCAAGAGTCGCCTCTGTCACTGACGTTGGTTCATTCCTTGTAAAAATTCTGATTATAGTAACGTAACGAAAAAATGTAGACAGTCATTATAATTGTAGATTATCGGTAGTTAAGTCACATATTTTCCGTTTTGTTAACCAATACAATATTTTTCGTTCATCAATTTGCATCACAAAATATGTATAGTGGTTTTGCTATTTGGTCATAAATGTATTGATTTTAGCCTTACAAAAAAATTGTTTCTATAATCAATTTACTTTGTAACAAAAATAAAATTTCTTAATTTTCTTCGTAACATTTCATTTTCCTGCTAGATATTGCTCACAATGCTCACCAGAGTAATAGAAGTTAGCACATTTTCCAATCTACAATACTGTCTGCGGGTTTCATTTCGTAACGGTTGGCGCAAAATCAGTGGATTCAACTCAATGCAAATAACGTAATAAGTAATTATAACTACCATGAGAAAAATCGCAAAATAAAACACAAATTTTGCGTTGTGTTGACGCAAAGCGCTAAAAAAATGATGACCCCAAAATTCCCAGATAGCCCAAAATGGCTGCTATGTCATTGTTCTTAACTTCGATTTACCTCTCTGCCTACGGAAACCGATCCACAGAGAGGGAACCTTCTTGGTTACCAGCCCACATCTCGCTAGCACATTGCTATAAAGAAACCTACTTGAGCACGGAAGCAGTTATACGTTTCTCTCTGCTTGCAATAGACTGTGGTAACTCAGGCGTTCTCAAATCATTAGTGTCTACGAAAGCGAGAGATATTGCTTTCTAAGCGTTAACGGCTGCCTTAGCACGTATTCACGTTTGCGAAAATATAGAGAAACTAGTAGCATGAAAAAAAGATAATAAACTGTAAACGTATTATTTTAAGTTAATTTATACATGTTATATTAACTTTCTTTATTAATATTGCAGGGCTACCGCCGGTAGCCTCGGTTACCAATAAATACGCCACTGATCTTTTGATCCAATAATAAAGGAAATAAAGTGTTGATGCTGACTTGATACCCAAGTAAAAATCGCCACTAACCAAATATTTCCAAAATAATTTTAAATTACGTTTAATCAGTTGTGCTACGTTTGTACTTGTTGTTTTTCATCTTTCTTACCAAATTAGAATGATAATTAAGCAAAGGTAATTCACTGGCTTGACGTCAAGTGAAAATCGCCATTACGTAAAAGAAACCTCAAAAGTTTCCAAAATGTTTCAAAGCCAGTGGTGCCCACCCCCCCTTATGTGTATGACGCACCCCCCCCCCAATTGTCTATCCGTAGGTGTTCTTCCATGAAAAAAATCTTCTTTTCGATTAATTTTACCCCCCCTCATCAAACATATTTATATAGATTTTAACCCCCCCCCAAATATTTCAATGACGCAGTTTGCGTCATAGCCCCCCCTTGTGGGCACCCCTGTCAAAGCTAATGGGTTATGTTTGTGGTGGATTGTTCCATTCAAGTTTTCATTTCAGAATCGCAACCTTTAATCTTATTAGCATTGATTATGTTAACCCCCATGTGCATTAGTGAGTGGTGTGAGAAAAGTGTTTGCTAGTGATCCCCCAAATATAATCTTTCAACTATATATATATATATATATATATATATATATATATATATATATATATATATATATATATATATATATATATATATAGGGTGTTTCAGATAAAACGTCCAGTGCTTATAAATCCGAAACGGCTGAGAATAAAAAGATGAAACAAAAACTGAGATAGGAAAATGTCATAAGGCGCATCACATGGTGTTGTTGTGGTGACCCCCAGGGCCCTCCTTCAAGGGGGCCCAGGGGCCAACTTCAAATTTTGAAATAGGAACATGTATTGAATCATACCTCATTCAATAGTATTTAAAAAACGAAACAACTTTTGTAGGAAACAATTTTCGATTTGGGCCACCGTTTTCAAAATGGCCGCAAAAAGGGGTCCTGTTTCAGATAAAACGTCCAGTGCTTATAGGCCTAAAGCAAAAACGGCTGAGAATAGAGAGATGAAACAAAAACTGAGATAGAAACGATGATAAAGTATATCAAGTTGTGTTGTTGTGGTGACCATCAGGAAACTCCTTGAAGGGGCCCAGGTGCCAACTTCAAACTGATACAGGATTTTTTGCGGCCATTTCGAAAACAGTGCCCCAAATCGAAATTTGTTTCATACAAAAGTTGTTTCGTATTTTAAGGACTATTGAATGAGGTATGATTCAATACATGTTCCCATTTGAAAATTTGAAGTTGGCCTCTGGGCTTCCTTGAAAGAGGGCCCTGTGAGTCACCACGACAACACCATGTGATGCGCCCTATGACATTTTCCTATCTCAGTTTTTGTTTCATCTTTTTATTCTCAGCCATTTCGGATTTATAAGCACTGGACGTTTTATCTGATATAGGACCCACTTTTTGCGGCCATTTAAAAACGGTGGCCCAAATCGAAAATTGTTTCCTACAAAAGTTGTTTCGTTTTTCAAGTACTATTAAATGAGGTATGATTCAATACATGTTTCTCTTTCAAAATTTGAAGTTGGCCCCTGGGCTTCCTTGAAAGAGGGCCCTGTGAGTCACCACGACAACACCATGTGATGCGCCCTATGACATTTTCCTATCTCAGTTTTTGTTTCATCTTTTTATTCTCAGCCGTTTCGGAGTTATAAGCACTGGACGTTTTATCTGAAACACCCTGTATATATATATATATATATATATATATATATATATATATATATATATATATATATATATATATATATATATATATTACACAGAGTGCATTTAATAAATAAGTATAATATTATTCTTTTGAATGTATTTTCGTTGCATATGTGAATAATATTATGGTGTGTCGTGGTCTGAGCGATCATCTGGATGTCCGTAAGGATTTCGAGATGAAACATCCGAATCTCTCGGTGCTTTATGCTCATCTCATTGTTGAAACCAGCGTTGCCAACCCGATCAGAAGGCATTATCGTACGCATCACTTAAAATCATCGTTTTTGTTGTAAAATTATCGTATCTTTTGTTTTCAGTCTCGACATTAAGCTTTATTATTGTTAAGAGAAAACTAACGTTTATATCTAAAACTATATTTAACAATCTGCATAGGAAACAAGATTGAAGTTTAATTCTTCATCAGTCTATCGAAGAAATCCAGTTTTCCTTCAATACTATACATTTTCTTGGGAAAACTTATCTACATTAAGTAGCTAGTAATTAACCTTCCTTGATCGGTTTCTTGCATACGTGTTCGTGGTCCCCGGTTTGATTACAGGTGATTACACGTTTGTAGAGCAAATACTAGTAGTGGTTTGGATAAATATTACAATATGTTCTCACACAATATTGGTGTTCAAAAATATATGTTAAACTGCAATAGTGCAATTAACCAATTACCTAGTAATAATGAACATGTGTAACTAGGTGAATTAGTTTTATGGTTTTAAAGTACCATATACGTAAAATGTAGCTAACAGTGTCACGTAAAAATATTTAAATTACTACCCGATTAACTTTAATTTCTCGAGACGTCGGTCATCTTGATTTTTTTTGTCACTAATATGATGCAAAATTCATATTCTATTTCACGCAATGAATGAAATTTCTTTCGAATTTCAAACGCCTTCAGAATTATCTTTGCTTTTTACCACGAGTTATTAAATTATCGTATACTTTCCTATTATTGTCCAGGAGTTATCGTACATCATACAGGGGGCAAAATTATAGTATCATTCGATAATGATCGTATATGTTCGCAACTTTGGTTGAGTTCTGTAATCCATTTTCGGAAATGTTCTCTAATGTCTTAACCAGGTAAGTTCAGATCTCCTGAAAGTACTCGTTAGTGGGACAGCAGGGGGGCAGATCCGGTAGACGATTACAACTGCAAGACCGTGTAAAAGAAAGACATGAAATAAGACGAGAAAAATTTAATCATCCAATTTTGAGTGTATATACATGGAACCACCCA
Organism: Thermobia domestica; assembly: GCF_964235325.1. NCBI lineage: Eukaryota > Metazoa > Arthropoda > Insecta > Zygentoma > Lepismatidae > Thermobia > Thermobia domestica. The sequence continues at coordinate 87,322,954 of NC_137461.1, forward strand.
CAAATCCTCTTTCATCCATATCAATATGTGTGACCAGTAAAAGTGCGAAATAACGGAAACAAACAATATAGTGAAGTTCAACTGGTAGCCCACGAATTCCGCGATCGTAGTACAGAGCATTGGGTCAAGTGTAAAATTGCATTATCATATTTAAATTGGTTAACTAATTGTCATCATGTAATCCGATTTCTGTCAGTGTAATAATTTCAAGTGCTGTTAAATAAAGTTACCAATACAAAATCGTACGTATCCTTTCAAAGTAATACTACCATACATATTATCATGGTTTAAATCTATAGGTACAAAAGAATTTAATTTATTTTCCTTTCCGGCATAACTAATTTAATGTCTATGCAGCGCATTAATATTTGTATTATTGAACTATATCGGCACTAGAGAAACAATTAGAATATGTCTTTAACGTCGATTTCCCCAAATGTTCTGACCTGAACTCTGTGTTTTGAAATGTATTTTAAAGCGGCTATATGTTCAGCCTTAAGCATAAATGGTGACATTCAGGAACGAACCAAGTACCGTTATATTTGGCCAAGCCCAAACAGAAACGATACTGGACGAACCCGTAATGTTACTGTATATTAATTTAAAACCGGCATATACCGTATATTGTTTTCTTCTGATAAGCTTTCAAATGTGTTTCCTGGTGGAGGGAGATATTCTCCTTCAATTTTTTCTCTTTTTATATTCACTTTATGTGCAGTCATCTTCTGCACTTTACAAATCCTTACCTAGCGCGTAATATCTTGTTTATTTCGTAATAATTCTTCTACATGCTTTCCCACATTCGTTTTTAATTAATATTTTAAAGTGACAGAATGTATATAACAATGCAATCGGTTAGTCAGTGCATCCCATTTTTAATCACTGTACGCTTTTTGCATATCTACTGTGAACATTTCAACTTCTGAATTCATTATTATTTACTTAAAAATTCTGTGAAATAGTCAACGTGACTCTATGGCAGTTTTAGTTGAAATTTTATTTTTATGAAGATAAAAAATTTTATTAACTTTTCCCAATAGTTCAGTTCAGTAGATCGGCAGTGCCCAGAGTAGAAGACAGTTCGTTTGTTGCTCTTTTGCAAGAAGAGAGAGAGAGTTGAGTGGGACTTCCTATTACTTTCTTCCTTGCACCTACTTACTTACACGGACTTTCCTTTTTACATTTACAAGTACATACTTTCCCTTTTTTCTACTATTTTTTTCATCCTACAGTTCCCACGTTTCTTTTAAATTTCTTATTCAGATTGTTATTCACTAGTTAGTTGTATACAAAAATCCTCCTTCTGAGATATACACAAGTTAATTTGGTTAATGCATTATTTCTTTTTTTTTTTTTCGATATAAGGCAATTCGGTTCGTCCGTGCCAACCTTCCGCAGTTTACTGCTCATTAATTTTAATCAATATTTATTTTCGTTCTCAATTCTATCACAAATTAATAGGTTTGGAGTGGCTGTGCTAGTGAGTGCCTCGTGGCTGGTGGTGCTCCCTGAAGAAGAAGGTCAAGTGGGCCCAGTGATACACCTACACTGCACTTACACTTTCTGTTCCATTTACACGTACATACCTTCCCTTCTTTTTTTTCTACACTTTCTATTTCTCCTTTCTCTTTTCATTTTATACTTCTCACTTACCCTTACTTTTTTGTCTTGTCATCTTGGCTTTTCGCCCTCTATCCTTGTCGGAACTTCTTTCCCGATTTTGACCTTTCCCTGTCTTCGACTATTTTCCTGACTTGTGTCCATTCTTCCCGATTGTGTCCTGTATTTTATTCTATTTTGTTTTTGAATTATAAATCCTCTTTTTGAGGTACACATTTGACCATTTAGCATTTGTGGCACATATGACTAGTGAGCTGGTGCACTTACCTATTTTCCTGATAATAGTCATAAGAGATGACAAGACATGGCCGATTTGACTTCATAGTCGCGGCCCTAACTCCCCTTTTTATAATTAATATTTTTTTTTCTTTTGCGCAGAATTATTTTAGGAGGGCAAAAGGTTAGTAAACAAAAATGTAGTGTAGCTAAGCTAACTTAATAATGTAGGTGTTATAACAAAATCTGGTTTCGTTTGATTACATAATATAACGTTATATTAGGTTAGTTTAGGTCAGGTCAGGTTAGGTTAGCTTAAGGGGTCCAGTGTAGTTTTGGACACCTTTAACGGAACATGGACCCTCTTAAGAATTCTGGACTTCTTTATTCTAGCAAATGCCCAAATAACTTCATACACATTTAGGGTTGACTGCTGTAACGCTGAACCAATTTTAGCAAATTTACCGGGTCAATTAGAGAATTTATTTAGGTTTATGAGGAGGACTGAGTGAAAGTCAGGTAAGGGAAATAGTAGAAATTCAGAGAGCGATTGTATTTGCTGTTTTTTTGAGGCATTTATTCCGAAGTTGGTCCTCCTCCTATTTTTTAGCCACATGTGTAATAATTGGTTCTTTTATGTACTAATCTTTAATATTAAATTAAAATATTGCCGAGCGAGCGTTAGCGAGTAAAGGCGGGTTAGAGCCCGTCAGGACACGTTTTCTGTGTTTATTACAGCTATCTAGGAAGGGGATTTGTGTTTCAGAACCTTGGCTCTATGTTAGTTATGTTACCGTTACATTGACAAGTATGGGCTAACTTTCTCCACGTTTCTTTACAGTTATTTGCTTACCGCTTTTTCTACATTCTATTTTTAGATTTATTAAACCATGACTTTTACTTATGTCAGCCATGGGCAAGTCTTCACTTTAGACAAGGCTGTGACAATAACCAAATGATCTGAACCGGTTCCCACAGTTACAGTTCTCAAGAAGGAAAGACAGAAAACAACGTGCCCTGCGGGGCTCTAACCCACCCTCACTCGCTCACGCTCGCTCGGCAATACTATTTACTGACAGGATATCACTGCCTTGCCCAAAGTAAAGAGTTACCCAGCCATCTTTTCAAAACAAATGCTCATTACATTACCATAATCTTACCATGAAGTGACCTTGCGCCAAGTAGCAAGTACCCTCCGCTTCCCAAACAATTTGATGTTTAGAACCGTTTATATAAAGACAACTTCCGCTCTGCTTATAAATTATCAAGGACATAGACAAGCAAATTATTCATTTCTTCCAGCTAAATTTTCAAAATTTCGCTAGAAACGGGGACCAAATTTGGAACTTAACCGGTTTTTGATGTTGTAAGCGGCACTGTATGTCGAGGCGGATGGACTATTTCGCGGAGAGGTGCACTAGCTTTACTATACGGGAATATATTATACATAAAGCTGCATCAGTTCCCGAAGGAGCAGGACGCTCATACTTTTAGGGATTATTCATTGAGTATGTACGAACTTACAAAGGAGGTAACAAAGCGACTTTTATTTAGTTATCGACTGATGCGGAAAAAAAGAACGCACCTGTACTTTATATCTGCATGTGTAGTGCCTTTGTACTTTATCTATGACTATGTTTGGGGGGGGGAGGGAATTTAACGCATATCGCATGTCTTGTGCACATGGATACTTCTTACTATTGCACTACGTAGAAAATCTTTGGTATTTCATGTAGAAGTGGTAATAGAACACAGAAGAAACGCAGATCAGGGGGTTCTCATGTATACTATTACCCTATATGGATCCATAGATTGTTAAATGTGCAGAAGAATTTGGGCAAGTCTTTAGTTTGCCCATTTCATGTCAAGAACAGAACCCAACCAACTCCTGCGGAGCTTCTAACTCGTTCCTACTACTACTACTACTTATACTATGGATCGGTATAATAAATCTGGATACCTAATAACATAATCTAGCGTAACTTAATGTAATTCAACCAAATATAACCGAATGCAGTTTATTTTAGTCCGTTTTTTAATTTTCAAATTGGTCTGACGATACAGCAGTAATGCTCACGTTTGTAACGTCTGTGTGAACTGATATGCACTGGGAACACCGTGTGCGTGGGTTTTCTCGGGGTTCTCCTGTTTCCTCCCATTTTCTTCATTCCACCATTTCGTTCATCTCTCATCATCACCGTCTCCCTTAGCCTAACTGGTATATGCGTGGGACGTAAAACTCCAAAATTTCATTTCATTTCATGATATGCACTGGAAGTAAATACGTGCTATTTTAAAATAAAAATGAAATTAAATCTTTGAGTTTTACATTCCATGTTTATGCCAGCTAGGCTAAAGGAGACGGTGATGGTGAGAAATGAATGAAATAGTGCGATGAAAAAGTGCGAGGAAACGGCGGAACCCCGAGGAACGTGGTGCGTGCTATTCTAGACTTTCAGTAACCTTTATCCTATTATATACAGTTATTTCATCACGAAATTAACACACAGTGTCATAGAACTATTATGGTGGAAATTGCATAATTCGGTCCAGATCTAGGATGTGGTCCAGATTCTTTTTACTAGCACTTCCTCTTACGAGTATAAATAGGATCGGACGTACACCATAAAATTAACTGTGTGAAGAACAAACCAACCAGTGCTAGGTAAGAGTTCACTCGATCAGACAGTTCTACCAAATAGAAAATTTACTGGTAAAATATTATGTGAAACGTTTTCCGAGAAGAACGAGAATTTGAATATAAGTAATTGTTGTAAGTGCAGAGCATACTGAAATGAAGTTTGAGTGATAGTGAAAGTATTTATGTGTAAGTGTGTTCTTCCATTATCCTCGTCTACGAGTATACTCACCGTCGCTGACGCGCTTGTTCCCTACGGCCGCACCCCCTCGCTGCCGCTTGGGACCCCCTGCTGCGCGCCTACCCCGACTCGGGTAGATAGTATTCGTGCTTTTAGTGGCCATCTAGCAGAAATTGGTTCGTTTTATGCACTGTAGTTTTTGTGGCATACGTTCGCACTGTATATACTATGAGACTTCCTGAAGTCAATCTGCAAATAGTGATGGAGCTCCTTATTTAGTACATGCTGTGCTAAAAGATTTTTTTTTTGGGGGGGGGGGCGGTTAATATTAGCAGCATGTTATGGCGGTGTTTGTTATTATATTACATTCCCTGATAAGCAAACTATAATATTCCTTTCCTTTCTTCGCTGAAATCCGGGATATTGAACCAGGTCAGGTGTAGGTACACCAAGCAAAATAATCCAAAATATACTATTCTTTCATTTTCTTCATGTTTCGCAAAATTTTTGCCCTGGACTGCGTGATAATAGCTACCCCCACTTAGCATAGACAAAGCTTAAGAAAGACACCAGCAATAATTGCTGAAAATTAGAATTCTTTCAGGATTTGCGTATAAATATAGCTTTCGAACATGTAGTATAAAACCAAGTAAAAGACAAACCATGCTATGCTAGGTGGTCACTAAAATCAGGAATGCTCGATCGGAGTCAGGGCAGGGTGAAGCTGATGGGACCGCGCTAAGGCTGCCCCATCAGCGACGGTGGGTATGCACGTCAGCCACGATAGTTGAAAATCACTGTGTTCTTCAATTTACTAGAAGTCTTACCAGTAGAGGAGCTTCACCGTTATAAATTGTTAGTTAGGTTGGTGTTCATGTGTTGCATTTTTAAGGAACTTAATATAGATTTTCGCAATGATAGGGAGTTCTTATATTACTTGCAATTATTTCATACCGTTATTGCAACCTTTATATAAACTTAAATATACATTTTTTACACTGTACACAAATATTACGGCCGCGGAAAATATAATTTAATACGGTCCTTTTTATATGCATTTATTTTTTAACCGTCGTATAGCAATTGTAATAGTTTTTACATTAGGAATCCTATACTTGTTAACATGAAAATACTGCTGTATTACTCACTATTTAAAATTATGTATAAATTTGGAAAATGTAGTGTACTTAAACTTGACCAGCGCCCATTTTATACAGCTTTGTAATAGGCCTGCATACTGATGACATAAAAATAACTGTATGTGCGAGAAACACGAGAAGTTGGTTCTAGTTCGTCAGTGCAAGCAAATTGTACATGGATTCTGGTCAGTAGGAGCAGGCATTTGCTATGGAGGGCATGCATGTAAAAGAAAACCTTGTAACGTAAGTGTCTGTGTAGGAATCCAAACTAGAGATACTAGTGCATATTCAGGGTCGGATTTAGCATTTTGGCGCCCCTAGGCCCAATAATTTTTCCCGCCCCCTAGTCTGGTTAAAGTTACTTTCCTAAAAACCTTTATTAAAAAATTATATCAGGCCTATATGTTAATTGGTTAAACACCACTCCACGATGCAATTTTATCATTGCAAGTTTTTTGAGGAATTTACCTGGTTCTGGGCTTAACAAAATACCGTTAATGTATTAACAAAAGATTGGTGAATAACTTTGGTTTTGTTCAATGTAGCCACTTGGGCAAATAAATAAGAACCTCTGTAATACATTATAAAATAGTTTTAACCTCGTAGCGGTACTCGTGGAGCAGTGATTTGAACATTGGCATGCATACGGCGCATGCGCCCCTAATCACTCCGAGCAGTAGCGTCGAGCCAACCTAGTGGCAGTGGCAATACGATGCGTACCGCTCAACGAAATCCCTACAGACAGTTCTCCCGTGTTTGAGATCAATGTTGTAACGAAGTTGATGCATAATGTTGAAAAATAGTTTAACTTCACCAACAATTGTTCCAATGAACTTCAAAATCAGAATGCTTTATTAGCCTGATATTTTAATCAATTTTAAAAATATGTTATGGCTATTTGTTTTTATTTCTAGATAATTTTTAATTTTTTTTCTCGGCCGTGCGCCCCCTGGGAGCTTGCGCCCATAGGCCCGGGCCTATTGGGAAATCCGGCCCTGTGCATATTTCACGCTCTTCTATGCCACGAAAATGACTTCAACTCCTCCATTAGTTGTTACATTTGGATGATGGCTGTGGTGGATCATTGGCAGACCGCTCTCCTTCGGCGTGTGGAGTCCCTGGTTTGATCCCAGCTCCCTCCAAACAGGATTTATGTTTGGCAAGCGCTCTTTCCTTGTGTTTTCTCGGAGTCTCCAGTTTCTTCAGACTTTCGTCATTCCACCATTATCATCTATTTCATCATCACCGTATTTCATAGTCTTGATGCATAATCGTGAGGCGTGCAGAATAGTGGGAAGAACTTGAAGAAAAATGAAACACACTTTTTAATATTACAGCCATCTATGTTGATAGAATGTTATGTTTTTCTGCCATCAAATCTGTACATTACATTTTATACATGTTAGAACTTACTTTGCATTCCTTTTGCTTCTTTTTGTATCATTTTTAGAATATAATAACATGGTAATGGAGAGAATTTTTCAGTGTTATATCTACGTTAATACTGGTTTAGCTGTTTGCCGCCTACATAAATAAGTATTACTCTTCTATTGAAAAGTAACACGTAGTGCCTGTAAATTTTTAAAAAATTGGGCTCAAATCATTAATCTGAACTTACTCATTAATTGATTTAGTCGTCCAAGAGTTAAATTGATAATAATGTATAGTAGTAAACTAGGAAGAAGTGAAAAAGGCGTAAGTTCAAGAATACCGCAGGCTAAACTAGCGTTCAGTAGGAAAAAGAGGACTGCTAACATCAAGGAATGTGTCTTTGGACTTTCGAAAACGATTTATTAAGATTCTGGTATAGAGCGTGGCGGTTTAGGGATCAGAGACATGGACATTGCGAACACCTGAAATATCCAAGCTGGAAGCCTTTGAAATGTGCTGTTGGCGCAGAATGCTGCTCATATCATGGACCGAAAGGAAAAGGACTGAAGACGTACTAAAGGAAGCTAATGAAGGGCGACAGATCACAAAGATAATAGGAAAAAGAAACAGCATGCTTGGCCATCTTACTCGGCACTCCGATTGGAGCACCGTATTGATGGAAGGGAAGGAAGAAGGAAAATCTGGAAGAGGAAGATTAAGGATAGAACATCTAGATGCAGTTACGAAGAAGAGACCTAATCAACAGCTCTCCCAAGGGAGAGAAGAGTTTTAAATTTTCATGTTGCCCACCAACCTATGGTTGAGGAGAGAAGGAAGAGGAAATAAACTAGGTTTCTATAAAAGAAGCATTGCTGCACTTCCAACACCTGATATACACTTGTCAGTTATTTTAAGGCTCATGGACTCGAAACTGGCATATGACCCTGCGCTTGTGACACTCTAAGCCTGTTAGTTACAAGGCTGCCGTCCCCCACTTAAACCCTTACACTACTCAGGTGAGATATGAAACAAATCCCGTGCAAGTCCCCAGCAAAATGGAAACCAAATAAGAGAATAAAATAAGTATTAAAATCATCAAGGAAGGGTTATCTCAATTTGCAATAAAGTTTCTCTGTCTAAAAAGCTCTTACTTTTAATCGGTATACTTTCACTAAGGGATTTATTTCGCGACTTTGCCAGAGAATGTGGGAACTTCAATAAACCAAAGCAGAGCACTAGCACAAAGTGTTAGTCTTCCAAAGATACAACGAATTACAGTTGTGATCCTTTGTCAATTGTTATTACATATCGAACCTATGGAACTCACTTTCATTTATCGAACAGTAGCTTGTGGTGCATGAGATCTGCTAAGTTACTATTAACCTACTATTTCCGACTGATTTTGATACAGTACCTTTTTCTGATCCTTAACCTGTACTGTACTTTTTATTTTCTCTTTTCATACTATCACAGTAAACCATCGACAAGTCACCTATTAGTTTCATATCTTCATGATCTTCGTAGACTTAGGCGCTCTTTAATAAGCTCAATTTCTTACGTTAAATTTTAAAAGGTAATTTCTAGTATATAGTAAAGTAATATTAAATAATATTTTAAACAGTTCTAAAGTTGCATCTCTTAACTGATGACTTGCCTTTCCCAATTATTCGGAAGTTCCAAACTGTTGTGGTGATATTTGTATACCGTATTAGAAATCTATCCCAATTTCATTTCTGCTATCTACATAAGCAGTATCATGGTAGAGTCGTGGACATCTTGCCCTATTGCACCCCTTCTAGGTGGTATGAGCTTCGATACACGGAAATCTTTTCTACAATCTTCGTGTTTTTCATTCTGGCCACAGTAGGACCTTCGTTACTTATACGTATTTTAAACGTTATTATGAAAGCGACTTTTCTAACAAAGTAACAGTTGCGACATTATTTAATGATTTGAAAGTGAAAATGGAATATTTTAGTTTTACGTACCATGAAAAGCCCTTTAGCCTATAGGAGACAGATGATTAATAAAAGTGAGTGACAGAGAAAATATTTTTTATGCTCTTCCACCGGGAATCGAAGTAGGATCACATGCATCGAAGCTACACGCCCTAGCAACTGTATCCGCGGGGGCTTTTGGAGAGCACAACTTTAGTTATCAAGTACGATATTTGAGAATATCTTGTATTTCGATTTTGGAGTATTGCTCCATATGTCATTCATTTGGAATTGATTGGGTTAGATTATAGTTAGCGTCCCTTTCAGCATCGAGGATATATGAGACATGAACCTACACCTTAACATGGGATCCAAACAACAACAGCTTCCTCCAGGAATCAAACCCGGGTCTGTGAACGTCTTTCGTTAGGTTTTATTTCATTTGGTGAACAAGTGTGTCAGCTATATCGAAGGAACTGACAAATTTGGAAAGTTGTTTCACAATTTTGTCTCTGAATCCTGTGTAATCATTGTAAGAAGCCCCTGAGCTTTCAGAGTTCGAAACATTTTGAATTAGATTTTCAACAAATAATACAGCTTTTTAAATAAAATAAGCACTATAGTCCGCGTCAGCCAATGTGTCCGCAACGCGCTGTTGCCAAACTTCTGATTACTAAACGAGCTCTCAACTGGCGAATGTTGTATGTAGCAAAGGAGCTAATCTCACTAACAACTATACACTGCCGTCTTTTGAGTTGTTACAACTCAAAACTAAAATTTGTTTTCTTAATAAACTACAAGTAGTATCTGCGTCTCTGTTAGGAGAAATCAAACAATAACATATACAATCTGCTACTTAATAGTTCATATTTTTCTTATGCAATATAAAGTATTTTTTTAAAAATATTTTAACAGCATAAAAACTATCAACTCTATTAAATTGACAACGAGCGATACAAACTGGTATTTTAACGCCATAAAAAATTTCTCGCTTTTGCAAACACTGCGCATGATAAATTACTCTCAAGCATGTCATTTTGTTCATCTAGGTGAGGTTTATTGATTCATACATCTTTTCTTCAGACCTTATCAAAGATAAACAAAAGTTAAGAGTTTATCATATTTTTTGGACGAGCTTAGACGAGTTTATGATATTTGAAGAACGGCTATAACGACTTTGTAGAAATTTCATAAAAAATATGTATTTCGTCAATGATCATATAATAAGATCTATTTTTGTAAGAAAAAATTTAGAGCGGGCATTTATTTAAAAGAAGAAAGTAATGCATTTTTAATGCTATTTAAAAAGTAGTAGAGTGAAACCTCTACTAACGGACACCTCCCATAACGGACATATTTTGTAATCCCCAAACACTGTAGTAGGAAAAAACATATTGGCAAACCTCTCTAAAGCGAACACTCTCTAGTACGGACACTTTATCTAGAAACAAGTTGAAAAGTACAGTAAAAATACACAGAACATGACGGTGTGACAACATTTTGCCTCCTCAACTGTCTGTTCAGTGCTTGCATTCTACTTCCACCTAACCTGTTTCAGAAACAAAAAGTGATTGACAGTTGCCCACTGTTTGGGATGACGTATCATTCTACTGTCCCGCTGTGTGGAATCTCTAACCAAGCAGAAGACAAGTTTGGTATTTTTGACCACGGGTACACATATTGTCTTCTTTTAAAAAAAAGTAATTACTGGACTGCAATTTCTCACGAATTAAAGCAACACACCAAAAACGTAGTAAGTAGCGACATCTGTAAAGTGCAGAGAACTATAACATCTTATTCCCATGTTGTGTCTCGAACATAGGGAATTGAATGACGCAAGATAATGCAGGTATAGTAACATTTTGGTGATATTCATAAATACGTGATTCATGCAAAAATATTTTTTCTAATTGCATATTACCTTGTTTATTAATTTACGTAAGAAAATATTGAAACCTCTCTAAGGCGGACACCTCTCTATAGCGGACAATTGTTGATTCCCCACGGCTGTCCGCTTTAGAGAGGTTTCACTGTAGTATGAATGTACAGTACATTGTTTATTGCGTCGTGAAGAGTATTAGTGAACTGTTTCAGTACTATGACCTTTCTCAGCAAGTGAACGTGGAGAACAAATCATTTTATGAAAACATCTTTCTCTTTAGATGCAAGGATTCTAAAATGGAAAATTGAGCAACTGGCTTCTGAATGAATGTGTTGTTTTGTAAAAGAAAGAAGAAAAGAATCATCAGAGTCTTTGATTGAAGATTGCCGATTTTACAAATCAGAGTCTCTTAGGAAATACTTCTTTTTTTTTAAGATGAATAGCTATGATTTTAACCGACAGTGACGTAAAACCGTTCATAAAAACTGTTAAAGACGCAATCAAAAAGGTAGATCTATACTATCCCTTTTTATTGAGGGTAATTCATTGGTAGGTGAATTTTCATTCAGCCGAACATATTTGTAGCGATTTTCTTGTCTTACATAAACATTTAAATACTAACCGTTTAATACAGGATTAAAAGAAAAAAGAAAAAAATATATTCAGAAAGGGTGGTTTATTAATAGGGTGTACTTTCCTCGAATTCAAGTTTCCGAAATCGTCTATGCAGTCATTCCATTCAAATCACCTAACTTTAAAACATGACCGTGCTTCAATGTCTCAGATTCTCTTCAAAAATTTTTCATACATTAATACCAATGAAATTGTGGTAACTTAATTTTTTTCCGATTTTTTGGATGAGAAATTGGCCGGGGAGAAATTTTTGAAAAATTTAAATTTTGCTTCAATTTCACTTTACGGCACTCAGTATCATGGAACTAAAATTACCATAACTTCCTTATTTGTAAAGTTGTTGTCCTTATCCAGGTGACAAATGAAAGCTTAATGTTTTCTCTTTCAGTAGATCCTAAGCAACCTTGCAAAAAGTTACACTGTCAAACAATATGCAGTGTGCGAATTGAAAAATTTTCCCAGGGGGGGATGAATTTCACCCATATGCGCACCCAGGTCTGCCACACACACACACACACACACATATATATATATATACTAACAAGTACAAAAACAGTTGAGATGAGATGTGAGATCTTTCATAAATTTTCACTCAAGTAATATTTAGGTTAGCTACGCAAAGTAAGAATTGTTCCCTTTTTCTATCTTATCTTTATGTCCATTTAAAAATACTCCAGAAGGGGAAAAAGTTATCCCTGCCAGGGATAAAATTTTTCTTCTCCAGGGTGGGAAAGATTTTTGTCAGGGGGGGAAATCCCTGGCATCCCCCCCGCCAATTCGCACCCTGTTAATATGCATACAAAGCTTTTTTTTTTAAAATACAAATTGTGCCATTGCTCAAACGTTACAACTGTGAAACTTTTGAAACTTTTTTTGTACATTCGTCTTATCACGTACATGGTATGGTTAAAAACTAAAGAGGGTGTCTTTTGTATTTTTGTAATTATTATTTTTTATATAGGCCTACGGAAATATACAGTTTTAAAGTTTGTTACAAATTGTGTCGTTTCTCATATGTTACAACTATGGCACTCTTGAACCTTCTTTTTATAGAATGATTTTATCACATGGATGATATGGTTAAAAAATGAAAAGGGTGCTTTTGGTATTTTTGCAATTATTATTATTAATATTATTGTTTGTGTTTTAAATGTACAAAAAATATACAGATTTACTGTTGTTAATGGATTTAGCCTTTCCTCTGAAGTAGTGATGGCCAGTTCCGGAATTTTTACTTTCCGGATTCCGGAAAGTAAAATCAGAAAAATTTCGGAAAGTAAAATTTCCGATTTCGGAAAATTTTGGCTATTCCTACTCCAACTGTCACACTTTAAAACTTTTTCAAATAATCATCTTAGTAAATATTAGGTATGCTTAAAAATAGAACTGGTGTAATGTGTAGTTTTAGTATTACCATAATATTATATTTTTGTACTTTAACTATGACTTTCAACCTTTTCCCCAATAGTACCATCGCTTACAACTATCAGACTTTTGTAACTTTTTACAGGATTACTTTGCATTTACTAGGTATGATTAAATAACAAAAAGGGATACCTTTTTTGTAATAATCTTGCGGTTTTGTGAATGGAAAATATAGGCCTAGCAATGTAAGGGGTTGAGTGATTATTACAAACCCTATCAACAGAAATAAGAAATAATAGACTAATGTACGTACATAGATGAAAACAATAAACATACATAACAGTAATACTTCTTAAAATATGGCCAGTAGAATATAGAAGGCCCGGAGCCATTCATAAATTGCACTCTGACGTACAAAAATAATAATTACAAAAATACCAAAAGCACACTTTTTATTTTTTAACCATGTCATGTATTTGCTAAAATGATCCTATAAAAAAGGTTTCAAGAGTTTCACAGTTGTAATTTACGAACAATGACACAATTTGTAACAAAACTTAAAAGTATATATTTCCGTATATGTAAAATACCAAATCATAATAATAATAATAATAATAATAATAATAATAATTACAAAAATACCAAAAGCACTCTTTTTATTTTTTAACCATATCATGTATATGATAAAATGATTCTATAAAAAGAAGCTTCAAGTGTGTCATGGTTGTAACTTATGAGAAATGACACAATTTGTAACAAAACTTAAAAGTGTATATTTCCGTACAAGTAAAATTAAAAAAAAAAAAAAAAAAAGTACCAAAAGCACCCTTTTTATTTTTTAACCATATCGTTTATGTGCTAAGATTATAACGGTATTGGGTTCGAGTCCGGTTTGTTTTTATAATGACTTAGTCATATATTACCGTTCAGGTTAGATTTTTGACCGTTTTTGTTTATTAGAGATTATATGTAACAATTTGTCCCGGTAATGGAACGATATATGTAACAGTCTTGGGTTTGAATTTTTCCGTAGATGAATGGTTAATGACGGTTTAGAATTTTTACAGTCCACAGGGTTTGAGTCGCTGGACGTAACGAAACTATAGTTATTAACAATGCCAGGAACACCTTTTTGTGTAAGTACAACCTAGTAACTATAAAGTTAATATCTTATACCTGCACAACGCTAAACACAGCAGCAAAGTAATTGTTTGTTAACTAGATATTTAACATGACCATTATTGCTTTAGGGAGCTGTAAAAAAAGTAATGTTAATGATAAATTTTATTAAATATATTATTAAAATGGAACACGCAACTTACCACAAATTATACACTAATACAATAACACTAACACATTAATATACTTCGAATATTTTAAGATTTAATTATTTTATTTATTTTTAAGATTTGCCCCTTTATATACTAGTTCGCATCGTGGATGCGCGATTATTTTTCTTGCACAGTATATAAACGTATATCACATATATTGATTTTGCTACATCACCATTATTGAGCTACACTGATTTTGTTTTTATTTTAGAAGAAAGGCTGTTTATTGAAATCGACACCATGATGACGAAACTGTGTATATTACACTGTCTGGTTTCCTTGAGCCACTATTAGTACGTTTTTGCTAAAGATTATTTGCTTTTTGCAGGTTAACTATATATATGATTATTAATATTAACAACTTATTTTCACTGTATTTTTGTAATAACGAAACCAACTATATTGCTTGGAGCAAAGCGCGAATTAATGGCGCTTCAAGATTAAACTACATTTTTTTGTTTTAATCTAAGTTTTGCACTGTTATTGTTTTCTTCCCTCCTTTACTTTTTTATTCTCCGCCAACTGCACAGTACACAACGGTGGTGAGGAAGGCTGAGGTATTATGCTATTAACAGAGGAAATAAACATTCATTCACTTTTCACTGTTTTAAGCGTATTGATTAATTGGGATACGATTAATTATAACCTTCTGTTCTTCTATTATAGTTTTATAATAATTAAAACACCGGAAAACTTGCTTTGAAGTACTATTTTGTTTTGGTCCCATCGGGAACGTCCCGAAGAGTTTTATCCACACTGTTTTGACGAGAATGGAAAAGAAAGAAACTTTTAATGATAGAATGACACGAGGGTTGTTCAAAATATTTTTTTATTTTGCTTTTATGGCACAGTCAGTGTCATATGATAATTCTATTTAAAAACTTTCAAAAGTTTCATAGTTGTAATTTTTGAGCAATGGCACAATTTTTTAAAAACTCTAAAATTTGCTTTTTATGTCCATTAATGTGTGACAGTGTAACCTTTTGCAAGGTTATTAGAATCTACTGAAAGAGCAAAAATTAAGCTTTCATGTAACACCTGGATGAGCCCACTAACTTCAAAAATAAGGAAGTTATGGTAATTTAGTTCCATGATGCTAAGTGCCAAAAAGTGATATTGAAGTAAAATTCACATTTTTCAAAAATTTCTCCCCGACCCATTTCTCATCCAAAAAATCGGAAAAAATTAATTTAACATAATTTCATTGGTATTAATGTATGAAAATTTTTTGAAGAGAATCTGAGACATTGAAGCACAGTACGTTAGGAGATTTTTCATGGAATGACTCTATAACAGATATTCACAAATAAATATTTCAATAATAGCTCTAGACTATGTCATGAATAGTGATTCATTTCAAAAGTAAGAAGACTGAAATAATTAAATGATATGCCCACCGTACTCTTCCTTTCTTATTATATTACAATCTTAATAATTTCCAGCATTTGAATCGAAAGAAACCCTAAAGAGAAATATAGTCCTCATAGTCTGCAGAGCGAACTTTATCCATTAATGTGCAAATTAAAGTAGTTATTCGAAGAATTTGATAATCACTACTTTCTTAATAGTTTGCATTTATTTTTCAGACTTTCTGCACAACACGTGCTGAAGACAAATGAAGATTTTAGCTAGTTGCACGAACATAAATTCACAAATGCTCAACATCTTTACAAGTTACCTAAAGCACAATTTTGCCACTTCTACCAATTTTGTACCAGTGCACAAGCCAGCACAGTTATGTGATATAGAACTATTAAATGACTATGTTGCTTTATCTTCGAAACTTCTGGTAATTACTGGAGCTGGAATTTCGACGGAAAGTGGAATTCCTGATTACAGATCTGAAGGCGTTGGTCTTTATGCTCGGGGTTCTAATCGTCCCATTCAATTCCAGGAGTTCATGAAAAACGTTAATGCAAGGAAAAGATACTGGGCAAGAAGCTACATTGGGTGGCCTCGATTTTCCTCGTTTCAACCTAACATAACACACAAGATATTAAGCCAATGGGAAGCAAACGGAAAAGTACAGTGTATAGTGACGCAAAATGTAGATAGACTTCATCAGAAAGCTGGTAGCAGTAAAATTATTGAACTTCATGGAACTATTTACGAAGTTATATGTTTAGGTTGCAATCAATTGATTCCGCGAGATGATTTTCAGATCACACTCAATGCCTTAAATCCTACTATGATAGGTGATGCAACTTTGGTACGGCCAGACGGGGACGTGGATTTAGCACAGGTAAATTGTAGTTTAAAATCGTAGATAATTTTAGCTATTAGAATATGAGATAGCTAAATAGTGTTAAACCCCTTGCTGAGTATAAGTATGACTCTATTTCGAGCATATTGCCAAGGTAACATTGACCACTTCGGGTTCGGAAGGCAGAGCTATTATTCTCGACAAAATTGTGCTTTGTCTGTTTCTGTATGCGTCGAATTTGAACTTGTAGAAAATTAGATATAAAAAAATCCTAATTTATCTCTCAGCTGGTGAGATTTAGTGTAATATCAATGATACTATAAAATAATAATAATCATTTGCATTTTCTGAGACCTTTCGATTGGAATCTCCAAATCTTCCTTCAATAATCATTCACAGTGTCTTAAATAATCATCTCTCTATCTCAGATTGTGAATAGTCATGCTAAAGAGAACTCATAATTGTAATTGACACTTAAGTAACTGTATATTAACAGTTGCGGAACTTCAGCGTCAGTTCCTTCTCTGCAAATTGAACTTAAGGCTCAATATAATACAGTTTTATTTTCTTGTGCTTTCTTAACATTTAAATAATCGAAAGTATCTTACGAGCAACAAACGTAATAAATATGCTTGTAGCTACATTGCAAATTAAAAATATATGCCTTGAATGTTACTAGAGAAACATTGTAACTGCTCTGCGGTTCATACGTAATTTTGATCTCAACCATTCGAAGGAACTTAAAGAAAACGCATTTTCAATATATTTTATTTATCGTTTACGTTCGAAAGACATATGTTAATACATGTTCTTTTTACGTATAATATCGGAAAATCTTTCTTTGTGCTAATTGAACATTTGTAAAAAATCAGATCCCTTTAGTTCGTCGTTGCTTGTAGAACTAAGATTTTCTTTATTGCAGTCCTATTTTTTGCATTGTACCAGATGTATTAGAGATGGACAGGCATTATTCAGCATTATTTGGATTGTATCATTCTTCTATAAATTGTCTATTAACATTTAGTGATTGCTTAATCAATTCTGCATATTGAGTTGGAGACATTTTAAAATATATGAGAAAAACGGCAAGGTATCATCTCACGAAATACAATTAACTGATAACAGAATCGGAGTTCCAAGACTAAATATCTTAAAACAGTTCCTACGAGGGACTACTGAAAACTTCGTTGCCTAATCCAGAATGAGTGCACGTGGAATGATAAAATTTAATACATCTTCTACATACTCTCCCCAAAGTTCAATACACAACCTTGCACGGTGCTCCACTTTTTGCAGTCCATTTTTTTTATTTTTTTTTATTATTTTTTTTTATAAAGAAAATCAGAAGACTGTTACTCCCACCACTGCTCCGTGGAAGTAAATTACCTCCTTATCAGATCCAAAATGGTGTATTTTCAAGTAACTGAGTTTGGGGGAAAAAAGTAATAGTCTGACAGAGCTAGATCTGAGGAAAGGGCACAATGGCTCAGTGGTAAATCTAATCCGCGGGATCCCTGGTTCGTTCCTTGGCCAAGTAAGTTTGTGGTGGGCAACATCATGTCCTTGGGTTTTCTCAGGGTACTCCCACCTTCTCATTCCACCACTTCCATTATCATTCACTTGCATATTTCATTTCATTTCATTTTAGATCTGAGGAATAATGAGGATGATCTAGACATTAAAATCTTAGATCTTAGATATAGGTTCGCAGTGCTCGATGGACAGAAGCATTATCCTGAGGGAACAAAATTCCTCTTTTCAATTTGTCTTTCAGTTCTGTGAGTAATCCAGAAAAAATTTGACTCTTGGGCAGATATTCTGTGAGTACGACTTCATCCTTATCCGAGAGGAATGTTGCAAACACTCTCTCAGTCGACTTCTGTCTCTTGAACTTCTTACGGTAAGGGAAACTTGAGTGCCGCCTGTTGTTTCATTTCAGGATCGTAGTTGTATAATTATATTTCATCCGTGATTACTAATCGTGACAGAAATTGATCGACATTGCGGTCAAAATGAGAGATGCTTTCTCTTAATGCTCTGAATCTTCCATGCTTTTGATCTGTTAACAAATTTTTGGAACCAATTTTGCCTAGAGCTTGCACATGCTCAAAGTCGTTATCAATTATGTTACTAACGCGTTCCTGAGAAATGCCCACAACCCCTGTTACAATCTGAGATTCTGCGATTTTCAAAAATATGAATTTTATCCACGATTTTGGAGACAGTCACTGTTTTTTGATCATGCTGCACATGGGGCATTATTTATTGAGAAATCACCACGTTTAGGATGTGCCACCTACTTCTTCATCATTGCATATAACGGAGGAGAGTCCCGTAGTGTTTCACTGATTTCCTCATCAATTTGCTTCGATGACTTTCCTTGCTGAAACAAAAATTTGATGACCTCTCATCTCGATGTTCCCCCATGAAATTCGCTGGTTGAGCACAAATGATCAGGGGCCATAAAACATAATAAGAATTTAATTATTAATATGAAAATTTAATTTGTACATACAGAGACGTATGGTCTTTAAAACTGTGTAATTTCATAATTTTATCTGCACTCCTTCTGGGTTGGGCTACGAATTTTCCATATACGTAATTTCATTTCATTACCCCGAGTATTTAAAGAAAACTCCTGTCAACCTTATGGGACTTTCGCAGTTTGGAGAACAACGTACAGACCAAACTGTGAGAAATCACTTTCTACCCGTAATGCTCTCCGAAACCTCATCGCATGGACCAAGTTAGCTCTTTCTTTCACAGTACAAATATTAATATAGGAAGGATATCATTGAGCATTATAGTGTTTAAAAGAATTTTTCTATATTGCAAATATAGAATACTATTATTCAAAAACCTTGGAGATTATTTTAAGAAATATTATCCATTATGCAACCATTGTTACGTAGTATAGTGTTAAACGTCAACTTCTGAATTATTCCAAGAAGATAACTAAAAGGAGTTATTAGCCTTCTTCCCTCTTCATAGTGCAATCGAAGTGTGGAAGCATGTAAAATGTGAAATATTGAACTTATTGTTAGTGCGACGCATCAAAAGTTGTTTCAATATATATGCCGTTTTTGGCAGACCTTTGCCTGAAGGTCTGCCCAAAGTTTGTAGTCCAACGGGTTAAGGTCCGGGCTGCTAGAGGGTCAATCAGCGGTAGAAATAAAGTCAGGGATGTTTCGTGCCAGCCACTCCTGGGTTGTTTTCGCTTTGTGGCCTAGAGCGGAATCCTGCTGGAAGGTCTCACCTTTCTCCAGGGAACATGGTAGCAGACAGTGGTTTCACTATAGGTGTTAGGGCTGTGTCCTGGTACACCTTGACATATGCTTTAATACCTTGTTCTCAAAAATGCAGCTGGGTTGTGCCTGAGTAGCTCACTCTCCACCAAACCATCACTGAGGCAGAATGATGTTCCCTCTGAACCCTTGGAGCTGCCTCAGCAGCTGCAGTAGATGACGTGGCATCCACAGGGTCATTTTGGGCGTTGTAGGCCAACTCAATTGTGAACACCTTTTCGTCAGTGAACAGAATCTTTCTGTGCAGATTGTTGGCGTAACGTCGCAACAATCTCTTTGATTTAAGGACCCTCTGCGACATTGTTTGGGTCAGAAAGTGACCAGTCCGTCCGTAGATGTAGGTCACTCCTGAGCACACGAGACATGGAATTTCTGCTGATGTTCATTTCAGCAGTCATCACATTTTGTGTTCGAGCAGGATTTCTTCGAATTCTTGCTTCGACTGCTCTATGGACCTGTGGGGTTCGTACCGTTCGTGGTCTGCCACTCCTTGCGCGGTCAGCTGCCGTTCCAGTCTCGGTGTATCGCTGTATGCGCGATACACGAATCTCTTGCTGATTTGTAGGGGTTTTAGGAGGTTGAAAATCTCACCTGCTGTCTTCCCGACCTTGTGTAGTGCAATCACTGCTACACGATTTTCGTAATCGCCCCTAGTGTTCTGCTTTATACACAGATGGCAGCACTCCACTCCGGATGCCTACACCGCCACTCCAAACTTTGTGACAGTATTTATGATATAACTAGGTATATATATATATATATATATATATATATATATATATATATATATATATATATATATATATATATATATATATATATATATATATATATATATATATCATTTTTATTACTTGTAGGCATTTAAGAGAAAAATTTCATGTGTTGTGTTACTCTATCTTAAGGATGGAAATGCCAAATAAATCTTCGTCTTAGAGATAAGTTTTTTTTTTTTTATGTGATTGACGATGTTTCATATTTATGTTACGTTACATGTACCTAGGTATAAAAATATATGAATTCTATACCACTCAAGTTGCTTTTTCAAACCACTCGTAACTCTTAATGATCTTGAATTCCGAACCACTCTCCAGGGGCTTTAAAAAAAAAAAAAAAAAGGAAAGAAAACAATTTGAAAAAATGCCGCCCGAACAAATGACGAAAAAACGATTACATCATTCAATTTAGAAGTCATCACACAGATCCTCACGAGAAATCAGGTATCTACGAAGTAAAATGTAGTTGCCGTGATAGTTAAAAGAAACCTCAAAATGTGTTGAGTCACATGTAAGAGATGCTGAAGTGAAAATTTTGTCGAAACATTTAAAAGAAACTCATTAGGAGATTCAAGAGTTTCATGTGGTGCTAAATATGAAGTAGAAATATTTTTTTTTTTTTTTTTTTGAAAATGTATTTATTCGTTTAAAGAAACCAAAGTTAAATGTAGACAGGGAATGGAAAGTGATGAATGGGAAGCAGTACTTACAAAATTTACGTAACATTGGCATGCCAACATGAGTTGGTAACCTTCCATCAAAGAACAAACGAGTGCACAAATTAATCCCGCCATATCGTAATCCATGTGTCCATCATTTGACGTATAATCCATGGCTGCATTGCTCTACCCTGGTAATTCCAGTCCTTTTAATTTCTCCTAATGTTTTTACTTTTCTATCTCTTGTTTTCATCCTCCGTGACCAAGATTGGAGGGAAGTGTCGACAGCTTGGAAGTGCAAATGGTATTCAGGAATCACATAAACCTAAAAAGTAGGATGACTGTTAGAATTCGTGAGTGTATCATTACCCTAGAAGGTCTGATGTGTGTTTCAGTTAATTTTCCTACTTATCTGTCTATGTGAATTCATTATATACGTATGCGTATGAATTGCTATGCATTTTTAATTATTTTAACGTAATAATTGACTTTAGTTAATTCTATCGAATCGAAGCAACCTAAGTTACTTAAGTTTAACAATTGTGCCTATCTCAGTTTTCGTCCGCGATCGTCTTTGCTTAAGTATTAATTGAGAGCTATTTCTTTTAATTGTTTCAACACATCTTCCTTCTCTCATTCTTTTTGCCACGTTTCATATATTGCATACTCATCTTTTTTTTTTTTTTTTTTTTTTTATGAACATTACTTCTTTCGGATAAGAAAGTGCTTTCAAATCGCTGAAGGATAGTCTTAAAAAATAAATAAATAAATAAAAAATAAAAAGTATCACAAGTGTAACTAGAAACAGTATGGAAACAAAATGGAAACTTCATTCGGATGAGGTGCTTCCAGATCACTGACGAATATTCTAGAAAAAAAAAAATGTATCGCAAGAGAAACCAGAAACAGTATATGAAATTCAAACTCCAGTGCAAAATTTAGCAATTTGTATAAGCTACAGCATCTGAACCTCAGATCATGTAAGCTAGTTCGTATATTCTAAGGAAGGAAATAGACATTAAAGTTTACTGGTCTAAATTTACACCATTGCGAACTTTCTTTACGAACTGAAGGAACGCTAGTATAGAACAAAGAAAGAAAAAAAAATTAACTGCTCGTCTTATACATTTTGCAGCACTCTCCGTATTATAAAGAATAGTATCATTATGAGTCTATCGTAGTCGAATGATTAGCACATGTGCTTTAGACTTCTGATCGTGCTTGTGTGCTTGAGATTCCATACTAAACTGATAAGTAGTTTGATAATGTAAGGCGTTTGAGGTCAATCTTATGAATAAACTCCAAAGCTCACTTGGTCGTCTTCTTTCCTTTACACCTTAATTGTCGTATTGGCTGTAGATTGTACTAGTTTTATTAACAAATAAAATAAAATGTTAAAAATCCAATATTTGAAATAAAGTAAATATTAGCCTCTTGCTTTCAGTTTTCTAACAAAATTAACAGACTGATTGGTAGCTATGTTAAACCTCTCATCACCATTCTGACCAAATACAGTAGTGGATCTTCAAAACCTAATTTTTAATATCTTCATAATTACAATACACAAAACACTACCATTCTGTGGAAGGTACCTATTTTCATGTAAGCAAGATACTCAGTTAGAACTTATGTACAACAGTTTAACTTTCATATCCACACTAAGGTTTATCCCAAAGATATAGCAGGTACCCAATACATAAATGTAATTTTTGTTACACTTAAACCAAAACAAAAGTTAAGATTTGCAAAAGTTTTTCTTACGATGCCTCAATTTTCTGTTCCAATGATAACGACAAAACAACTGAAACCAAAACATTCGGAAGAGAAATGGTTATAAAACTCTGACTGTGTAAAAATCTGGTTACATCTGATTAAAACAGCACTCAAAACCTATAATATGAAACCAAGTTATGGCACTACAAAATAGATAGGAAAGTCTTTATTTCATTTAATTTTAAACAAATTACGAAAAAAAAAAAAAAAACAATTTAAACACAATATTAGTGTACCATAGAACGTGGGGAAAGCATATTATAAAATAAGTTTCTCACTAACATTCCGGTGCATTCTGTATATGCTGGTGAAGTATAATGTACATGCCAAGACCTTATAGGCATAACGGAAAGGTACAAACTAGGAGTGAAAGAATGTATTCGGAATACGATAAACACAACCATTCCCCAATATTGGGTTTTTTAAGACACCTGAAAAACACATGGCACAATATCAATAAAACGGAAGTCATAAAAAAAAAAAAAAAAAAAAATCACAGAAAGACAGAGGAATCAAAATTAAGTTCCGATGTGGGCCGAAAGTTGGAATAACATCATTGACTTTTACACCATTGTCACCAATAGCAGAAGAAGAACAGATTTAAGGTGTACATGTGTTGTGGCAGCAGATAGTTCTTAATCACCAATGAGAATATATATATATATATATATATATATATATATATATATATATATATATATTCTTTCTTTAAATGTATTTCATATTCAACTCATTCCCAAACATCCTACCCCAAAATAAGTCTTTTTTCGTGGCAATACTCACAGCTATGAGCGTAAAAATCCAATGTATAACATGTTTGCCTGAATATATTCATAATTACTATTTTCCTTTGGAGCGATACTTTGAGGAGAAAAAAAGTAATATCGAAAGAGTTAATTGAATTCCTTTGTTCAATTAGCATTACAGATAAAAACCACTTCATAACATGGAATATCGCAAGATAATTAGTGTTGAAAGTGATAATATCAATATAGAGGAAGTGATAAAAATAAGCGGAGTTGCCTATGGAGCCTACACACAGAAGGTGCATGTATTACATAACGTTGGTAGGCCATATACGACAGAAATGCCCTGTCTGACGCACTGTATCCTCAATAAAATGAAAATAAATTACAAAAACAGTTTCGTTTATCAATCAGTCAATAAATAAAGTGAAAATAATTGGTGATAATATTTGTTTCGAAAAGCAACTTCTTAAGTGTTAGCAGAGTAAAGGAACACCGTAAAGGAGAAATAAGTGTTAAAAAAATACATGATTAAGATTCCAAAATTTATCTGTTTGGAAGATTTTGATTTATAGCGCCTTCCGACTAGCTATTTTTTCCACGTATTAAATGGAAGTGTATTCAACGTTAAATTAACTGTACGACTGTACGACGACATTATCATGTTGTAAGGAAAGTATGTCTTCGGGTAAATCTTTTTTGTTAAATAAGTAGTAGCATTTCTTTCGCTGTTTCTTATATTAAGACAGATCAGAACTTAAATATACAGAGTATATTGTGAATGTTACAAATGTAAATTGTATTCTTTTTTTCTTATTGCTTTAGTTTTTGCTGATTTTATGGGTTCGAGACAAATATTACCAATGTGAAGGGGTTTTAATCGTAAACCCCTAAGTGGTAATCTTAAAAAACTGAACGTAGAAGCGTAACGTTGAGAAGATGAACTCTGATGCAAAAGTGATAAAGTAAGATAAACTGTGATAGCTACCAGCTAATGACTTGTAACTTATTGCATGTAATTATACTTTTATAGTTAGTAATTACAAAATTTCAGAAAATAAGTATTTTCAAGATGAAGTAGAGAAATTTCTGGTTTATTGCAAATTATATTATTAGAGAATAAAGTGTTAATGTTTTGATTATATGTGTCATTTTCTTCATCAAACAAGATGCAAAAAATAGACGATCGAACGGCGTTATAGGTAGAGTTACACAATGGTCAATTTCACAATATTATATCACAGAATATGATACAAATAATATTGAGCCTACTTAAGTGGACAGCACACGTTATCGCATGCTATTTGGAGTTCTGGTCCGGAAGACACGGAAAAAGAGTTTTAGGTAAGATAGAACTTTGGAAAAAAGATCTTTACATCGAGTAAAAAGTAATAATATAACCAGGATCTTAGCGAAATTAGTAAAAACTATCCTGACTAAATTGCGTGGCACATGATGAGATCCAGTAGCATTTTTTTTTTTTTTACTGTGGCGTTGATCTTTCGGTTCTCTTAAACCATAGCCTGAATAAGTTAACCCTCTCGGACTCAGATCATTTTTGGCGTTTCCTACACTTTCAGTTAGTGACTTAGTTGCTCAAAAACTATTACCCGATTTACCCTATGGTTAAGGCTTTGTTTTTTAGAAGAGGATTATGGTTATTTTTTGGTGTAAGTTACATAGCAGTGTTGCCAACGGAAAGGAAATTATTGAGGGAAATGTAGGGTTAAAAATTTACAAAAAATTCCGTAACAGAATTTTAAGATATTTTCTGGCTGGTACCACTATTACCATATGGATTCAAGTTATCTAAAAAAAATTCTTTGGTGTGTTAACCAGGTACAGTAAAAACCTGAAGTCGCTGGCTACCATCAAAGGGAGAAAGAAAAAATTGTCTGCCATCATGCACATGAAATTTTGACATTTTTTTACGCCTTAGAAGCAAAAATCAACAGATATGCCGGGGCTACAGCTCCCCTAATTATCCTATTGAAGCTTTTTATAGTGCGTTCTGTAGCTCAAAGAGGAGGCTTTCACATAGTTGTATGTTCGCCCCAATGTAACCAGCAAAAAGGAATAATAGAGGGGATAAAAAGGGATCCTTTTCGAACTTTTACCTAAAATCGGGAATTACTTTTTGGCTGAAAACACTGCCACCAGACAGACGCAGACCATCTGCAAATAAACGTTGGTATCTTACTAATATATCCTACAAGTATCATGACAATATCTAACAAAGTAAGCATGAAATAAAAAAAAATCATTCTTCCTCAGAAATTCACCATTTTCTTATCATTTATAGAACATAGTTTATTATAAACCTCAACTGTACTTCCCCTAATTATCCTACTGAAACTTTTTATGGTGCGTTGTGTAAGCTAAGGACGAGGTGTTCAGACAGTGTTACGTTTGTTCGAATGTAGCCAACAAGAGGGAAATAGAGACAAAAAAGGGGATTTGTCCAAAATTTCCCTGAAGTCGGGAATTAAAATTTTCTGTAGCTTGCAACACTGCTACCAGACAGACAAAAACTGTCTTAAAATAAACACTAATACACCACTAATATATCCTAAAAGTATCATGGCGATATTTAAGAAACTCAGCTTCTAATTACAAAAAAAAAATAATTACGGTAAACAATAAAGTAGGGAAAAAGTAGACAAATCAAAGGTTAGAACCTAAATACGAATTATTCGTGCGCACTCTAATTACCCCATTGTAACGATCTGTACTCGCTTTTCAGTAAGGACCAATGTTCGACTGGCTTGCGCTTGGACATATATCTACGGATTAATCAAACATTTCGAATTTTTTGTCCAAATTTAGGGAAAATTCAATTTCCCTAGCTGGCAACACTGCGCGCGGACCGGTCCACTTGATATCAACAATTAGGTATCCATCCGAGGTATCTACCTGACAAGTCTTAAGAAAATCTCTTTACAACGAAGGAAGATACAGAAAAAAAATCGAAAAGTCTCGAATTTTTTACTTTGGGCTGAAATTTGAGAAGGAAATTCGACACCCAGAAGAAAAAGAAACTAATATGATTAACTATGGTCCAACCATATTTGACCAAAAAAATATCCCGATATCTTAATTAGTGTCCACACAGGAGCAGATTAAAAAAGTGACACACTTGTGTGCCACTTTGGCCGCCTGGGTTCGAAAGGGTTAAGTCATAATTAAAAGCTTACCTATAAGCGTCCTAAAAAAATGTAGAAAACTACAGTTGGATTCGTGGAACCATTATCGTTTTCTCTAGTGCGATTGAGAAACTGGAACACTTTAATCCATCAAATTGCGTGGTTGCATTCAACGAAGAGATTATGGAAAAATATATACGGAAGGGCTGGATTATGCCTAGGCACACTATATACAGACAAAAAAGTTTACTGTGTTCAGTCAAACTGAAGCAAATTGAACATATAATTGTGATTCCTAAAAATCGTGTGTAATTCATGGCATTCGGCTAGAGCTTTTTTCACCAAGGAAAAACAAGTAGCCAAGAATGACTATAAAGTAAGATCCTTAAAAGCAAGAACTAGGTTCTGTGCGGTACTATACATATGTCAATTATGTACTTTCTCTGTTTAAAAAAAGTCGCATCTTTATCTTTATAAGTAAACTCAATCAAATACAGTTACTTCAAGTTTACCGTGGAACACGAAAAGAATGGTAGGCTTACCTACTTGGACGTAAAACTTGAAAGACACAATAACAAGTTTGTTACCAGCGTCCACCATAAACCTACTGCACGTATATACATTATAAATCCTAACATTTATCAATCACCAAAGTGAATATACAAATAAAAAAACCTTTTTCTTCGGGCTATAAGAATTGCCTCAATCGAAGCTGACTTAAATAAAGAGATGGATTACATGTTAAAACTTTGTAAAATCAGTGGATATCCTGTTTCCAGGTTATTGGATTGGTAGAATCAGGTTGAAATAAATACACGTTCAGACCGACCTGAATCTGAAACCATAGACCTATATGTCTCAAGAAAATTGCATTAAATGGGATTTTTACGCAGTATGGTTGTCGCACAGCATTACCCTCTCCCCCCCCAAAAAAAAAATCGTTGGAAAGGAATATCACCTAATTAAAGAGGCACTACACCGAAAAATGAATGAAAAATCCAATGAAAAATCAGGAATATACGAGATAACGCGCAGTTGTCTTGGTGATTATATAGTATAATCACGAAAAAAAAGGGAGGATTCAAAAGAAAAGTACGGATCAAGGAACATCTCAGAGATGCTAAAACGAGAATTCCCGTTTTCGGGGCTGTTGAGACATTTACAAGTAACACAACAAATTCAATTATTGATTCAGAAATTCTATTTGAAGCAAAGAATGAAATAGGAAGACTTACCGTATTTTACGGACTATAAGACGCACCTTAATTTTAAAGCAATTTAAATATATATATATACAGGTTGGTAGGTAACTCCACCGACAAACTTTGGGAGGCGATTCCATATACGAAATGAAAGAAAAAAGTTCTAATAAACATGGGCCGAAAAATGCCTCCTTTTAGAGTTATGATCCATTGAAAATTCGAAAAATCATTTTTCAAAACTCCCTAACTTAGAAACTATAGGACCTATCCCAAGCGGTTTAAGGAATTACACAGGAACTAGTATATTCTCTATCGAAATATCCATGTTTTACCATCTTTCTTTATCGGTGAAAGGAACTGTGAAAAGGAAGTTGGAGTATAGGGATACTTCTTTAAGTACTAATGGTGCGTTCGTTTCGCTGGTACCGGTGACTTTTGAAACTTGGATATTTAGATAGAGCGTATAGCAGTTTCTGTGTAATTCCTTAAACCGCTTGGGATAGGCACTGTAGTTTCTAAGCCAGGATGTTTTGAAACGTGATATGTCGAAATATTCGGTAGTTCATAACTCCGAAAGGAGACGGTTTTCGACCCATATTTATGAGAATTTTTTTCTTTCATTTTGTATAAGGAACAGCCTCCAAAAGTTTGTCGGTGGAGTTACCTAACACCCTGTATATATCGTAACATTTTTACCATTGTTATGAGACTGTTAGCAAGATTGTGAATCCCTTGTAATGTGCCATCACAATCAAGGTAATAAAATTTTTGTTTGGAAGGACCCAATACTTTCCGAACGTACCGTGTACTGTAAATTTTTCAACACATAATTTTCGGTGTATATAGTAAATTCATTTGTTCTTTACTCAAACTAAAATTAATCTTGGAGCTTGGGAATGATCTAGGGAGAATTATATTTCGGAGAATAATTTCTTTATTTATATATTGTTTCATTGTAAACTCTGTATATGGGTATTTCCAGTGGATGATTATTGAAATAATACATCTTAATGCGATACAAAAACATAGGTCAGCAATTGGACAGAAATTTCCGAAATTGTCCACCAATCTATTTGTCAGAATAATTTAGACCCCCTTCGTCCCTCTGAGATGCCCATATCCTCCCAAAATCCGGTTTTATCCAGTTTCTACTATTTTCTATTCGTTTTGTATTTTCCGCCGCCAAAATTCTTTGCTCTGATTGGAACTGTTTCTGACGCCTTAGTATTATGGCGCGTCTTCCTGTTGTTCTACTTGGGAAAAGCTTCGAGCAACACACGCTAGTTTTGCTCAGAAAACATTTTGGATTTTTCAACGTGAAAGCAGTGGAAATCAGGTAAACTTAGTTTCAAATAATGAATAAATAGTAAGGAAGCTCGTGAGAGTCTCGATTCAGTGGAATTTCAGCTAAAACAGTCAGAAAATCTGTGAAATATCAACTTCAACCCAGCAGACGCGATGTTGGTAAACATTGCTAATTATGGACAAGATTCATCGTAGTTTATGATCTCTCCGAATTAAGTTTTGAAGAATAGTGCTTCCCTTTGAAATTTTCCTCAACCTCCGAAAGTTCAGATTAGGGTTGTGGTAGCCTGTCCATCTATATATATATATATATATATATATATATATATATATATATATATATATATATATATATATATATATATATATATTGTATGTAGTATATGTGATTTTTATAATTAACATGGCGGTATCCATAGACTTCTTTATAGCTGAGTTAAATTTCATAATGTCAGTGTAAGTTATCACAGGGACTCTCACTTATTCCTGAGTTGATCACAGCTTCAAACGCATCATGGGCTAAATAAAGAATCAAAACGGGTTCTTTTCCCTTCAGAAAAGGGACTTTTTCCGTTAATAGTTTCAATATGTCCCTCCTGGGGCATTGGCAAGAAGGGCCATTTGGCTTTGATTATTCTGTTCCTTTTTCCTAGTTTACAGAGCCGATTGTGGATATGGTGAAATTTAGTGATGTTTGATTTACGTATAGTTGAGTTGTGTGATAATATGAAGTGATATGTATTAGTATTTGCTTTCTCAGTTCATGTGGGATGTAGATGCATGTGTGTAATTTAGTACGTAGATAGTAGGAGTAATGTGTGAGTGAAAGTATGATTCATTTATTTACGGACAGTGTATTGTTGTGTAATTAATCATCTCTTTTGGTCAGCAAAGCCAATTCATAGGAATTCGGTACCGTCATCACATAGTATGCTACATATAGTTAAGCGATAACAGAGTAGAAAGCGTATTTAGTAGTGCAAAATTTGTTTTCATACTACCAACGCCATCTCATGTCGGGCTAAGAACTACTCGCCGCTAGTGTTTTGTTACTCCAAGACTTAGGGATCTAGCCAGCTCAAAAATTACCCTTCTTTTGCAATTATTGATGTATAAATATTAGTTCTGGTCGATATGAATAGTTATGTAGACGAATTACATTATAATTTAGCTTCTCTGAAAAGCACAATACTTTATATAGTCCGGTAATCAAATTATTAATAAAACTAAACTTTGCATTTATCTTTAAACTGAAGTTTATCTATCTTCTGCACTATTAATAGTGTACAGTCGGCGCACCAGGTAACCACCAGTATGTGCTAGAATTGCAAAAGAGGAAGAATAATTATTTTCAGATAGTAAAAATAGTTAGTCACAGATTGTAAAAAGTTCGAAGAAAGTAATATGGTTTCCATTCTTTAGTAATATTTCTGGTAGCCGGTCTTCACTATGTGTACACCCTTTATCATAATTGCCTGTTTCCAACTTTATAAAAAGATGAATAAAAAGATACCATTTTTTAATATTCTTGATTATCCATATTATTTTTCTGTATTCTATATGTCCAGGTGAAAGCAATTGTTCAATAGGTGATTTTTTTATATATTTATTCCAGAAGTTATGAGAAAATGTATTAATGCTTTAATTGATGGACAGTCGTTGGTTGCCAATATATATTTATATGAAAATGGCGCATAACCAAGGTATTTGTATAATTGTGTTAATAACTGAGAGTGTAAAGATTGAAACAATTAACATTCAAAAATAATATGGTTAACTGATCCTATTCCTTTATCGCACCAGCAGTGGTATGTAGGTTTTTTCCGTAGGTTTTGGAATAATTTTATAGGAGTCAGCGCAGTTCCAAAAATAAGTCAGTAATAAATTATGATTTCTCGACGAGTCCAGGTTTTAATGTTTTTTTTTTTTTCATATGATCTTGCAATGAAGTAGAGATTGCCCAATAAAATTTTCCAGATAATGAGTATTGTTTATTATACCAGATAGTTAACTGTTCCTCATAAAGCTTTTTGATGTGATTATAGTAACTCCCTGGTAATAATTTGGTTCGTTGATATTCCTTCACGACATGATGTTTTTGCTGCTTCGTCTATAATGTTGCTATTCATTTCAATATTAACGTGGGCTTTAATAAAAGTGAAATATATTTTATCATTGTTTTCCATTACTATTCGATAAAGGTATTTAATATTTAGAAGTATCCAAGTTGTAAAATTATTCCAATGGATAGAATTTAAAGCTGATAACACAATTAATGAGTCTGAGCCTACAGACTTTTAACACAAATGGCGATTCCCCCATAAGCATCATGACGAATCTGATTTACAAATTGATACCCTTTAAGCTTCAAAGGAATTTTTGGAGTGCACCAACTTTCCAGAATTAATATAACATCTATCGAGAAAATGGAGACTAATGTTTTTAGATATTGTAATTTTCCATATATACTTTGTAAATTCCATTGTATGATATATTCTGTCGTCAGAGTGCAGTTTCAGATTCTCTCTCTTCGTTACGTTTGTAAACGATCTCGTTGTTGTCGTTTTTAAAAATATAATTGCATTTAGTTAAGAGGATAGTTAATGATATTGAATTCTCATTGCATATAAAAATAATATGAAGCCGTAAAGTAAAATATACTGTAGTTTGTACTGAAATAATCTAGTATCAGTCCATACAAATTCTCGCGTATTGATCAGTGTACTGTAGTGGCTTGTTGATTTTAATATAATGAGACTGCTTGGAACAATCTAGGGCAAAATGATGGAATAGGGTGTCTATAAAGAAGTTTGTTAAAATGAGAATAAATATAAATGAATAAAGATAGCGATATATATATATATATATTGTAGTGAGCGTGAATAAATAATAGGATACTCGTGTAGATATGTGCCCAGTTGTGAATTTTGCCACAAAGTATTGATTGTATTTATATATATAATAATAAATGTTTTGTGCACTGATCGTTACGTCAGAATTTGGTGTGAGGATAGTGTGTCGTGTGAAAATAATCGATTGTATTTTCGCTTCGTGGTTCGACGTTTAATAGTAACCGTACGTACTAACTACTCATCTGGTTAGACGATGCGAATGGTGGTCATGTAGCAAATGGTTTCGGATAGTTTCCAAGTAATCAAATAACAGAATAGCTGTTTGCAGATTTGGTATAGTTTAAATATATGCATTCATCCTACATTTGCGATACTACTCTGCAACTTTGAATTTTTTTCCACGTCACCTGATTAAGCCAAGTTCATTACTGTCCGTAGAGGTAACGATTGAATAGGATTGAATAACCTAGTAAATTTATTACAGTAGAATCTCGTATTATCGTACCAGGGCGTTCAAAATCCCAATGTCCATGAATTTTCACTTTTATTTCTAGTATATAGTGTTGGAAATTAGTTGACGCCTCAAGGTTAGCGCCCTTGCCGACTGGTAGCGACTAGCAAGATTTGGCAGACAACTTACTAGTATAAAATTTATTTTATTTTATTTTTTAATTTTCGCAAATCTCTGTTAAGATTTCTTCTATTTTATCGACTTTATTCTAGTTTTTCCGTACTTTACTGAAAACTTGTCAGTTTCTGAAGGGTCGGATATTTTATTTATTTAGAAATTCTAAATTAGAGACCACATTGATCTTCCGCTAGGGCCGGAGTCTCCAATGGCGTTTTGATCGGATACAGTGAAGAGTGGGATTTTCCTAAAGCCCTTGTCTTTATGAAAACCCCATTGTGGGCACGGACTTGTCACTCACTTGGAGATATATATCTTAGGCTACATATTTAATAGGCTACCTGTTTCGGCATATAAAAGTATATTTTGCTGTGGATTGTCATATGTCTAAATTCGACCACTTATATTTAGTATTTAGTGTACTAGTGTATTTTCCTTTGGTGCGCCGCTTTTTCTTTTCTCTGTCTATCTTGCTATTTTCATCAAGAATGTTTTTTAAATTTTTCAACCTTCCCCCCGAATTTGAACTTGACAAATATCAACCATTTGACATGTATCATTTGAACCTGAATTATTAACTGAGATGTCGCGAGACGAGTTGTGGAGGTATTTGTTGATGTTGAATATTAAGGGACCGTCCCCTATCACAATTTGACCCACCCCAATAGCGAGTGATAGTTCAGTATACGATTAAATTTTTGTAGCGAGCGATAGTTCAGTATACGATTAAATTTTTGCTTTCGTTTCTTTTATCATTATCCGTTTGAAATTTCCGGTTGTGCTATCAGTCATTTCTACTTTGTTTCCATTGGTTACCATAGAGGTGAATGTTGTAGATGTTTGGGCCCAAAAGTATTACTAACATTTTTTTAGGTTCACTTGTATATATATTTTCTGTGTTTACGTGCCTGGCTTGCACATTAAGTGTCCAGTTTTTTAAAAAAATGTTTGAGAATATAAGTTTCATCATTATGCGCGGTTAATTAGTTGAATTTGTGATATACTCGGATTTTCTTATGCGAAGTGTTGAAACCTGAAAAATTTATTTGTCGGGGCTATTAAGTTGAAAGATTTAATGATTATTGAGTATATGTATGTTGATATAAATACGTGTGGAATATAAATATGATATTAAAGGAGCAGTTGGAGTTAAAAACAAGTTTGGTGCAATAGAAAGAGAAACAAAAAATAAGAGACTCGTATTTTTTATATCTTGATAGGCCGTCTCGTTCAGCTTCTACAGGCATTTGTTTTTGATGAATCGTAAATGGTGACGTCATGGGTGGGATACGCGAGAAACTCAATGTGAGTCAACAACCACTCCCTTGTACGCAGCTGATAAACCTTTAATAGTGCAATAGATTTAATAGCAGTCTTGCTCTGTGTTGAATTCTTGAGGGAAGTTTCTGTTAGTTGTTTTTCCTATAGCATTAGTATAAAAAAAAAGAGTAGAGAGAGAGAGAGCAGTAATTACGTTTGTTGTGCGAAACAGTGTTTCTTCCATATATGTTTTTAGGGTGGCACTCTCTCCCGGAGCTCTGAGAGATTCCCCCGGAGGAGACCAAAATAGTACGTCTATAATGTAATAAATATAATAGTACTGTGTAAAAATAATGTGCCTTTCCGAATACTAAGTGTCCCCCCAGATTTTTTTCTGAAAGAAACACTAGTGTGAAGTAGAAAACACTTGTTAGTACAGTGCGTGCTGTGTCTGTGAAGTAGAAATGTCTAACACCTACTGTGTTTTCGGTTGTAATTCTTGTGCAATTGAAGCTGAGGACGTAAAGTATCTTTTCTTACGTTTCTAAGTCGTAAGAAATCACCAGATCGATATAAATTATGGCCCAAGAAAATCAATGGGGGAAAAAAATGTACCCAATAAAATCACTCGTGTTGCAAACATCTTGAAGAGCCTGCCTTCGAGAAGTCAAGTTTACTGAAAGAAAAGTTAATGCCAGTGGCAGATCTAGGCTGGGGCCGGGGACCTAGGCCCCCCAGATTTTGAGTGACAAAATTGATTTAAGCTATTATTTAGATATTTTTGAAAGTTTTTAGTAAACATGATATACATATCATAATGCTAATGCCAGGAGAATTATTTACACGCAAACTGAGAAAGACTGCTGTTCCAAGTATATTATTGAATTGTTTAAAATCCGAGTCATTGAACAAGCACCGATCTATGTCCAGTTACCAACGTACAAATATCGTACAAGACGCAATTGATGGTTGTAGTCAAGACGATGCATTAGAGGGTAATAGAGACAATGTCACTCATGATTCTGAAGATACTGCTTTAGAAATAAGCTATACAATGTGAATTAGGGAGTGAAATATACCGGCTTGTAGAAGGGATCAGTGATGATGACTGTTCCTCAAGACATTGATCCATCGTTTAATTTCTCTGTATCATGTGACAATGATGATGAAACGGGTGATGAGAGTTGTTCCGCGGACAGCTATGAGAATAAAAGAAATTTAACCGGTGAGATGTTTTTCGTATTCTGGCAAACTTTACAGATGTTATTTCATTTTTGCCTCATATGTTACGCTCCTGTACATACCTTGAAGCATAAAATTATAGGGTCAGCATTAAAAATTGCAACAAAACGTGAAAATGAACATACTTATGTTGGGAATCGGAAGAATGATTAAAGAAAAGGTACTTAGGTGTTGCAGTAATCTCGTCCGCTATCTATTTACATATTGGTTTCGATTTTTTTTTTTTTGAAACGCTGAACTCATGCTTTATAGAATACGTTTTATAATATTATAAAACGTTTGTACAGCCCACCGTCAGATATCATTTTCTACATGCAGATGATATTTGTAAGTTTTTGCAATCAGTTCTGGAAAAGGAAACCGCACTTAGAACATGCCACTGCACCTCTCACAAACGAAATGCTTGGCACTGTGTAGTATGTAAGCCTGCTCTCGCTCTTTGCCCACCTATGACGTCATCACAAAATCTTTCTTCCTCTGCTACTCGCTAACGACTGAACGTATCGCGATCAAACAAACACCATTCCTTTTAGAACTTTCAACTCTACAAATGGAAATAAATTGCAAAAAAATGCATTTCTAAGTCGAACTGCTCCTTTAAAGTAAAATGTATAATGTTTAATTGAGTAAATAAACATGTGTAAAAGGTCTTGATAGTTACCCCGAACGGTTGTTGGTTGCCATAGTTTCGAAATATCCGACGAATATAGAATGTGAATTTTAAAATACCGCCGCATGGTAGATATTCTCTTTAATCTCTGTAATATTATTAAGTAACTTATGTAACTACTAATATTGTCTGTAATTATACCAATTGCATGTGACATAGAACTTACGCAGGTCTTCGTAACCCTAATTTATCAGCAAATTTACACACTCAAGTTTATAAACCTGAAATCCTTCTGTACCATTACATTTCGATTTTATCTATTATATACGAATCTTCAAACCTGAACAGTGTTCCACCTCAGTAATCGTGCTGTTGATATAAAAGAGAAATCCCTTTGGACCTAGAAAATTCTCGTTCTTCAATACATTGTACAGATATAACTATAAATGTGTGTACCTTGTGATACAAGGCGATAGTGATTTAAAGCTAGTCTATGAAAGATAATAACTTAAATGACCCGGTAAGTGACGTAGCCACCGTGATATTAGTGACAAAACTTTGTTGTCTTAATCCAGGAAATGGAAAGATGCATAGAAAAATGCGTCTGCAGACTGAATATATGTTGTTTACAATTTAAAAATATGATCTCATGTGTGTACATTTAAATAAAGTGAAGTTAAGTACATGGACACCAAAAGGGTGCTTTGCTAATGTGTGTGACATAACAGATCTTCGGAAAGTACGAGAAAGGACGCGTTGAATTATTCTTCCTTTTAATTTTTTTTTAATGAGATACAGACTCAATTTCTAACCATCATTTTGTCTTTTTCCTTTCATATGAAATATTATAAAAGGTAACTAGATTTTTTGAATAAAATGTGCATTCTATTTTAACAAAATTTGAATTAATTAGTTGTTTTTCCATCTGTCTGCTAATATCAAATATATATGTGTATTTACATTGATGTAGTCCGACATTATATGTGGAATGATACATTTATATGTATACTTATTTACATGTACTTAAGGCTGTTGCTACCTCTTTGTCAAGTCGAGTTTTCCCCTATCTAATAACATTGGAACTTTTTTCGAATTTTTCTCAGTAAGCAATGAACAAATGCCTACAAAAATTTGCATGGAGTCAGGTCAATAATAAAGGATTCCTTATATGAGCTTATAATTTTACTAAAAGCCTCCAATTAAGTTATCCATTCCCCCCTTTCTTTTATCATGTGAAGATTCGCAACAACGCATTGACGACACTTGGTTCTCTCTTCTAGCAGGTTGCGGAGGGTTACTTTGAGGTTGAACATTGTCCACAGCTGCGAGGGGACCCTTTTCAAGAATGACATATTTATGGCATTTCAGTGAGGAGGCGTTGGAGTACGTTTTCTTTGCTGAAAGCAGAAAAAAAGAAATAAAAACAATGAGAACAAATCCATTCTTCTTTTACATTAGCTTTTCCCCCGTTCATGGATAGACAGTTGTAAGCAATTAGAAGCGAACTGTCTCTATTGAATAAAGATACTTTTAGTGTATACGAAAGCGAATATCACTTTATTATTATTATTATAACTTTTTTTTGAATAAAGTGGCATACAAAACATATAAAAATAATACAAAGGCCATAATATGCGTGGCTTTGAAAAATGTGCAGAATTCGTGAAGTTCCCACAAAAATACATAAACCTTCCATTATTTCAATTTCCTCCCTTTTCTCTGTAACATCAAAACAAGAAACCCCTTTGACATTTTCGTCTTCAGTACCCTTATCCAATAATGTCTGCTTATGTCTCCGTTACACAATACCTACTAAAGTTTGGAGAATAGTGTAATTTTTAGATTCACCCTTTTCTCCGCGACAATTCAAAACAAAAACTAATCTCGCTTTTTCAGTGCTATTTTCGTGTTTAGCACCCTAAAATTGTCCAAAAATTGTTATTCATAACTCCATTAGAAAATATATATTGAACAACGTTATTTACTAAAGCGTTTCTAGGAGCAGATTTTTATGTATAATCACTATATCTGTATCCGGTAACTGTTCTTTGTCTTTTCTTTCCACCTGAAACAAATTTCAAATGCATTATCATGATATTTCATGCATAATATAAATTACTGCATATGTATAAATAACTGCCTTTGCAGTTATAGTCACAACTTCGTATAATATTTTAAAAGCAAAAAAAAAAAAAAAGTTCCGCACTTTTATACTAATTAAACTCCAAGAAACTTAATGGAAACTACCACAGATTTCATATTACAGAAATAAAGCTGTTAATTTGCCCACATCTCTAAATACGTTGGGTAAGGTTACCATACATTAGCATTTTTACAGACATGTCCGCATTTTGAGAGTTAAAATTTCCATCCACATACATTTCCTGACCAAATTGTTTCGTTGTCTTGAACATGGCTAAATCTAGTCACACCGGGACTCTACTTCTTACTATTGTGTTTAGTATAAGCTTTCCGCATATTACCCAGGTAAGAAGGGGGGGAGTACACGTAGAAGTATGCTCACATTTTGACATTTCAGAATATGGTAACCCTAAAATTGGCCATTTGCGCAACTTGACCTTAGTTTTGTACAAGTTTCATTTTCTCATTGATCAAGACATGCATTACATGCTACCGTGTAAATTGATTATCTATCTATCTTGGAATTCGGCCGCATTGAAGCAGACTCATTTTCGGGTGTTCCTTACCTTTGGGCTCCTATTTACGTTTATGTTGGGCACATGGTATAATATTTTCTTCATCTCTTAAAACCCTTGTATGAGAAGAACATCTATTACTGTTGTTTTCAAAGATCAATAAATCAAAGATAGAAAGAGGGAAAAGCTGCTCATTAAAACTAATTCTCCCAAAAATACCAGAGACGCTAGTAGTGTTCCTTGGTTTCTATGTCAACTGTAGGTGATTTTTGAACATAACGTTACCAATATTATACGACATTGCAAATAATTTTGTATTCCAGTTGAAATGGATTTATTGAGCTTTAGATAACCTATTATTTTCTTATTGGAAGACAATTCCGTCTGGAAAACTCAGGAAATTTATAACAAATAAGGGCCAGTTCATATTGCAAAACGAAATAAAAAAAATAACAGCATAGCTCCTTGTTGATTATCTATCAAAAGTTTAAATGTTTCACAGTAGGGATTTCTGCTCTACGTACTTTGCTACTTAGATGGTGTTTCGAATTTTCCTTGAACCAGAAATCTTATTTGCATGTAGCGTTATACGCGGAAGAAATGAAACTTTGAAAAAAGGATGTACCATAAATGTGATTTCTGGGTAATAGCATGTTATATACTTGCCACGTTCAAATCATCCCCAACGGGCTTCCTTGTACTTAAGCAGAAAGTTTACCCTAACTGTATTCATAAATAACACTCGAAACAAGCTATAAACGGCACTAACTAGGGATGCGCACGAGTCGAGACATGTCTCGAATTTGAGTCGAGACACACTAAAATTCGAGACGAGTCGAGACAAACTTATTTCTCGACTCGAATATTCTATTCGAGACACTAGTCGAGTCGAGACTGCTCGTAAAAATCTCGACTCGACTCTAATGTCTCGAAAATCTTTCTATAATTTGTAATATTATTTTGAAGAAAGTATTCACTCAGAAACAGTTTTGAAAACAATTTCTGGGAGCATTCATGTGGCTAGTGGAGCTTGAGCAAGGCACCACAACGGCCCAGGCGTCACACTGTTTGCAGACTACGTACACCCCTTCATGACGACCATGTTTCCCAACGGTAGTGGCATTTTTCGACAAGATAATATACCATGCCACAAGGCCGGGAGTGGGATAGAGTGGTTCGAAGATCACAGGGGCGAGTTCCAAGTGATGTGCTAGCCGCCCAACTCGCCGGATCTGAACCCAATCGAACACATCTGGGATGTGATTGAACGTGACGTCAGAGCGCATCGCCCCTTCCCCGGAATTTATGGGAATCAGGTGACCTGTGTGCATATGTGGTACCAACTCTCTCCAGCGATCTACCAAGGATCATTGCGTCCATACCAAGACGTGTCGCCGTTGTTATCCGTGCCAAAGGTGGACATACTGACAATTAGGTAGATAGTCATAAGGTTCTCGCTTATGTGTGTGTATATTTTAACTTGTATATTTTTTTGTCTCGACTCGAATTTCATTAATGTGGTAGCTTGATGAAACAGTATTCCATCACATATTTTTATACTCATGCGATAATGTTTTAGTTGAATAAGTATGACATTGACAAATGGGTGTACTTCAATAAAAAGTAAGGCCTGTATTTTAAAATGAAGCATCAAAAGATAATGTATAAAATTAAAATTATTCTGTTAATAATATATGTTGTACTATTTGTATAATACTGTATGTGTTGTAGCCATATATGAAATTTCACTTCCACCGTTTGGAAATAAATATTCCATGTGTAGAATGCGTAAGTTTCAAGGTTATTATTATCAGGTTACTCTATATCCTGTAACCAAGAAATAAATCCCTATTCATATTTCGAAAAGTTATAATAATAGAAAATGATATTTGTATCTACATTAAAAGTACCTATTTCATTAGGTATAGATGTCTTTCTTGTGTAATAAAAGAATCCCTGATACTACAGTTCACTTTCTCCTACAAATGCGCTCTGTAAGAAGGGTAATGTGTGGTCAGTTCCTCAATTTCCCAATTGATTCACGATACTGAATCAATACCGAAAAATTTGTCCTCACTAGGAATAGAATTCGACAGCATTCACGCTAAGAACAAATTTGTGTAACAAAAGAAGGTTTATTTCTAAATTTTCTTCGCATGTGGTAAAAAAAATGATTACTATTTAGCATAAAAATTCTATAATAGTATTCAAAGTTGTTAAAGTGATACATATTATAATTATAATTATTAGTCCAAAATGCTACCTTAACTGGTTTACCTGTTTCCGTGAGGTTACAAATGTGAAAGAGCGCTAGTGTATTCAATGTGAAAACCCAGCTGGTGTCGGCACGGAAACAATGAATTGATTTTAACGTCACTTTCAGCAGCGAGGCTATATGAAACGAGACTACTGATTAACGTGGGTTCCAAACCACATGAGCTCCCGCCGGGAATCGAATAAGGATCTCCCACGCTAAAGGCGGCAGGGAAACGAGCATTACCGGCAAGGGAGAACCGATGTGGTGACCTCACATTTTAACTAGGTTACTAGTGTCAAAGCCGCACCGAGATTCCCTGCTCCTTACAGGCTCTTGTTCCACGTATTTCCTATTATTATTATTATTATTATTATTATTATTATTATTATTATTATTATTATTATTATTGTTATTATTATTATTATTATTTCACACAGGAGATTGATCTGGTATCACAGCCGTCTGTTAATTTATATTTGTATAACCAATCACTAAATCTAAGACTTAGAAATACACGAGATGCAAGAGGCACCTTGCTAGATTTGAAAGTAACCACAAAAACTTCCAATAAGACTGGACGAATATACCAAAAACAATAGATGCAGCAAAGAAAATAAAGAGCGCCCACTCTTCCTGAGTGCCATAAATCTGTCCTCGAAAAAGGCGACAGGGCTAGAAACATTCATTCCGCAGATGCGTTATGGACAGAGTTTTAAAACCTGTTTTAAATGGCTAGCCCGAATTTCTCGCACGCTGCTAACACAAACAGGAAGAAAGAGAGATCGCACTGTTGCAAATCTTCACATGAAAAAAGGGGGGGGAATGAATAACTTAATTGGAGGCTTTTAGTAAAATTATAAGCTCATATAAGGAATCCTTTATTATTGACCTGACTCCATGCAAATTTTTGTAGGAATTTGTTCATTGCTTACTGAGAAAAATTCGAAAAAAGTTCCAATGTTATTAGATAGGGGAAAACTCGACTTGACAAAGAGGTCAACAGCCTTAACATTTTGTGTTTAATTTCTCAATAGATGTAATAAATGTTCACCAATTGTAGTTAAATGATGGTTTCTTTAAACTGCTTTACCTATATCAATACATTGTCCTGTATGTATGTGTGTGCGTGAATGAATGAGAAATTTAGTTTTAAGTAGTAGCATTTAATATTGATTTACTACGATAGTATTTATAATATGTGTGTAATAGTATATTATATGTATTGGTGCATGACTGAAATCATGAAAGATAACTAACCCTAAGTTATTCTAAATCGGCTCTGGGAGGAAAGCCAGTACGGCAGGATGTGCTTTAATAACGACAGTCTTTTCAGAAATCCCTAAAACTTCTATTTAGGGAAAATATGTACATCACTTTGATTTTTTTTTCCTTTCTTGGCTAATTCAAATGTGTGTTCGATCTCCACTATGGAAATTCAGATACTGGATAAAAGTTATCCAACATTTGGAAATAACATGCAAATGATGAAATAAACTTATCATCACCTAGGCTGGGTAAGGGCAACTACCACTTGTGTAGTTGCCTGGATCCAGGTCAGGGTAGTATGAGGGAACATGTCTCTTCGAGATGACTTGAGAATTTATTCTCAAGTAATAACATTTGGATATGAATCACCTTTTCAATAACTATTCAAGTTTCTTTACCATATTCCCGTCATTATCCAGTAATTATTTATCTCTAATTCCTTCTTCCTTCTTTTCCTCTTCTTTCCTCCTACCTTCTTCTTCTTTCTCACTTTTCCTTTCCTATTTCTAATAAAACTGAAGAGGGGTCGTGGCTGGAAGTTGTCGCTGTAGTCACGGTGATTAAATTCTTGTGATGTTCCTCTTCGGAAGTCCGAAATTAATTAATTAATAGCTAAATATACAGATAACAGAAAATAAATTCCGAAATTCATTCATTTTAATTTAGTGACTAACTTATCGAATTAGAAGTTCAAGTAAGTTAGCGACAACTAGGAGAAGGGTCACAACTCTTCTCCATTCCCATGAGCGACATGCGTCTTCACCCCACAACTCATGTTCGTCGCATCGGTGCACTGCTGCTGCCAGTTGAATCTAATGTTGCTAGATAGAGATAGGTTTACCGCGGCATCGAATATATGGCCATTTTTAAAACTGGCGGGAATTTTAAATCAAACCCTGGATATTTTTATATTAATTTCGAGTATAAGACGCACCTGAATTTTGGAGGTAAATTTCGAAAAAAAAAAGTGCGTCGTATAGTCCGTAAAATACGGTAATTTTGATTTTTTAAAAGCAAATGTTACTTTTTAAAAAGAATCTAAAGCGTAACAAAGATAAGGATTGGTTAAGCAAGAAATGGGACACAGTAATTAAACATACATACAACATTGGCACCAAAACAAAAATACCAACATGAAGTGATAACCTTCCCTACATGAACAAAAGAATGCGCAAATTGAGCCTACCACTCGACGTGTGCCTAACATCCAAGACAAGGTGTTCGCAATGCTCTAGTCCGATGAGTTTGTTCCTTTTATATTCTAATGTTTCTTTTTATTGTTTTTCTTGTTTTTATCCTTCGTGAATAAGGCTCGAGAGCTAGGAACTACAAAGGATATTCAGCAATCATAATTACAAATAAGCAAAATGATAGCAAAAATTCGTGACTTTGTTAGCATGTTGTCTAAAATAACAACAGTTTCGCATGTTAAGCTTTTATTATCTTGACCGCTGTTTGCC
Source organism: Thermobia domestica (assembly GCF_964235325.1). Taxonomy (NCBI): domain Eukaryota; kingdom Metazoa; phylum Arthropoda; class Insecta; order Zygentoma; family Lepismatidae; genus Thermobia; species Thermobia domestica. The sequence goes on from NC_137461.1 coordinate 87,366,611, forward strand.
ACAAATTAAGGTTTCACTTTTTACAGGACCAAGTAGATGGATTTGTAGTACCTGACTGTGAGCGATGTGGAGGAATTTTAAAACCCAATGTTGTGTTATTTGGAGACAATGTACCAAAAGAGAGAGTGGAAAAAGTAAAACGCGAAGTAGAGGAATGTAGTGCTTTGTTGGTCCTTGGATCATCTTGTTACGTGTTCTCAGCATTTAGGATAATTTTACAAGCTGCAGAACTAAACAAACCAATAGCTATTGTGAACATTGGTGAAACACGTGGTGATAAATATGCTCAATTGAAAATTAGTGCCAGATGTGGTGAAGTATTAACGAAACTTAGTATATGATAACAGAAAAATAGATATAGTTAACTTGATTTAGTTGTATTTATGTAGTTTAAAAATTAAGTATTAGATATAGTGAACGTGATTTTCTTGTATATATGTACTTTAAGATGATAATATATTGCTTTAAATTATCAGTATTGAGTTTACTTACCTCTAATTCGTGTGTTTACAGTGATAAAATCTTTTTGTACTGATCTCCTACAAAATCATGTTCTGCTTAGTTAATAAAATACTACGGAGGTACGTTTTAAATTGAAGGTTTGAAATCAATGTTCGAACCTTCAAAGTCGCCCATATATTAATAAATATATAAACCACGCTCAAGCCGTAGGGTCTTATACATAAATGTTTACATTCACAATCAAAATATATTTTTACTGAACAATAATTATATTTCTCGAAAATTTTTAATTAATCCTGATCTGAGATTTAGATTTTTTCTTGAATCCCCAACCCTCAGCAAAGGAAATGAAATGTGTAGTTTGACATGAGATGAGATGGACAACCCTTAGTTCCATGTCCAGATTCATCATGTTCCAGACTGCTTGTTAGCAAGTTAAACTATATAGTAGAGGGGATTTTCGATACTTTGCCGTTTTCAAACCTTTGCTTAAACCTTTAAAGTGATCATATTATTATTACTCGTATCAATCCTTCGCTTATTTAACAATTTCTTTCATAAATAGAACTCAAGAGCAAACGTAGTTTCCAAATCATTAAATATTTGTTGTTAAACCACTCGTTATTAAAAAGTTACTGACTTAAACAGGGTGTCCACATTCTGAAAAGTCAGGGAAGTGTCAAATTGGTCAGGGGAAAATCGATTTAGGTCCATTGTTTATGTAAATGTAATTTATGTAAATGTAATGTAATTTATGTAAATGTAAATTTACACTAAATTATGTAAATGTAATTTATGTAAATTTACACTAAATGTTACATCATATAAAGTATCATCATATAAGGATTTTAAAGAAATTAAAATTTATTTATGGTTTCCAAGATTATTTTATTTTTTTAAATAAGTCTTATTTACAACTTTGCATATACAAATTTTCTTGCATTATATAAAAAATAAATATAAAGGGTCATATAAACAGGTCTCCGCGGTTTTTTGGCACATTTTTGAACAAGCAATTTCTTATTGAAAACCAATTTTAATCAAGTACATATTGATCACTATTATATATGACCCTTTTCCATTTTTCGGATAGCTTCATAATTCCTTCGCTGTAGAACTTCTGTGGTTTATCGTCGAAAAACTTGGCCAAGTGATTTTCAGCGGCGCTTCGGTCGCCCATTTTTTTTTACCATCAAGAGAGTTTTGCAAAGACCGAAACAAATGGTAGACGGTGCAAGGTCTGGGCTATACAGTAGATGCATCAAAACTTCCCAACCAAGTTCCGTCAATTTGTTCCGCGTCATCAAAAATTGTGTGGCCGCACATTGTCATGATGGAACACAACTCTGGATTGCTTTGTTCAAACGGTCGAGTTGCACAATACAGGACCGAATTGATGACAAAACCATCATCCCTATATATATATATATATATATATATATATATATATATATATATATATATATATATATATATATATAATGATGGTTTCATCATCAATTCGGTCCTGTACTGTATATATTAAACAAATATGCAATAAACAATATATTCACAATATTTACAAGTCATATGTCTCATATTCTTTCTCCTTTATTTAGTACAACTTTCATTAATCTCGATAAATGTAAATTGTTTGTTACTAAATCCACATAACGATTTCCTAATACTTATCTGGTTAAAGGTCCTGTTTTATGAGTTTTTCAGATGTCTTCCATAATTCTTTTTCAGCATTATCTTTTGTAACTGGAACCTATGCGTGGTTTACCAAATGCAGGCCTAACTGTTGCCTGATTGACTAGTAGGACAAAATATTTAACCGGACTCGAACCTGTGTTTCTGTGGCCTACTATACACTATGAGATAAATCCTAGGAAATGCCTTAAGAATTTTCCTAGAGTTAAAATCTCAACGTTTATGATATCAGTTCGCATGTCATTTCCTATGTGCTGAACGACCCTATGAGATTTCTCTTGTTCAGAGCACGCTCTATTTCGGAAAGAAAATTCGTAAGGTTTTGTTTTAAGCGACATCAAGTGAGAGAATGTGAAAACAAATTTGTTTTCTCCCGCCGGCAAACATGCTATATGTGCACTTATTAAGCTAGTTTTAGACGGAAGCATTTCTCGTAGCAAAAATCGCATCATCGATATTCTACCGTGTAAAGTAGCAAATGCTATAGCATTTCACATGCCGTGGCATATCTTGTCGATAGAACTTGCTCTTCGTAGTATTTTCCCCAGCATTTTTGGTCCGATTGCAGCGCCTTTGTGTGTTAAAAGGAAGCAAAAGATTTTGTGCCAAACATTGGCGTCTCTGACATGTAAAATTTGGGGGAGACATCAAAGAAAATGATCTAACTGCTAGTGACTATGTAAATAAATTAAATTAAAATATTGAATATTTCGTATTTCAAAATATTGGGGGGACACGTCCTCCCGCCCCCTCGCCAGAGACGCCCATGGTGCCAAATATCCATGCTCTTTGTTTTGTGTGGGAAATTTAATTGTAGTAAAGAAAAATGAGTTGGAGTAGGAATGGTCGTTGCCCACATACTTTTTTGTGGTTTTTTGTTTTTTAATATAACCGGTGAGAACTGTTGTTACAACCACCATAGCTTTAGCTACTTCACGCTTTAGTTTCAGAGACATAATTGCTCTCTTCTCCGGTTGTTTGCTACCGTGTAAAAGCACTGTGTACTTTTGATGCCATAGAATATTATACGAGATTTTTGGCAGCACATCTGCTACGAGAAATTTACGATAATGCTTCCGTCTAAAACTAGCCCTAGTGCATACGAGGAAGAAACATTTTTATATAATACAAATTCAACACTTTATCTCAACAGACATGCAAAGCACTGGAAAACATTGCTGGCCGAGTATGCGTTGTGAGTCCTGGCACCTCTTCGGAGGATGTGAAACAAAAAAAAATTTACGTGAATGGCACAAAAGGGTAGGATTTCCTACGATATATGTCGATAAAATTTTCGTAAGATAAATCTTAATATATTTCCTAGGATTTGTCTCTGTATAGAAGGCCTAATTGCCCTTCATCAAATGACAAAAGTATAGAATTGGCAAGCAAGCTGTCTTATGTCTTCAAACTGAAGACATGACCTTGGAAAAGCTTCTGAGAAGACATAGTGGTGAAGAATTGGAACCACTAAATAAGACTTTAAGACATCACTGGCGTGAATTTTCTTTCTTCTTATGCTGGCGAATAGAATTAAAGCACGATTTTAGCAAACAGAACTACATCCAATGTAGTATAACGGTTAACGTGTTGCAGTTTGAATATGTAGATCGAGCTTTGAGGTCAGCTAATCTAAGAGTTTTTCTGAGTATACTTGTATTAAGAATCATGCCCTGATCACGAAAGGCAAATCATTGGACAGTCGAGAGATTAATAAATATGTGTATTATCGTAAGACATGAATGAAATCGTTCCATAGTTATCTATTGATTTTCACTTTCCTTGACATTCTTCCTTTCATAGATCTCGTGTTTGTCACTTCTTTTAGTTGTCTTTCTCCCTGGTGTTTTTATTTCCTTCAATCTAAAATAGAGAGCAAAAGAAAAAAGACGGAGAGGAAAGGATAATTGAAGGTGTTTCTACAAGTGAAACAAATCCTTTTATCCCCACCCTATTCTGTTTTCTCTCCATAGGGTGTTTCTAAACAACACCGACAACGTTTGGGAGGTGATTCCTGACACCAAGATAAGACAAAAAGTATAGACCAACCTGGGTGCACAAATACTTCCTTACGGAGTTATAGGCTGTCGAAAACATGAACTTTAAAAGCTCAAAGCTCCAAAATTATGGAACCTACCGTAGTCGGGTCAACACTTCACTTAGAAACTAGTATGTACCCTATCCAAATATCCAAGTTTCAGAATCCTGCGGTACTTCCGCAATACTTTTTATAAAGGTAGTTGGTGAGTATTTCCAATTAAATGCCCGTAACCAAATTCCCTCTATAAAAATTGTTATGTGAGTACTTTAGAGTTCTGAAACCAGGAGCGTCATTTCAGATTTTGCTTGGGGGGGCAAGACCGCTTGATATAAGTAAAATTTCGCGTTTTTCACTGATTTATTACTATTCTATTGATAAAATCTATATACACCCTCCATTCCAAAAGAAACCGAACTTTTGAAAACAAATAGTACCACTAGTGCCATCTGTTATAATATTTTACCGGTAGATGGTGTAGTCCCTCATTGACAACTGGTATAAATGTCATGACATTTGGATGCACGGCAACAAAGTTATTGCGTTTCAACTGTCAGTGTGTTGTGTACATCGGTCGGAAAATGAGTTTCAAACAACGAGCTGCAATTGAGTTTTGTGTTAAACTGGGTAAAACTTTTAGTGAAACGCACCAAATGCTACAAAATGCATATGGTGATGAGTGTCTATCCCGTACGCAAGTTTACGAGTGGTTCAGGCGATTCAAATCGGGTAGAGAGACGCTGGATGATGACGAAAGATCAGGCCGTCCCAGAACCGGATTATCGGAAGAAAACATCGAAAAAGTGCGTGAATTCATCAAACATAACAAAAAATCGTCGGTGAAAGTTATTGAAATGGAATTAGGCATTCCTCAAACAACCGCATACCGCATTTTGACCGAAGTTTTGGGCCTTAAGAAGGTTAATTCGCGGTTTGTACCACACAAACTCACCGAAGACCAAAAAGTTGATCGAATTGCGCATTGCAAAGACATCGTTAAAAGTGCTCGGCAGGATCGAAACTTCTTGAAATCGATTGTAACTGGTGACGAGACGTGTTGTTTTGAATGTGAGCCCGAAACAAAGCGGCAAAGTGCTGAATGGAGAGGGCCGGATGAAGGAACACCCAAAAAAAGTCGCTTGGTGAAGTCAAAAGTTAGGGTGATGCTGATTTGTTTTTACGATTCAAAAGGAATTATCCACAAAGAATTTGTTCAGCCCGGCCAGACAGTCACTGGAGAGTTTTACTTGGGCGTCATGAAGCGTTTGCTGGCAAGAATTCGTCGTATTCGGCCCGAATATCGCGAAATCGGCAGTTGGACTCTTTTGGACGATAATGCACCATCACATCGTTCGCGACTTGTAACTGAATTTTTGGTCAAAAATCACATTATTCGGTTGCATCATCCGCCCTATTCACCAGATCTCGCTCCGTGCGATTTCTATCTGTTCCCGAAACTGCATTTGGCGATGAAAGGAAAGTGGCACGCATCGATTGATGCCATTGAGAAGGCGACGACCGCCGTCCTAAAGACCATTCCAATAAAGGACATGGAGAAATCGTTTGACAACTTGTTGGAGCGTGCAAATATGTGTATCGATGCAGAAGGGGAATACATTGATTAATAAAAATGATTTGTTCCAAAATGTACATTGCTTTTTTGTTTTTTTAAAACGTTCGGTTTCTTTTGGAATGGAGGATGTACATCTCAAACTCAGAGGGTGGCAAATATTCCTCCCTGCCCCCCCTAAATGACGCCTCTGTCTGAAATATGTATTTTTGGGAAGGGCATATATTAGTTCCTAAGTGAAGTCTTGACCCGACTACGGTACGTCTCATAATTTTGGAACTATGGACCTTTAAAGTTCATGTTTTCGGCAGCCTATAACTCCGAAAGGAAGCATTTGTGCACCCAAGTTGTTCTATACCTTTTGTCTTATCTTGGTGTCAGGAATCAACTCGCAAACGTTGTCGGTGTTGTTTTGAAACACCCGATATATATACTGTATATATATAATATGTAGAAACTGGATGCAGTTAGCTAAGGATAGAAGTCAGTGGAGAGCTTTTGTGAACGCGGCATTGAACCTCCGGGTTCCATAGGCCATAGAGTTAGTTAGTTTAGTTTATATATATATATATATATATATATATATATATATATATATATATATATATATATATATATATATATATATATATATATATATATGGGAAACTATACATTCGTGAGCACTCTGATAGTGATGGGCACCTATGCCAATTATTTTCAAATAATAAGAGTCTGAGCGCCTGTAGCGAGCTATTGACGATTTTCAAATGTTGGTACGCCTTTCTTCTTTACGCTCACAGTTTGTCAATTGTCTTCCTTCTTTCGTGTGTGTGGCGTGGTATAGAAAGGTGCGCGATGTGAAACGTTGTGATGGTTGTTGTTCATTTGTAAAGAATTCTTTTAATCAGATAGGTATACTGATTAAGGTTTTGTTTAATTATAAATCAATTGAAAATTAAAATTTTGTGTTTTGAGTGATTATTAAACGATAAGAGCACTTCATGCTAATGAGATGTAAGTCTAAATGAGTTTTGCTCTCAAATCATGAGGTGCTCACCACTGTATTTTAATTTAATGGAACATGACCGTGGAAGGCATCTATTGCTCATAACTATATTTTACTATATGAATTTTTTTGTCGTTATTTTAAGCCTAAAGTGCATTTCAGGCTGTTGTGTTTCTTGCTCGAAAATTTCATGAAATTTAAAGGTTATTTAACAGTGATGGGCCCAGTGCCCATTACTGTAAACTCACTATGCCCATCACTGTATGTTTATATTGAATTAAGCCACGGCCTTCTTTGTTATACAAGCCAGGACCTTGAATGTGGCAACTGCGGAAATCGGCCTGCCACAGACTATCCACCTTCAACAGTTGGCAGTTCACAGACTATTTCTCTACCTTTTTAGCAAGGATCCTTCCTTTCTCTAGACATTAATGCAGAGAATTTGGGCAGCCGGCTGTGCTGTGTGGATAGTCTATGGAAGGCAAAAAGGCCTGTTGCCATTTCAAGATTGGCCTGTATAACAATAAAGGCGGTCGTGATTAAGCATAACAATAGAACTAGGCTTATTTTATAGAGACCCCTTTCTGGAAAAACTGTACAAGAGAGTGTATAACTACAATCTCGGTATAGGGCCCATTATAATCAGATTACTTAAGTAGGTTTAAGTTTCTCATGTATCTGATTACATTTAATTTTAGGGAAAAGGAGGAAATCTGTACTCTTACCAATATGAAACGAAGGTTTCGACGCTTCGACTCAGCTAGACCTAGATCATGATCCCAAAAAAGAACAAGAATGGAAAGCACTGCACAAACGTCAATGTGCATTGGAAGTCCGAAGCCTCTTTTTTTCATATTGCTAAGTGTACAGCTTTTTCCTTGAAAATTAATAACAAGGCCTATTCATATTTATCACATATGATTACATTTAAAATATAGCTACAGTCCTCGCGCTAGGAGAAGCGCCAGTGACTTACGTTGTGGCCATGTAAGTACTTACACGTGAAGTTTTGGAGTATGAAATAGGCCTAGTTGCTTTTTAAGATGAATTATGTGATGTAATGGCCAGTGTCTATCGGTGATTTTTGCATTGATGCCTCGGATGTGATTACTCAGCACATCATTTGCCACTGCTGTTAATACCGGCTTTTAAGAAACTAATCACAGCGTTTTCACTCAGGTAGCTGCCCAAGTTAGTTTGCGGCGCTGAGTGAGGACTAAATTATTTCCAATATTATGTAAATACAATTTAAATGCAATCAAGTTTTCGTGATTTGACTTATGAGAAGTTTTGTGGTTTACTTCGGCCCGAGAATGTAACCAAATAAAACAGTTTACAGATAAAGGTGCTAATGGTCATGAAGAATAGTGTGAAGATTTTCGCCTTCTCTGTAAAATATTTGAAGAATTTTCTAAAGATGAAACGCTCATAAAAATCCACACAAATGATGAGTTGCTGGCAGATGAAGCCTCAAACTCACCACGATTACAACAGACTGAAAGTGCTTTAGCAAAACAACTTGAGGAAGCAAGCACTTCTCTACAAGTTGAAGTGACACCAGAAGAGCAAAATTGAACTACTGACCGGGGTAAAATGTATCCAATCAAGAAATCAGATATGCCACTTTTTAAGGACTGTTTGGTATGGCAGAAACGCCAAAGCGGAAAGGTCGCAATATTCAAAGATTCCCATTTGTAATAACATCAGATAAATAGAAAGAGCTGCACAAAAGAGAAAAGAAAAGCAAGAGAGGAAGAAAGAGGAAAAGAGAAGTTAAACAGTCAGGTCCAGCTGGGAAAGTAGAAAAAAGACACGAAGATACTCCTAGTGTTAATCTATTTTCTTCTGAACGTACAGGTATAACTGGAGCTGATGTGGAGAAATTATCCTTTGCCCCTCCGGCTAAACTAGTGCTTTTTGGCGAACTGCGAGAGAACGAAAATGAGGGAGTTCATTCTTCTTCAGCATCCAAAGCAGATTCAAACATATTGAAAGTGAGGATATTGGAAAACAGTATGGAACAATTAGAAAACCGTAATTTCTTTTTCACTTTCTGGATTGTGTAACCAGTGTGGTGAGACTGTAGGACCTCGTTTTCCAGGAATGAACTGCAAACGCTGTGGACAGGCTTTTCATAAAGCTTGCCTTCTTGCTGTGGAGAAGCATACGATGATGATGTATGTTATTGTATCCAGTGTTTGCAGATCTTAGACGAAACTGAAAGTGACAGCGATTAGGAAAACAGAGTGCCTAATTTCATAAATTCTTAATTTTTTTAAATTAAAATTGTTACTATAAAACCACAAAACGTCAAAACAAGATGCTGTATTATGCATTTATGTAACAAAGTAATTTATCTTGGCATTATTAAATAATTTTAGAAACTTCTGCACAGGTGCCCATAACTGTAATCAAAAGTGCCCAACTCAGTCTCTGTAGAGCCCATCACTATAAAAGTTATAGTACTTTTTTAAAAAACATATTACACGTACCTAAGATTACCTTTCAGTCCAATATCATATTTATTTTGAAGCCCATACTGTAACAATATTATTTGACAAATATTAGACACATATGGCCAAACGTATAAAAGTTATAAATTAATTACTAAAAAAATGCCTTAAGGTGCCCACGACTGTATAGTTTCCCATACATATATATATATATACAGATGGTCAACTTACCAGATTAATATGGTGTCGGGCCACCTCTCGCCTTCAGAACAGCCTTGATGCGACGTGGGATGGAGGCATAGAGGTCGTGAATGGTAGCAAGTGGAATTTTACACCATTCCTCGTGCAGGGCATTGGCCAGTTCTGTGAGAGAGGATGGAGGTGGAAATCGTCGCCGGAGTCGTGTTTCCAAGACCTACCACAGATGTTCAATTATGTTGAGATCTGGGGATTGGGCGGGCCAGGGAAGGTGTTGAACTTCATCCCGATGTTCCTCAAACCATGCTGCAACAACGTCAGCTGTGTGAATGGGTGCATTATCATCCTGGAAGATGGTGTCATTGTCCGGAAACAACATCCGGACCATAGGATGCAAGTGGTCCCCTAAAATTGCGACATAATCGTTGGCAGTGATTCGTCCGCTAAGTGTGACCACAGGACCCAATAAAAACCATGATATGGCGGCCCACAGCATCACCGAGCCGCCGCCATGTTTCACAGTTGGGCGGAGACACTGCAGATCATTGCTTCTTTGGGCGTTCTCCACACATAAACACGGCCCGTGGTTGGGAATAGGGAGAAGGATGACTCAACCGACCATATCACACCTTTCCAGTCCTCAACGGTCCAAGTGGCATGGTCGCGGCACCATTTGCGGCGTGCGAAAGCGTTATGGTCCCTGATGAGCGGTTTGGCCCGTGCAACACGACCTCGTAAGTTCATGTCATGTAATTCGCGGCGGACTGTGATTGTCGAAACAGGGTGGGGGAGGTGCTGATTGAGTTCCTCCGTCACTTGCTCCGCAGTAGCAAGACGGTTCTGCGTGACAATACACTTTAATACCCGGCGTGATCTGTCACTCATGATTTTGTTCCGCTTCCCCGATGTGGTTTTCCCGTGTGTTGTGTAGACCGTCATCACCTTCGACACTGTCCCACGCGACACACCTAACACAGTAGCCATCGCCGTCACACTCACTCCTCATAACCGCGCACCAAAAATTTGCCCTCTTTGAAAGTCTGAGAGGTGTCCTATTTTACACTACCTCCGTCTGCTGCAGCCACTGGACACTGCTGTTCCACTGCGCCTGACGTAATATGGAGACCGACCTAACACATCACCACCAGCGGTCCGGCGCTGCGGGCGGCACGACACCACTGCCAACCCATACATCTGACGTGTTGCCAACTACAGTTGCTTCCATTTTTCTGATCACCATCTGTATATATATATATATATATATATATATATATATATATATATATATATATATATATAACAATCAAACAAAAAATAGTATATAAGATGGAAGTGAGACTTGGATAGTAAATAGAGGACAAGTAGCCGTCATCGATTACTTTTAAAAAGTTACAAGTTGCAATGTTGCATAATATCAAAAAGCAGAAGACAACTAAATATATACATATATGCGTAAGTTACTACCTTACTATTTAAAGATTAAAGGTTAAAGTATACCAGTAGCGGTCGTGGTCTGCAGGAGCAGAAGTTGCAAACACTGGTGAAGAATTGGAATCAAAAGTGTGCCCTTACGACAGTGTGTTCCACACCGTCGGTGTTCTTGAGTATAATCCAAATAATTTTCATGAAATATGAAAAGGGAAGTCTTTTCTCTTTAAGGTCTATTTGTATATTTATTGATTTAAGTACAATCTCTAGTATTGATTTAATATATAAGCTATTTCTTTTTAAAACAAAATTAACAACCACTGTCAATGTACGTTTATTCACTATTTATCTATAGAACTTTTATATCGAGGTTATTGAACAAGAGATAAAAAGAATATATAGCATGTGCTCTAAGCAGTGAAGCCATATCTAGCATCTTGGTGCTAGATCTAGCATAATCCACATGCATTTAGCATCTAGCATCTTGACTTTAGCATCCTGGCCAAATCTAGCATAATTTCATTTTACCCTCTGTTAAACATAAAAGAACGAAAATTTAGATGGTTCTAGGACCGTCGGGAATTATTCTTTTTAGTTGAAGCGATGGTTGAAGCAATGAAACCAGTCAGTATTTCTGCGGTTATAATTTTTTGTTGAATTCAGGGCAAACGCAAATGTTCAAAAATAGCAAACGTGACTCTGCAAAACATATTTATTTACCCATAGTTTTATTACTGCCAACTGACACCTGAATGTGTGGTTATCTGGGATGTTTCTGTTCCTTTCAATTTACAACTTGAGAGGGGAGGGATTTGAGCGTCAGGGGACAACTGCTAAATACACTAAAAGAAATGATTCAGGGCTGTGTCGGAAGCGCATGTTGTGTATATATTTCTTACAATGTTATTCATTCATAAAATATAAATTCGACCATCCTCCCCTATAACGTGGCATTTATCATCATTCGTGACAGCGTCATATTAGATTATACATGAATACAGTTAATACACTTCAATTAAAATTAGTTAGGGTCTCTAAAATTAGTTAGGAAAGATAATTTGAAAATCTGGCATAATTTACAAAAATCTAGCATAATTCAGACCCGTGTTTGGCATCATCGTGAGTCTCGAGTGTGGCAACCCTGGCTCTAAGATATGAATACTGGCATTATGGGAAAAGAAGAGAAATAAAGAAAACTGCATATACTCATGCATGCAGTTGAAGAAAATTATTTAAATAAACCATACATTATTTAAAATGGAAGGTCATTCTTCGTTCTTTTCGAGTTGAAATGTTCTGTTATCTTTTGATTGAAATCTGGACTGCTGCTCACCAAATCTTTCTGAACAGAAAGTACCGCTAAATATTTTGCGCTTTATTTCGTTGAGTTACAGAAACCTCTCTCCTTCGATAAGCGGCATTTTGTTAGCTTTTCTTTATATGAACATAAGGCCGTGTCCAAAAGTGCATAGTGCACACTTCGAGGATGCACACTCGAAGTCTACAAATGGAGTGCACACTAAATAGTGTACACGTCGTAAAATTAGCTTTTGATCAGCACTTGGTTACAGCGCCTCGTTGTGGTGGAATATGGAACATTGATAACAAAAGAAGGGAGAATTTCGCGTACTAGAAAAAATTAGCATGCTTTTTTTTCTTTAGATGAATGACTTTCCAGTTATATTAAAGATAAATAAACCGTACAGATTGACTATATGGGGTAACTATAAAATGATTTAAGAGTTTTTTCATGTATGCCAACAGCTTCAGCTTTGCCGTGCCTGCAAATATTTGTCATTTTGGGTATTTCACGCGCAGATTAACAAAAGCGGAGCATAAATGCAATACATATATAATATATGTGTGCGTTGTCTTATGTGCACAATAAACTCGTAACAGCATAAAAAACACTAAACTATTGGCGATATTCTACTTTATTAGGCATGCTTGCGGAGGCAATATTTAATAATCTTCCGAAAGAAGAGTAGCACTGGTGATTAGGGCGCTGAAGACACTTTTGCGAATTAGTTTAGGAATTTTATTGCAACTGAAAGTAGGCAACGTAAAAGAACGTTAGGACACCGAGAGGAGCGGTATTTACAATAATGAGGCACAAACCTACTTTGGGAGAGGGTTGATACTGATTGTAATTGCTTCCTGTACGGTAGATTACACAACAATGACAGTATAATTGTTGTAGTTCTACTGTATTCTTTCAGTTCAGGCATACTGATTGAACTGTTTCTACCATATTGCGCTAATATTGAAGTTCCTTAGATGTTATTCTTTCACTGTGAATTTATTGATTTTACCTGGAAATCATCGAAATAGTGTCTCCGTATTCTTAATCTACAGCAAAAGTTAACACATAGAAGGATGACAAGGAAAGAAATGGTAAAGTTGAACAACATGAGAACCAAGATTACAGGAAAAAGCTATTATGTCGCTATGAAAAACCAATTTATAAGGATAATGCATACTCAAGGCGGATAACCCTAATTAAAGTAGTATGGTAAAAATAACAAAAAAAAAGTGAGATTACTATCTTATAAGCCTGCTTGAATGGAGTTCTGTATATTGTATACACTTCAACATTTACGTGCATTTTACTACGCTTTCGGCGCCCTACATCTCTCTTGAAATATACTCTCCTACATGCTTCCCACTGCGAAAATGGTTATTCAGTAACGAAACAAATCCCCTCGTCCAAATATAAACGTAAAATAAACTACTAAAAATATAATAAAAATTTTATGAAAATTAAGAGACGGTTTTATGAAAAAATACAGTATGTAATGTAATGGCTCTTATTGTTCAACTATACGGAAGAAATTATTTGTTCATAATCTTTTAATACTGGGTACAGTAATGGGATTATATGAATTAAGAGGAAGGCAAGTCTTTACTTTGGACATTTCTTTCAATGAATCGTTCAATGAACCGATTCGTAACGAAGACGGAGAAGAAAGTGCTCTGCGGGGTTCCAACCAGCCTTCACTCGCTCGTCAATATTATGTGAATTAAATATTATACTTTGGTACAAAAAGGAACCAACGTAGCTACTACCTTATATACAGTATATGGGTGAAGAGGCAAGTTCTTAAAACCGGAACCGAGAGATCAAATCGCTAAATCGAAGAATAAAAAAAAAAAATGAAATGGCCATAGTAAAGACTTACCAGGAGTAATTTGTGAAATATTTGATAAATGTGGAGAAAGGAATTTTTGATCTGTATTTCACTTTTCGGTACCTGTCAAAAATACACAATGTACGGTAATTGGTATATTACAGTCTCTCTCAAGTGCAAGGAAATATGGTAGCGTTGAAAGGAATTCGTTTAGAAACAAAACTATAAAATTAGGCTTATGTGTCTATGAATTAACATTTGCGGCTGCGGCTGTAGCTGTAGCTATAGAGAAATGAATAATCTATGTATACTATGCTAGAACTTAATATTTTAATTCATACACCATTAAAATTTGTCATTTACGTGCAAATAGCCGCATTACCGATAGTGCAACTATTTCAATTAAGCTACATAAACCATGTAATATTTAAGCACAAATGTCTTTATAGCATTATTAGAGAAACTATTTGTTTGTTTTCCCTATACTATTTTAAATTCTATTGCATACTAAAAGAACATAACGTAAATACATTTGTTATTTGCGTAATATTTTTATATTCGACTTGTAAAATCACTAACTTGTATGTTTATCAAGTAAATTATTATAAAATCAGTCCACAAATATATTTACTTAAACAAAAATATTAAGAATATGCCTATTAAAATTTTATTAGGTCATTCTACGAGAAATCGCCATATTAAGCACACAAGTATACTAACGTAGTGTACATCCTCGCACACTACGCACTCGCACACTTGTGAACTTGGACCTTTTGACGCACACTAGGTGACGTCACTTCCGGAAATAAGCGTACTTCAAATGTGCACTTGTATCTTTTGGACACGGCCTAAGAAACAGAAAATGAAATCTTTAAGTTTTACGTCCCACGGTTATGCCGGTTAGGCTAAAGGAGACGGTGATGATGAAAGGTGAGGGAAATGGTGGAATGAAGAAAGTGGGAGGAAACGGGAGTACCCCGAGAAAACCCACGAGCACAGTGTTTGTCCACCACAAAGTCCACACGGCGCGAGCTGGGATCGAACCAGGGACCCCAAGCACCGGAGGTGAACGCTCTACCACTGAGCCACCGCGCCCCCTCTAAGAAACAGAAATCCAGTTTTCAGTTGCCATGTATTTTTGTCTGCTTGTCTACTGTAAATAAGCATAAATTCTAGGATTTTTCTTTCAAAATGAAAAAAAATACATGAAATATTTAGTTTAACACCCCACGCATATGCCCTTTAGGTCAAATCAGGGCCGTGGCGTGGGTTGTAAGCGCCCGCGGCGAAAATTCCAAGGCGCCCCCCGCCCCCAGTGTGTTATGAGAAACAACCAGAGTTTATTCTGTACTCCTAAATTCAACTATGAAATGTAAGATAAAAGAAGTTAGTATTATGCCAATGTTCTAAAGTGAATGGCTTTTGTAGTTAAAACAGAAGTTAATGAAAACATAGTTTTGAATTATTGAAATCGAATGCTGTTCTTGTTTATTTTGAACTTGGTACACATCAACATATTAATAGCATAAAATATACAAATATTAAATTCCATGATAATAAAAAAAATCTTAGAGGGCTGGAGAGTGTTCCAGTTGAATAATCTTAGACGATGTTTTACATTACCGGTAATTTTCAAGTTCAGTACTCTATCGGGAGTCCCTCAAGGATCTAATCTAGCTTCCCTATTTTTCTTCTTGTTATTAATGATATTCCTCTATTTATTAAAACTTCTCAAGTTCTTCATTTTGCCGACAATCTCAAATTATATTCCAAAGTAAGTTCAATTGATGACTGCGTGAAACTTTAATATGATCTACAAAAAGTTCAAATATGATGTAATAAGAATAAATTAATCCTAAATATGTCCAAATGTAAATCTGTATCTTTCACGAGGAAAGAAAATCCAATTAACTTTACCTATACAATAAGTGGCACTTCCTTGTCTATCCCAAATACTGTCAAAGATCTAGGAGTTATAAATTATTTGATAGCAAATTAATCCTTGCTCAATACGTTGACGCAATAACGAATAGTGCATATAGAAACCTAGGTTCAATTAATAGGATAGGGCAGGATTTCTAAAAAGAATCAATATTTATAAGGTTGTACCTCTCGTATGTGAGGTCAAAATTCCACTGTTGAACTGTTTAGACACCAAATGTCACTAAATACACTGATGCAATAAAAAAAATATACAAGAAATGCTTGCATACAAGAAAACCGGTTTCTACACAAAGTATGTCCCCCATGAAGACTTAGTAACGAATTTTAGTTTTCAAACATTAGAAAAGAGGAGGTGGGTGTTTCATCTGTTGTTCTTACACAAATTATTAAACGGTTAAAAATGACTAGAATTAGTTTCAGAAGTATTATTACGTCTTCCAACAGGTAAGACTAGAACAGCAAACACTGTGTCATTCTATTGTAAATAATAATAATAAAAAAAGCAAGAACTAACGTATTACACCAGTCTCTTCCGTAGAGAATGTGTGCTTCTTATAACAAAATGATTAAATTTCATGTAGTAGATGTATTTAATGTCCGAAAACAAGTTCAAAACAATTGTTAGGCAATAACTTCTGCATAATTCAACGACGTATATTTGTATATGTTGACAACCCAGCCACTCAGTGCCTAATTGGGGATGCAAAGTTGAGTGCAACTGGATGCCTTCCACTCACCATCTAGAATGAGTGGGATACACTTTGATATTCTTTTGCGAGAGGTTTCTCATTGGGGATAAATCAAATAAAGATACGTCCACTTCATTAATTTAATATCACTGTATTTCTTTGACTTATGAGTTTACTGTAAGATTTCAGAACACTAGTAATGACGGATATTAAGAATCATTTGCCAGACGGGTATAGAAACGGTCAAGTATTGAGCCTTTGAGCCCTGAGTCGGTGCAACACATACCTGGATAAACTGGTGTAATTCCCACGTTGCTCTGGCGTTGAACTCGGCTCCTTTATGCTGAATCTCCTCACTGTTGAAAGACGAGAACGAGCATTGAGGTAAAGCTCCTCTCAATTGCTACTCTTGGCGTGATGTTCTACGTTGTTAGAATGATGACGTCTTTCCTTCTCCTGTCATCTGGCTGACTCTCGACTAAAGCTTGGTTCTCCAAGAACTCGAACCAAAGACTGTTCGCTAAGACTTGATCATAGACTCGATCAACTGCACCCTGAAGACTCCTCTATGGACTTCCAGGACTTGATCCAAAACCTCTCTCGTCTTCTGGTTTTGTTGAGCTTTGTCCAACCTCCGTCGTCTGCTTGTCGTCTGCTTGCAGCACGTGCAACACCGTTTTCACATGGAGAGACAAATTCCTTCCATGTGTCAAGACTCAAAATTGCAATCCTCGACACGCTCTGATTTCCCGATTCTAAGCAATTCTCCGCATATCCGTAATTTCGTGAAATTCGTGAAATCTTACAGATTCACTTTATACAATGTATAGAATCTGGCTAATGTGAGGATAGACACATTGTCAACATTTCCTTCCTACATTGCCAGACTCTCAACGAAGACATTCTTATTCACATTTATTTACAATAAACTGCTGACACAAACATTAACAACATTGTGCAGCTTGCATTATACTCTCATACACACCATTGAATTCCCGTAACCTTAATAAATAATTTTTATGACATAAACATTAAAATAAAATCAAAATATACAAATTAATTTACTCGAAAATCGAGTGCTGCTACAATGTATAATATTGTGTGTTAGATAATTATGTACATGACACTGTAACTGGGCATTAAGCCTGTTGTGTTGTCCTTATGAAATAAATAAATAAATTTTACTTAACCGTGGCCTGATCACTATTAATTTATTTGAATTAAAATTATTTTTAAAAAATCATTTACTAACATAATCTGAATTCCTTGAATTTTGTTGATTTGTCGTCCCGGCGCCCCCCTGGTAGCGGAACTCGGGGCGATCAGCCCGGTCGCACCGCCCACGCGACGTCCCATGGGTCAAATTGAATTATTGTGAGATTGATCTTTGTGCTCTATCACCGGAAATTAAAAACGGGACTACGTACCCTAAAGACACATAAGCTATTAGTCCAGTGGTAGAGTTTTTTTCACCTCCGAGACATATTTACTGAATATTATTATTTTGAGTGATTTGTCGGTTTTTAATCCATGGGAATTACCTTGAATTGCAAAATTATTGAATTTGATGCCGAAAATACCGTCAATATAGGCATTTCTCTTTTGAGAGTGGTAGGTGTATATTTCAAGGTAGGAAAAAAGAACGAATCGAGATTGCAAGTACTAGTTATTTCTACCGTTATCAATGTTCATTTGATTCAATTTGACTTATTATCCATTCTGCACATCACATTACATGTAGTAGTAGTGGTAGGCGTTGGCGCGAATGACTCATCCTCACTCTCTTTTATGACCGGGATTTCTGAAATTCGTTCCCTTTTACGGCTTAGATGAGGGTCAATGACCTAGGGGTACCTAGGACACCCCCTCTAATTTTTGGCAGGGGTACCTTGGCCCACCCCTAAATTTTGGCAGGGGTACATAGGACCACCCCCCTTAAATTTTGGAAATTGCCAAATCTAAAAATTGGGTATGGTAGCCTAGGACCATAGTATGTACCTCTATCAGTATTGGGTGTCTATGTTGTTCCCTTTCATGGGTAAAAATTGCCAAAAATTCAAATTTCGGGGGTTTTTGACCTAATTTATCCCCTTTGATGAGGTATTATTACCCTATATAGTTATATGGGCGTATACAGGGGTCCATTCCCTTTCATAACATATGGGTATATTAATGCACCCCTTGAAAAATTTGGGAGGGGTATCATGGCCCACCCCTTAAATTTTGAAAATTGCCAAATCTAAAAATTGTGTGTGGTAGCCTAGGACCATAGTATGTACCTCTATCAGTATTGGGTGTCTATGTCGTTCCCTTTCATGGGTAAAAAATTACCAAAAATTCAAATTTCGGGGGTTTTTGACCTAATTTATCCCCTTGGATGAGGTGTTATTACCCTATATAGTTATATGGACGTATACAGGGGTTTATTACATTTCATAAGACATGGGTATATTAATGCACCCCTTGAAAAATTTGGGAGGGTTATCTTGGCCCACCCCTTAAATTTTGGAAATTGCCCAATTTTAACATTGGGTATTATAGTATAGGACCCTAATATGTATTATGATAAATTTGGGTGGTCCACCTCGTCCCCTTTTAAGGGTACAAAATTGCCAAAAATATAAACGTAAGCAATACGTTATACCACGTGTTTGGTTTTCAGCCTATTTTATCTCCTTGGATGAGGTCCTATTACCTTATATAGTTATATGGGCGTATACAGGGGTTAATTCTCTTTTATAATATATGGGTATATTAATGCACCCCTTTAAAAATTTGGGAAGGGTATCTTGGCCCACCCCTTAAATTTTGGAAATTGACCAATTTAAACATTGGGTATTATAGTATAGGACCCTAATATGTATTATAATAAATTTGGGTGGTCCACCTCGTTCCCTTTTAGGGGTACAAAATTGGCAAAATTTTAGTACAACCACGTGTTTGGTTTTTGGTCGATTTTATCCCCTTTGATGAGGTGTTATTACCCTATATAGTTATATGGTCATGTATAGGGGTCCATTCCCTTTCATAAGATATGGGTATATTGGTGCACCCCTTTAAAAATTTGGGAGTACCTTGGCACACCCCTTAAATTTTGGAAATTGCCCAATTTAAACATTTGGTAGGACGAAACATGAGAAAACATGTTCCCTTTTAGAGGTACAAAATTGCCAAAATATAAACGTAAGCAATACGTTGTACCACGTGTTTGGTCTTTTGGCCCAATTTATCCTCTTGGATGAGGCCCTATTACCTTATATAGTTATATGGACGTATACAGGGGTTCATTACCTTTCATAAGATATGGGTATATTTGTGCACCCCTTTAAAATTTGGGTGGAGTATTTTGGCCCACCCCCTTCAATTTTGGAAATTGCCCAATTTAAACATTTGGTATAATAGTATAGGACCCTAATATGTATTATTATATCCCTTTTAGGGGCACAAAATTACCAAATTTTACTACAACCACGTATTTGGTATTTTGGCTCATTTTATCACCTTGGATGAGGTCCTATTACCTTATATAGTTATATGGACGTATACAGATGTCCATTTCCTATTATAAGACATAGGTACATTTGTGCACCCCTTTAAAAATTTGGGAGGAGTACCATGGCCAATCTTTTAAATTTTTGAAATTTTCCAGTTTAAGCATATACTACTGGACTCTAATATGTATCATGATAAATTTGGGTGATTCACTTCGTTCCCTTTTAGGGTACAAAATTGCCAAAATATAAACATAAGCAATATGTTGTACCACGTGTTTGGTTTTTTGATCCAATTTATCCTCTTGGATGAGGACCTATTACCTTATATGGTCATGTATAAGGGTCTATTCCCTATCATAAGACATAGGTACATTTGTACACCCCTTGAAATTTTTGGGAATGGTAGGGTCTACCTTGGCCCACCCCTTAAGTTTTAGAAATTGCCCAATTTAAACATTTGGTATAATAGTACTGGACCTTAATATATATTACTATAAATTTGGGTGGTGCACCTCGTTCCCTTTTAGGGGTCATTTTGTTCCGCTTTAGGGGTGAACATGGATACCTTGCAATCGTCCCGAGTTCGATTCTTGGTGCTAGTTTCAGGAAATGTTGAATTTAACGTCTCCGAAAAACGATGATGATGAGAAGTGATAGGACGAAACATGAACTTACTTGATTGAGGATTGAAGCAGGGACCTCACACATTAGTGACAAACGCGGATGGGATGATGTGATTTTGGACCTCTCGTTTCCGTTCATGGATTAAATAAAAAGATGACTCTCTGCTTAAATCTGATTAGTTCATTGTTCGAGCGATTTTTAAACGCCCAGCGTTTGTTGATCAGTAAGCGCTTCATTGATGGAAACAATGTTGCCAGATTTTGAAAATCTAAACTGCTCCGATTCTTTTTTCGAAACGGTTCCGCTGAGTGCAAGAATTTTTCAAAACTAAAAATTTTAAAAACTAAAAATTTTCAAACTAAAAAAATTTAAACTTTTCAAAAAAATTTTTCGAACTAAAAAATTTCAAATAAAATTTAAACAAAAATTTTCAAACTAAAAGATTTCAAATAAAATTTTGAAACAAATTTTGAAAATCTAAAATTTTTAAAACTAAAAAATAAAATCAAACTTTCTGGAACGAAATTTTTTAAACTTAAAATTTTCGAACTCGAACCGAATTTGAAAACTAAAAAACTTTTCGAACCAAATTTTCAATCAATTTTTTTCGAACTCAGAAAGTTTCAAACTTAAAACTTGCAAATCAAAATTTCAAACTAAAAAAGTTTTCGATCTAAAATTTTGAACTAAAAAAATTCGAACTCAAAGTTCTCACTAAAAATTTTCGAACTCAGAAAGTTTTAAAATCAAAATTTGAAACTCAAGTTTCGAATTTAAAATATTTTCGAACTACAATTATCAAACTCAAACTTTTCGAAAATCTTAACAGAGATTGAAAGTGATCACTCGTTTCGCGAGCCGTAACTTTTAGTAATGTAACATAGTTTACGGTTTAAGATTTATATTGTCTTGAGAACGATTGAGTTCGTTTATGTAATGAACCCGTTGGCCAGCCATAGCCTGATTTCACATCGTAGCTCATGAAAGCAATCTTGTTGTAGTTGTGTAGCCGTGACCATTTTTTTCTGGACATATAGCCTGTACGATCACCAGGAATGAAATACTACTTAGTTTAGCTACCATTAAGACGTGATTTAATAAATATTAGCCACATTCACACTTGAACTTGTATGAAACGAATAACAGCTTACTGATCAAAGCACAGAACGAAAAAATGCTAAGATGGACAGAATTTCATTCATGTGACGTCAAACACAGAAGTATTTCCTTACCTCTCATTCCTCTCACTTGAAGGTCAAGGTGCTAATCAGCATTTTTCCAGGTTGAATGCATTACAATAAAAAAAATCTTTCCTTAAGACCATTTGAGATTTCAGTGGCTAAGTCCAGGTTCGATTTTTGGCGTTATTATTACGGGTTTAAGTACACAACCCACAGAAGTACGTTCAAGTCTTATACAGCCTAAGGTCATAAACGCTTTCCATCTTATACGTAAAATAGAAACAAATATTTGGTGTTTATAGCTACATTTATGATGATTCGCATTTCACTTTGAACTGTAGGTCCACGTCCTATACAGCCTCGATATTGTTAAGTCAACATAAAACATTTATGGTGGTTCATATTTTATCGTTCACGTCTTATGCAGTCTAGGAACACAAGATTTACGTCCTCGGTACTGTCAAGAGAACAAAAAACACTCGTGGTGGTTCAGAGAAATGAAATTAAATCTTTGAGTTTTACGTCTTACGATTATGTTAACTAGGCTAAAGAAAACGATGATGATGAGAAATAAATGTAATGATGGATTAAATATAGTGGGGAGAACCCTGAAAAAACTCACGCACACGGCTTTTTTTGTTCACTACAAAGCAACTTGGCGTTAGCTAAGATCGAACCAGCGACCTTACACACCTCTGTCATTGAGTCATCACAACGTAAACAGATAATGATATACTTAACATGAAACAAGCAAGGTCACTGAGTTGAGGAAGATCATTTTGCAGGCCTCAGCTTTTTTCTCGAGGAGCAAATACCACAACAATAATTTAAAACCCATTCATGAAAAAGACTGTTGTTTAGACTAACATCACGCACGCACACACACACACACACACACACAAACACACAATGTTGTTTATTACAGCACATACTGATTACATTTTTTAAATACAAATATATATTACTTATGTTGATTTCAATGAAAATGTAATTAAGTTTTAGCAGTAGGCACAGACTGTTCGTGCAATACTTTTATCGTATAAAAACTTCACTTAAAATAGTGAACGTCAGCAGGATCAAACTAGAATCCTTTTCGCATTAGATACACTTGTTCACTTTTATGAAATTGTTTTCCAGCCGGAATCGATCTTCTTGTGAATGTTATTTAATACAAATCACTCGTATTACAACACCATGGTACAAAACAATATGAGATCAAAACGATAAATCGTTCATTTCTTTTACACAAGGAAAGCCGAACCATGGTATCGTAACAGTTTTTTTCTTTCTTCATTTACAATCTTATGAGGGAAGCTCTTCCACCATAGTAAATTGAATTCAATGTAGCATCATTCACTACTGGCACGATCTTTCATAAAATAAGTAACATGATAATCCTATAAGAACGACGGGAAGCACTCTAAAGGAATCGAACTGAAAACCTCTTGCACCAGAAAAATTGGATTCAATGCAACATTATAGCATCACTAGGTAACACGGTAATCACTATTGCAGTAAATGACAAGTTCAATGTTACAAGCACGGGACTGATATCTTAGTAACTACGCAACAGTAACACAATTTAAAGAGAGAGAATGCAATATGACAAAGCTGAATGATGTTATAAAGAAAAACTGCAAATTCTGCATTCTTCATCTATGACAAAGAAACTATGATACTGAAGAAATGAAATTCATTTCGTTACGAAACTTGTGCAAGAAGCCGCTCCTCTCTTTCGTCATCTTCGCCTTCGCATGTGATTTTTTAAATGCAATTTCAATATGACAAAACGTGACTTAATATTTAAAGTGTTTGGCAATGTAAATGGAAAATTGGTTCATTGCTTTTAACAACTAAGCAGACATCGATTTTGAGGTCCGAGTTCCCAGCTCATAAGATATGAATCGCTGTGCTAAACGAAATATGTCCTTTTCTTAAAGTTCTAATCGATCCGGGGTTCGACTCCAGGTAAGGAAACACACATTTTTGTTTGTTCTATCGCAGGATGTCTTAACATTTGATGGTTCAGATTTCATCTTAATGGTCGCTAAACTAAGTAGTATTTCATTCCTGGTGATCGTAAAGGCTATGTCCAGAAAAAATGGTCACGGCTACACAACTACAACAAGATTGCTTTCATGAGCTACGATGTGAAATCAGGCTATGGCTGGCCAACGGGTTCATTACATAAACGAACTCAATCGTTCTCAAGACAATATAAATCTTAAACCGTAAACTATGTTACATTACTAAAAGTTACGGCTCGCGAAACGAGTGATCACTTTCAATCTCTGTTAAGATTTTCGAAAAGTTTGAGTTTGATAATTGTAGTTCGAAAATATTTTAAATTCGAAACTTGAGTTTCAAATTTTGATTTTAAAACTTTCTGAGTTCGAAAATTTTTAGTGAGAACTTTGAGTTCGAATTTTTTTAGTTCAAAATTTTAGATCGAAAACTTTTTTTAGTTTGAAATTTTGATTTGCAAGTTTTAAGTTTGAAACTTTCTGAGTTCGAAAAAAAATTGATTGAAAATTTGGTTCGAAAAGTTTTTTAGTTTTCAAATTCGGTTCGAGTTCGAAAATTTTAAGTTAAAAAAATTTCGTTCCAGAAAGTTTGATTTTATTTTTTAGTTTTAAAAATTTTAGATTTTCAAAATTTGTTTCAAAATTTTATTTGAAATCTTTTAGTTTGAAAATTTTTGTTTAAATTTTATTTGAAATTTTTTAGTTCGAAAAATTTTTTTGAAAAGTTTAAATTTTTTTAGTTTGAAAATTTTTAGTTTTTAAAATTTTTAGTTTTGAAAAATTCTTGCACTCAGCGGAACCGTTTCGAAAAAAGAATCGGAGCAGTTTAGATTTTCAAAATCTGGCAACATTGTTTCCATCAATGAAGCGCTTACTGATCAACAAACGCTGGGCGTTTAAAAATCGCTCGAACAATGAACTAATCAGATTTAAGCAAAGAGTCATCTTTTTATTTAATCCATGAACGGAAACGAGAGGTCCAAAATCACATCATCCCATCCGCGTTTGTCACTAATGTGTGAGGTCTCTGCTTCAATCCTCAATCAAGTAAGTTCATGTTTCGTCCTATCACTTCTCATCATCATCGTTTTTCGGAGACGTTAAATTCAACATTTCCTGAAACTAGCACCAAGAATCGAACTCGGGACGATTGCAAGGTATCCATGTTCACCCCTAAAGCGGAACAAAATGACCCCTAAAAGGGAACGAGGTGCACCACCCAAATTTATAGTAATATATATTAAGGTCCAGTACTATTATACCAAATGTTTAAATTGGGCAATTTCTAAAACTTAAGGGGTGGGCCAAGGTAGACCCTACCATTCCCAAAAATTTCAAGGGGTGCACAAATGTACCTATGTCTTATGATAGGGAATAGACCCTTATACATGACCATATAAGGTAATAGGTCCTCATCCAAGAGGATAAATTGGATCAAAAAACCAAACACGTGGTACAACATATTGCTTATGTTTATATTTTGGCAATTTTGTACCCTAAAAGGGAACGAAGTGAATCACTCAAATTTATCATGATACATATTAGAGTCCAGTAGTATATGCTTAAACTGGAAAATTTCAAAAATTTAAAAGATTGGCCATGGTACTCCTCCCAAATTTTTAAAGGGGTGCACAAATGTACCTATGTCTTATAATAGGAAATGGACATCTGTATACGTCCATATAACTATATAAGGTAATAGGACCTCATCCAAGGTGATAAAATGAGCCAAAATACCAAATACGTGGTTGTAGTAAAATTTGGTAATTTTGTGCCCCTAAAAGGGATATAATAATACATATTAGGGTCCTATACTATTATACCAAATGTTTAAATTGGGCAATTTCCAAAATTGAAGGGGGTGGGCCAAAATACTCCACCCAAATTTTAAAGGGGTGCACAAATATACCCATATCTTATGAAAGGTAATGAACCCCTGTATACGTCCATATAACTATATAAGGTAATAGGGCCTCATCCAAGAGGATAAATTGGGCCAAAAGACCAAACACGTGGTACAACGTATTGCTTACGTTTATATTTTGGCAATTTTGTACCTCTAAAAGGGAACATGTTTTCTCATGTTTCGTCCTACCAAATGTTTAAATTGGGCAATTTCCAAAATTTAAGGGGTGTGCCAAGGTACTCCCAAATTTTTAAAGGGTGCACCAATATACCCATATCTTATGAAAGGGAATGGACCCCTATACATGACCATATAACTATATAGGATAATAACACCTCATCAAAGGGGATAAAATCGACCAAAAAGCAAACACGTGGTACAGCGTATTGCTTACGTTTATATTTTTGGCAATTTTGTACCCTTAAAAGGGGACGAGGTGGACCACCCAAATTTATTATAATACATATTAGGGTCCTATACTATAATACCCAATGTTTAAATTGGTCAATTTCCAAAATTTAAGGGGTGGGCCAAGATACCCTTCCCAAATTTTTAAAGGGGTGCATTAATATACCCATATATTATAAAAGAGAATTAACCCCTGTATACGCCCATATAACTATATAAGGTAATAGGACCTCATCCAAAGAGATAAAATAGGCTGAAAACCAAACACGTGGTATAACGTATTGCTTACGTTTATATTTTTGGCAATTTTGTACCCTTAAAAGGGGACGAGGTGGACCACCCAAATTTATCATAATACATATTAGGGTCCTATACTATAATACCCAATGTTAAAATTGGGCAATTTCCAAAATTTAAGGGGTGGGCCAAGATAACCCTCCCAAATTTTTCAAGGGGTGCATTAATATACCCATGTCTTATGAAATGTAATAAACCCCTGTATACGTCCATATAACTATATAGGGTAATAACACCTCATCCAAGGGGATAATTTAGGTCAAAAACCCCGAAATTTGAATTTTTGGCAATTTTTTACCCATGAAAGGGAACGACATAGACACCCAATACTGATAGAGGTACATACTATGGTCCTAGGCTACCACACACAATTTTTAGATTTGGCAATTTTCAAAATTTAAGGGGTGGGCCATGATACCCCTCCCAAATTTTTCAAGGGGTGCATTAATATACCCATATGTTATGAAAGGGAATGGACCCCTGTATACGCCCATATAACTATATAGGGTAATAATACCTCATCAAAGGGGATAAATTAGGTCAAAAACCCCCGAAATTTGAATTTTTGGCAATTTTTACCCATGAAAGGGAACAACATAGACACCCAATACTGATAGAGGTACATACTATGGTCCTAGGCTACCACACCAAATTTTTAGATTTGGCAATTTCCAAAATTTAAGGTGGGGTGGTCCTATGTACCCCTGCCAAAATTTAGGGGGTGGGCCATGGTACCCCTGCCAAAATTTAGAGGGGGTGGCCCTAGGTACCCCTAGGTCATTGACCCTCATCTAAGCCGTAAAAGGGAACGAATTTCAAAATCCCGGTCATAAAAGAGAGTGAGGATGAGTCATTCGCGCCAACGCCTACCACTACTACTCATGTACAGTGTGCCTGATTATTGAGTCTTTCTTATTTCAGCTCTTAACTGTAACGAAATTTTAAATCGGAGAATTTTCTGAAAAAAAATTAAGAAAGCAATTGAACATAAGAAAGAATATGCATATTTCTGTACACAGTAAGATCGTTATTCTTTCATTATCACAAATTATTTGCTAGATTATAAATTACTTGGATCCCCTGGTTTGATCCCGGCTCGCATCTAATGGGCTTCGTGGTGGACGAACACCGTATATGTGAGTTTTCTCGGGGTTCTCCATTTCCTACTACTTTCTTCAACCCACCATTTCATTCATTTTCACCATCTCCTTTAGCCTACAAAATATAACTATAGAATGTAAAACTGAAAGATTTCATTTCATGTAAGCTATTTATACGGCGATGAAAAATATTGATGAGATTAATTTCAAATAACTTAACTGGCTGGAATGGGGAGAAATATAAATATTAAGTCTATTATAGTTTTGTGCATCGTTGGCTGCATGTATACTTCAATTTTTCATTAGACATACCTCCTGGTATTCCATGTTGGAAACTCCTTATTTCAGGCTGGTTACCAAAAGAAAGGAAAACATCTTCCTTGAAAGAGACCTGATACTACACAGTTTTGAAGAGTGACCATTCCTAAAAATTGCACCGAGCTACAGAAACGATAATAGGTCCAGGCCCTTAAACTCTTAGGTTGTGCCTCCATTGCTTCAATGCGAATGGGAAATTCCCAGCACGTGTAAATAAATTGGAATGTTTCGACTAAATCCGTCCTGCGAATTGCGAAAACTGACGAAAAGATCGAATTCGAAAGATTCCAACCTGCTGGGATTGTTCGTTCGAATTCGTGCGAATGGAGAGTCGTCCGCAGAGGAATTGAGCGCTACATGAGAGAAGAAAGTTTGCTTTGCGTGAAAGTGGACGACGTTGCAAGGTGTGGAGATTTAAAAAAAAATTAAATTAAAATATAAATAAAAATGGAAATATATGTTGATACTTTAATAAATTGTGTTTTTGATGAAGACCCTTTGTGGAACCAAGCTATTTCAGATTACCACAAGCGACACGTCGTGAATAAATTATGGGCAGATGTAAGCAAGAAACTTGGAATGGAAGGTATGTATATTTTTCTTTGTTTTGTGTTTAAAATATGAAGATTTAATTAAGACACGAACCACAAGTTTTTATTCAATTTATATTTCCTTTTTGTTTCTCAAATAATGATTTTACGAATACATGTAATTATTAACAAATATGTTTAAAATAGCGAAAACGTGTTTCTTTACTCATGGAGAAAATTTTATTAGAAAGTAGGTTGGTTCTGTAATCTAATTTTATTTAGTTAATTTATTTTAAAGTGAAAATAGTAGCGGTTACTACGGAAGCATAATAATAACGAGAGCAATATTCACTCTGTTTTTGCACACAAACGAAATTAATAGATATTACTATTATTAAGGCTCACAAGACATTAAGGTACGAATTTTCAAATAAAAATATTTCACATTAAAGCTTTGAAAGCAACATTGCAACTTGATTTGCATTCGCAAAACTTCGGATCTAGTCGAGGCACATGAATTCGCAGTTCGCGATCGCAATCTCATTCGGAAGCAATGGAGGCACGGCTTTTGGGCCTTATGCAAAGTTGTTTTGACATATTATTAGCGTCATACTAAAAGTCTGACTACTACAGGAAACATGTATTATAGTAGTTGAACTTTTTAGTATGGTACTAATCACGCTTCAGAACGACTTTGCGGCGCTTAATATTTTTGTTTTAGTCTACCGTACAGTACACATTGAGAAACGAAACTCACTTGTTTTTCATAGCTTAGTTTTACGGAACAAAATGAGAACCTCTTCTTGCTAATAGGCTTTTGCAGCCAAGACGGGTTCTCCTCTCCATCAGCAGCAATGAAGTGAAATGGGATTTTTGTCTTGCGGATTTAGGATTTCATAACGTTTCGAGCTGGCATCACTGCAGAAGGCCATGGTACATGGTTTTGGTAGTGAGGTGATGTAAATTGTGAAGAATGAATCAGAGTATTGAGTAATAAGTTTGAGTGTTCAGTCAGAAGAGTGTGTGTGAGACAAGTAGTGTCAGTGTTAAGATTATTTGCATCTGTATATCAATTTTAGGTACGTAAACGGAACTGAGTACTCAATAAGTGCAATTTGAAAAATCACGTATTATGGATATCCACGAAACTTTGAGTTACTAGTTTTGTTCTATTGGAAAAAGTTAACAGTGAAGCTCTCTTCAATTAATATAAAGTGATGTTATTACTCAGATAACATTTAAGAAGTCTTACCCTTCAATTGTGCGTACGGAAACCTCATTGTGTGAAGGTAATTACGTTTGTGCATAACTAGATTTTGATTTTTGTGTAACTGTTATAGTTGTTATCCTAGAACGAGTGACATAGTTTGTCCCCTGTTGCAGTTTATGATATAAATACGTTTCCAAATAAAAAACGTAAAGCTGCAACCAATTAATTGCCGTCAAATATGCTTTTGAAGGTAATAGTTAATTTATGTTGCGGCTAATTGAAATCAAAGCCGACCAATCACTGGATCATACTTATTAAGATAGGGTTAAATTCATCCCACTTTTTGAAAATCATTTTCCGCTCCGAGCATTGAGGTTATTTCGAAAACTTCTTAAAATTTATTCGCAAATTTCGAATTTTCAAGTTATTTTAACTTTTTATTGTTTTATATGATGTCTTACACAAATGACAGTAGAAAACTTGGCTTATCTTCCGCACATGGCATCCTCAAATGAGACACGCGTAAACCTGTTTTCAGCGTTCTATTGCTACTTACGTGTTATCGTAGTATAGAGTGCATACTCCTGTTCGATTCTTGGCGTTTCCTTTTCAGTTAATTACAAATATTTCTGATTTTCATGCTTCCTTTGCTCTTTCCTACATCCGTATGTATATAAGTATTACAGCGCAAAATTTGTACCCTCCAACTGTTAGTGTTGCAAACTACCCACTACTGAAAAATTACTAAAACTGAATCCGTACAGTTTTTTGTACGAACCATTCCATGTAAAATTAACTAAATTTTCAGGAATAAACCTTCGTCGTGAAGAATTTGATGCACATGTTCATGCACTACATTTTAACTCTGTACCCCAGGTTTCAGAGTTCAGAGTGGTAAAAAAATGGACAAATTTTAGGTTTTTTGTAGAATCTTGTTAGCTTCAATTTGGTTATATCTCCCGTAAATATTAAGCTACAGATTAAAAAAAAAACAGTACCATTTTGAAGAGGAAAGAATAGGCTACAAGATATGTCAGGAAAATTTATTTGAAAATCAGATGTCGCTTTCCGGGAAATCGGGAAAATTTTGGATGAGTGATATCTCAGGAAGTATCCATTTGATTTCCTTGAAATTGGGTACCAAGGTAGCTCCATGTGTCCGGCATAGTTGTGCCAAATGTCAATTTGGGCCAAAAGTGGGCATGGAGTCCACAATGATTTTCTTGTAACCATGTCGAGAGAGACGTCTAGGGTGCCAGTGTGGCAACTTACCAATTTGTTAGTCTGGTGAAGTAAGGTGTAACTGGCTTAACTGAGCAGTAATGTTTTTCTGTTGCAGTCTGTAATTCAATAGTCCTGTGGGGATCTTTGAAACATCCCATTCTATCTTTGGTGCAAATCCTGAAAGACAAGTTTCCCAATGTCAAAAATGTATTATTTCTCGGATGGATCTGCATCTCAGTACAAGAACCGGATAAGCTTCGTTAACATCTGTATGCATTCCCACGACTGTAGTGTGCCATGTGAATGGCATTTCTTTGCAACTGCACATGACAGGGGAGTGTTTGATGGTATTTGAGATGCACTGAAGAGGAATGCTGCAAAAACAAGCCTTCAAAGACTGTGCACAAATCAGATAGTGACTCCACTCCAATTGTACAGCTGGGCTACGAATGACAACAAGCATTCTGAAATTGTGTATGTGTCCTGCACAGAGGGGGAACATGAAGCGGAAGCCATCTTCTTAAAGGACAGATTTGATGCAGTTCGACAGATTCTTGGAACCCGTAAGTTTCACTCCGTGGTTCCTATATCTCAAAAAGAAAAGTCGCAATGAGGCAATATTCTTCGAAACCACACTTTAAGGAAGAGGTAGTAGTTTCAGCAGATAGCCCAGAAGCTGGCATTACCATTGACAGAATCAGGGGCTTTGTTACTCGCACCTACGGTGGCTTCTGGTGGCTTGCTTGTGTTTTGCAAGTCCCCGAGACAAGAGAAAGTAAAGTTGTGTTTTCTAAGACCTCATGGACAGCACTTTCCTTTGTATATCCAGATATACCAAATGTGCTCCCACTGGCTGCTTATAACATTATCTCTCTTGTTGATGCTATAACTGCATCTGGCCGTACATACACGCTCAGCAACAGAGAGATGGAAGAATCCAGTCGCTTGCTACAACGCAGGCACCACTGACTGGCTAAATATTTCTTACGCTTTAGTTCACCACTATTGACAAATTGGCAAGTTGTCACATTGATACCCCAGGTGTCTCTTCCGACATGGTCAAACGAAAATCATTGTAGACTCCAGGCTCATTCTTGGCCCAAGTTCACACTTGGCACACTTATGCCGGACATATGGGGTTACCTTACTACCCAATTTCAAGGAAATCAAATGGGTACTTTGAGATATCACAGATACAAAATATTCCCGGAAAATGATGCGATTTTCAAATAAGTGTTCATGGCATAGCTTGAAGTCTATTCTTTTCTCTTCAGAATTATATATATATTTTTCTCTAGCTTAATTTTTACCGGAGATGTGACCGATTAAAGCTAACAAGATTATACAAAAATCGTAAAATTTGTCCATTTTTTACTATCGTGTAGTCTGAAACTACAAGGAAATACAGCGCTGCAATTTGGTGCATGATCATCTCTCATAGGGGTCTATATGAACACCAAATTTCATCGAAATCAGCCACCGTGAGGTTTTGTGCTTAGTTGATTTCATATGGAATGACCCGTACATAATTCGTTCATTAGTGATTCGCTCAAGGTTGCGATGAACCAGTTCCTCAGCAACGTAACGGGTTAGTAATCATGGTGGTTCTTGCTGTCATTCTGTAATGGCGGTACGGTACTAACTACGGCATTTTAAACATTGTTTTTTCGACGTAACGAAAAATTTATTAGTATTATCTTAATTTCCACTCTTAGCATAGTCCTAAATTAACCCTTTTAAGTTTTTTCGGTCGTTTTCGACCGATATTGTAGTGTCTTAAAGATTCGATTAAAAGAGAACTAAGAATGCTATTTAGTTCCGGTTTTTTCTATTTTCCAAGAGAGGAGGCGTTCAAGAAAGCCTTGGAAGGGTCTATACGCTTCCGAGCGTCAGAATATAGGGGGTATGACGTCATCAATTTACAAATTCCCTTTTTTTAATGAGGTCTAACTTCAACATTTTTTGGTGAGCTTCTCTTTAATCCTAGAATCCTAACATTTTCTCCAAACAATCAGTGGACCAATTAGTTTTTATGAGGATTTTTTCGGAACTCTTCGTCAACATAGAAAAGGGGTTCAGAGGGACAAAAGGGTAAAAAAGGGATATTTTTGACCAAAAATCCCACTTTCGCGATTCTTGCTCCGCTCGGCTACATGATAGGGCCATTTGAGTAGTACTTTCTGAAAGCCTACTCGATTCTGAAGAGAACGACGTATGAATCATCATCCTACGATAATTAGAGACGTGTCAGGAAATTTTTGAAGTTTGTATAGCATCCTTGGGAAATTTAGGAAATATTCGCAGAAGAGGAAAAGAGTGATTCCATTTCAGATCGTCCAGGGTGGTCCACACGACCATCTCAGATTTAGTTTATTTTTTTAAATAAGAAACTACATACAAAATTATTAGACCCATATTTTTTCTTTTTGCTGAAAAAAATTTTTTCTTCGATGTACGGCCTTCCAAAATGGCTGCCCTCCTCTCGGATTGCTCGAAAAACTGAAAAACATGTCAAATTAAAAATTTTATTGTAGAGAAACGAGTGTACTTAGTAACATAATCGCAATAGCAGGAAGAGTATAAAGTTGTATGTTTCGTTGGAGGGCCAAAATTCGTATATTGGTCCAATAGGAATCGCTCAATTCACTCGCAATGTTGCCAACTTTGGTGAAAGTTTTGCTAACTTCAAACATTCTTTTTTTTTTTTTTTTTTGTCCTCACGAGCAATATCAACCATCTGCTTCTAGCATCGGAATCTACTCCATAAGGTCTCTTGAAAATGTAAAGGACTTACGTTTCTGATTATTACATCCCACGTTATAGCATGATGAAAAGCAGAAAATTTCATTAAGACGCCATATTTGGACGCCATTTTCTCAAAAACTGCACCTTTTAAAAAATCTGATTTTTTTTACATGTATTGGAGAAGTACCTAAGTATTTAATATCCGTTAACCGTTTATGCGGCTGCAGCCCCTAACTTTCGCAATTAATTATTGATATTTCGATTTTTGTACTTGAAATGTAAATATTTCCTATGGACATTTAGATCCTATACACAAGGCGAATTTTGAGAGATGAATCCTGACATCAAATCCAGTAGAAAAGTTCCTATAAAGATGAGTCGAATTCCGCTTCGTTTTCGAGTTACAGGGTTTCCAACTCGGGACCCAAAATCGGCCTGAGACAATAGAAAATAAAATATATATTTCGCGTTAAGTCAGAAACTGTGTGTTAAAGCTTTGCTAAAGTTCAGAAAGTTGATTTGTATCAATATGATTTTTATGTGCATAGCAATTCGGTTGGCAGTGTTGCCAACTTGATAGAACTTTTATTTGTTTCCAAATGACACTACGTGGATTTTATTTGATATTTGGTATTTATTAATGATTGTAAATATCACATGAAGCACAAAGGTTTTATCTCGTGCGTTATTGATAGTTTGTGTGATTCGTGTCATGAACATCATCCTAGTGTTCTCTGCAACCATGAAAATTGTTTTCACTGATAGCATGACATCGTAGTGCACTAAATACAGTGTTTGTGTGAATAACAATGGGGAAGTCCTATTACAGTAAGAACCGTATTAAATGTGTTGATTATACTAAAAGTCATAAGAGGATTGTGCACAGAAAGAATTCTAGACAACAATTTTATCTTGCGGTAAAATATATGGATTGCGTACAGTGTGTCTGCCCAAACGTACCATTAGGGAAAGATGATTATTTGTGTCCTGTTTACAACGCAATTTGAAACGCAGTATGAAAAGTTTTGAGAGGTGAATCCTTCACCGATAGCGGCCGATTTAATGGCGACACATTGATGTTTAGCATGTTAACTGTCTGGTTAATGGTTTCAAATCTACATTCACAGGAACAAATTCTTTATCTTGCTGGTGCATAATTTCATATTTACACCTTCTTCCGTGGTCACCAATATCTCGTATATATATTCACGTTGTGCACGGTAAATATTTAAAGCACCCTTTACACAAATAACCATCCTTTCCTAATACTACGTTTTGGCAGACGCGCTGTACGCAATACATATATTTTACCGCAAGATGAAATTTTTGTCAAGGAATTCTTTCTGTAAACAATCAGTCTTATGCCTTTCAGAATGATCAACACATTTAATATGGTCCTTACTGTAATAGAACTTCCCCATTGTTATTCACACAAACACTGTAATTAATGCACTACAATGTCATGTTACCAGTGAAAACAATTTTCATGGTTCCAGTGAACACTAGGATGATGTTCACGACTCCGAACCACATAATAAAATGTTTTGTGGTTACTTCTTGAACAAGTTCGAACTTGATGCGTCGAGTTGCGAGAGATTTTGCAATAATAAAAAATAAATTTTATTCTTGTTGTTGTTGTTGTTCTTCTTCTTATTATTATTATTATTATGACAACTTACACAGACGTAGTTTTTATTCGACATTTTGGTTTTACTAATGACGGCAAACATCAGGTGAAATTCACACTTAATGTTGAAATCTATTAATAACGCACGAGATAAAACCTTTTAATGAAATACATGTAAGTTTTCGAAAACTGTGATGATGTGGGGAAAATTGTGTGCTTCATGTGATGTTTACAATCATTAATAAATACCAAATATCAAATAAAATCCACGTAGTGTCATTTGGAAACAAATAAAAGTTCTATCAAGTTGGCAACACTGCCAACCGAATTGCCACGCACATAAAAATCATATTGGTGCAAATCAACTTTCTGAACTTTAGCAAAGCTTTAACACACAGTTTCTGACAACGCGAAATATATATTTTATTTTCTATTGTCTCAGGCCGATTTTGGGTCCCGAGTTGGAAACCCTGTAACTCGAAAAGAAGCGGAATTTGACTCATCTTTATAGGAACTTTTCTACTGGATTTGATGTCAGGATTCATCTCTCAAAATTTTCGTACTCCTTTTCAATTCGCCTTGTGTATAGGATCTAAATGTCCATAGGAAATATTTACATTTCAAGTACAAAAATCGAAATTTCAATAATTAATTGCGAAAGTTAGGGGCTGCAGCCGCATGAACGGTTAACGGATGTTAAATACTTAAGTACTTCTCCAATACATGTAAAAAAAAAAGTCAGATTTTTAAAAGGTGGTTTTTTTGAGAAAATGGCGTCTTAATGAAATTTTCTGCTTTTCATCATGCTATAACGTGGGAGGTAATAAGCATAAACGTAAGTCCTTTACATTTTCAAGTGACCTTATGGAGTAGATTTCGATGCTAGAAGCAGATGGTTGATATTGCTCGTGAGGACAAAAAAAAAAAAAAAAAAAAAAATGTTTGAAGTTAGCAAAACTTTCACCAAAGTTGGCAACATTGCGAGTGAATTGAGCGATTCCTATTGGACCAATATACGAATTTTCGCCCTCCAACGAAACATACAACTTTATACTCTTCCTGCTATTGCGATTATGTTACTAAGTACACTCGTTTCTCTACAATAAAATTTTTAATTTGACATGTTTTTCAGTTTTTCGAGCAATCCGAGAGGAGGGCAGCCATTTTGGAAGGCTGTATATCGAAGAAAAAAATTTTTTCAGCAAAAAGAAAAAATACGGGTCTAATAGTATTGCATGTAGATCCCATATATAAAAAATAAATGAAATCTGAGACTATGATGGGGACCAATTCTGGTTTGCCTGGACGATTTGAAATGGAATCGGTCAAAATATTTTTTCCGCCCTTAGTATTGAAGATAGGA
Organism: Thermobia domestica; assembly: GCF_964235325.1. Lineage (NCBI taxonomy): Eukaryota > Metazoa > Arthropoda > Insecta > Zygentoma > Lepismatidae > Thermobia > Thermobia domestica. The sequence continues at coordinate 87,403,252 of NC_137461.1, forward strand.
GATTGGTATTTGGCACAAGTAATTAGTACCATAAGTAATATTTTTAAAGGGATTTCCAGATCTCTGTGTTAACCCTGGGCCGCGCCAGGGGGCCCCAAAACAGGGAAAAGGGATTTTTTCTGGAAAAATCCCTATTTATTCAATTTTTCCGTCCTTAGGGACGTCCGAGGGACATGAGGGTAATACAATCTGGAAGCCTGCTCTATTCTGAAGAGAATGGTGCATGAATCGTGATCTTACGATAATTAGGGACGTGTCAAGAAATTTTTGAAATTTATATAGGGTATTCTGTGACCTTCTGGGAATATTCGCAGAAGAGGAAAATATATTTCCCGTCCTTAGTATTGAAGATATGAAATTGGTATTTGGCATAAGCAATTAGTACGCTACGTAGTATTTTCGAAAGTGATTTCTGGATCTCTATGTTTACCCAGGGCCGCGCCAAAGGGCTCCGAACCGGGGGAAAAAGGATTTTTCTGCAAAAATCCCTATTTTCCTCAATTTTTCCCTCCTTAGGGATGTCCGAGGGACATGAGGGTGATACCATCTGAAAGGCTACTCCATTCTGAATAAAACGACGTATGAACCATAATTTTACGATCATTAGAGGCGTGTCAGAATTTTTTTTAAATTTGTAGGGTGCATGTTAGGGAAATTTTGGGCGTTTTTTGATGCTCTCTCAACATGGGTAAAAATTTTTTCCGTCCTTACTATTCAAGGCAGGAAATTCGAATTTGTCACAAGTAATTAGTACACTACGTAGTATTTTTCCAAATTTTTGGAGGTTTGAGCGCAGACCCGGTAGAGCCTCAGGGGGCCCCAAACTTTGAAATTTTTTTTTTTCGGTAAAAAAAAAATCCCGATTTCCCTCAAATAATTCTCTTCTGGCATATTATAGGGACATGTAAGTGGTACCGTTTGAAAGGCTGTTCAATTGTGAGAAAAACGAGGTATAAACCATGATCCTAGGATAAATAGGAATGACACTGTCGCTGCTTATCTGAGACTCAAGAAAAACGCCGAAAAAGGCAAGAATTTAAAAAGGGTTAATGAATGTTTCATATATTCAGTGTTTTAATAAACGAAAGTATTACACTAGGAATCGCCATATTTCCCTACTTCAGCAAGTTCTAGAACAAAAATTGATAAAAACCTAAGACTAACCGTTAATTGGAATTCTCGTAGCAGAAGCAAATGAAATAATACATGTAATTTTATTCACTTCAAAGAGTTAAATCCCTACTAACCCCCCATTACTATTTACTATTTTATGAAAAACTGTAAAAAATATATTTAAAAAAATAGTACATACCTAACAAAATGATACAATTGAATACAGTTCAGCTGCATACCTCATAAATATTACATACTTTTTACGTACACTGCCATCACTACAAAAATTTTCTTTTCCATGAGTAATAAGCAAACTGAAAAAAAAAAAAAAAAAAAAAGCTTTCAGAACCATGTGTCAAACGTGTATCAGGGTTGTGAAGAACCCAGGTTTATTTAAAAAAAAAAAAAGCCCAGTGGGTTTTGTTGGGTAAAATTTAGTTTTATTGGGTAATATTGGGTTTTATTAAATTTTGTACGTATATTTAAAGCGGCGTTTCCCAACCTTTTTCAACTTACGGCACACTACGGTTGTAACTTGAATTCTCGCGGCACACCTAGACATTATTATTTGAAAATATAAAATATCGTGGTATTTTTTTCTGTGATTACTGATCTGGGAAGAAAGCTCGATCACTGGTTTTCACCCGTGGTATATCATTATGCTTATATTTCATTCTAATTTAAAAATTGAAAATAATTGCAGTGAGATAAAAGACTCTGATTTTTAAAAATACACTTTCTTTTTCGAAAACTGTACTTAGCGTTTACTAAGAAGGAAGATTACTAAATAGCAAACGAACAAGCAAATCTCTTTTACTTTTAAATCACAAATGTGGGTAATTTGTATGCATGTTTGCTTTGTCGAAAGGATTGAATATTTTAAAATTTCAAGTTACGAAATAGCCTGCAACAATAAAGAAGCAATAATGGTCATAACAATGATAAATACTGTTTTCAACATTAAAAATGAACAGAAAAGTAACACGGTATGAAATATAAAATTGTAGATTCGTAGTAGAGGTTCATAGTAATGTGAAATACAAATATACATTTTTCCTTATGTCTTGCAATATGATTGCTATAGAGTTAATAATTTTGTTTCTATTTCCTCGCGGTACACCAGCGGCCCATTCACGGCACACCAATGTGCCGCAGCACACCGGTTGGGAAACGCTGATTTAAAGCCATATTCCTACTTAATATGCCATTTAAGCATA